>NW_006262339.1:1658145-1804440 GCF_000493195.1 Citrus x clementina | reverse complement strand
CTGACTTGAAAGCCTACCAGATCGAGATATGGTGCTTAGAGGGCTAGGGATATCTTCAACGAAGAACTGATCCAGAACAGATACTGGACTTGCATGCTCTGCTTTATCTTTCATGCCATTAGACTCTTCCAGTTTCTTCATGCTTAAAGGGCTTGAAAAATAAGCATCTTCTGAAGATGGAGATGTTAAGCTTTCCATAGGGAAATCCTGAAGAAGGCCAAAATCGGTGGCAAAAAACAATGCACTGAAGTATGTCACAGAGTTGCAGTAGAATAAAATGTAATAGAAAAGAATATGGACAGAAGCACTACTAATTTATTTGACAGAGCTGGGAATCAAAGTTTACCAATTTTGAGCACTCCAAAAGTTCATTGTCCTCATACGTGTAGGTGGGACCAGAACCTTGAGTTGCACCATTATTATGTGATTCATTTGATTGAAAGGGAACTCCCAAAGAACTAATTTCTCCACGTTTCACAGAATTATACACAGAACCTGAATATTAACTGAGCTGCTTAGACAAGATAAAGTATTTGAGAACCACGAGAATTGGAAAAGTAACAAAAAATTACCTCTAGAGCTTGAAGGATCGCTTAGGGAACTAAACCTTTTGTACCTTTTGATATCAGGAAAATGATTGCCGGAGTCATTTGGCTTCCTATCAAAGATTTGCAATTGATCAGTAAATCTCTTATAATCTGCTAAGGATGGAGCCTCTATGATCTGCCTCACAGGACTTATGTACCCATTTTTCTTCTCTTTCTGATGTTGTTTCTTTTCATTGACCATTTGGTAATAGCTATAAGAAGAAAATCTCATCTGTGCAGCATTAAAGCCATGGTCCTGGTACCTTCCCAAGAAGTCATATTCAGGCAGAGAACCAATCCTTCTGGAGTTCGTCAGTACCTGTTTTCTTGAAAAATCTTCATTTCTCTTCCTTACAACCTCAGAGAGATGGTTCGTAGATTCAAGGTATATATTAGATTCAATTTGTTTAAGATGCCCGACAATGGACGATGTTGAGTTTCCAAGGTCACTTCCACCATTCGCAGCAACTGGCTCTTTAGTACCTGACGCAGAATCCTTCAGTTTGCCCATTTTGGCTCCCTTCCTGACACAGAAAGACTTTGCCATTTGACCAGTCCCAAGATTGCACTTGCTCAATGGGTTGCTTTGTGCAGTCTCCGGACAATTTCCTCCACCACCATCTCCCGAGTCCTCAATGTCAATAGGAGATTTATGTCTTGTACAATCAGTTGATGTCGAGGGCTTCTTCTCTTTTCTGCTAAACCCAATAGCATGTCTCAACTTCCTCTTCATATGTCCTAAGGAAAAATATGCAGGTTTAGCACTCTGCACTTCATTCCTCAATCTATAAAGAGACTCTGGAGAGGAGCAATCACTGGTGTCAGCTGCACCATTTTGCACGGCTATTGATCCACACTTCAGAACCACAATTCTTTCTGAAGTTTGAGGATCAAAACTGCCTTTAGTTGGGTATCTGTCACAAGATACTTGATTGCAGACATGCTCTTTACTTTTACTGACTGTCGTTCCACAATTTTCTGACAATTTAGCTTCTGGGAAGCTACAGTTGATCTCCTGTTTGTTTGCCTGAGAATGACGCAAATCTTGGATATGTTTGACTAACAAAGAATTGGGATCTTGTAGCAGATTTATGAATAATTCCTTGTTGGAATTCAATATCTCTAATGCATCCAAGAAATGTCTAGACTGGTGGCTGGCCTTGTTTTTGCCGAGGAATTTTCCTTTAGTGAACTTCTGATTTACGAATGCTTCCGCTGCCTCATTCATCTTAACTTGCAAATTTATTTCACTAACCCGTTTATTCTTTGGATGGCTGACACTTCTACAGTCACAATCCCTCCTAGGATGTGCCATAGTGCCGGATGCTTCTGTCGGTATCGCTTTGGTACACTTTATTGAAGATCTGTCTGCTGAACTTTCATTATAAGGCTGTCTCTGGCCCATGGTTGCTATGTCCTTACAACCATGCATCTGAAAAGTCTTGCTTGTCTTTCTTTTATGGTTAGTCGGCAAGCGACCAACGGGCTGTGTATTATTAGATGGTGTATGTTGCCCTTCAGTATTAGTGATCTTCTTGTTGACCTGCAACTCAGTGGCCATCTCTCCTTCTCCTTTTCTCATTCTCATTACATCTGCCTTATCAGAATCAATCATCTGAGACTTGTTGTTTACTCCACCCTGAAACAAATTGAGATGCTAATTGGCATAGATGGCGCTTCTCCGTAAAACTTACATTTAGGGAAAAAAAATTTACAGAAATTAGGGGGAACGGATCAATAACAGGAGTAAGTTAAGTTGGTAACCCAAAAATAGGTAGGTTGCCGATACTTACATCAATACACTGGCATTTTACATTGGAGTTGGAAAGCAAATCAAGCCTATTCCTTGAATCCAATCCACCTGCATATGAAAAAACAGAATACAGAACCAAGTTGAACATCGTAGCTGTAGGATCTAAAAACAGTTCAGACTTGACAAATAGATCAATAAAAATGGCTTCCATTCTTATATAGCAATTTATGAAACAGCAGAAACCGATCTTTGATTATAAAATACTTACTTAAAACTTGTGAGTTAAGTCCTTTCCCATGAGAAATCAGCTTCCTGTTATTAGAGTCACCTTGGCCAAAGTCACAGAACCGAATTAAACACCATGCACAGCTAGATTTGTATCTCTCATACACCACAGGACTTTTAGGCGATATCTTCTCCATTATATGCCAAAAAAGTTATTAAACGCGGTACATACTTTGCATCTGCTAACCTGCAAAAAGAAAGGAAAACAAAAAAGGATAGCACCAGTATATCAACAGCTACTGTCATGAAAATTACGAGAGAGATTAAAAAAATAACGTAAAAAGAACCCAACAAACCTGAGGCTTGGTCTAGACTGCTGGTTCGAAGAGCTCCAAAAGACAAAAACCAAACCGAAACAGTGGGCTTGTCTTGTCCCATCGGCTGGTCGACATATGACCAGTCGCCAGTTCTTTTCCTTTTTTTTTTTTTTTGGGTTTCCTTTTCTTTTCTTTTCTATTGCAATATAATAACTTTAAGATTTTGCCATTAAAAGAGTGGCCATGAACGAAAAGAAAAGAAGAAAGTGCGACTCGGTGCAGAACAGATAAAAAAGAAAATGACGTGAATGTGAATAGTAGTTATAAATAGACACTGGCGGCAGGTAACATACACACAGTTATGAGTTATATAGGTGGGCACGAGCACGGGCACGACCAAGAACAAAAACAACTTTCAAACGAAGCAAAACTTTTTGTCTTTCTTATATTTCCCTCTCTCGCTGTAACAGATTTGGGGTTAGTGGTTGATATCGGGATTTGTGTTTGTAGAAACGTTGTTGTCGTGTAAGATATGTGGCATAATAATCATCGTTGTCAATCCATATCCGCAAACGAAGCCCGTGCCTTTGCCCCATGTCGTTTTATATTCGAGTAAAAATTTCAAAATTGCTGTCGTACTCGTTTTCCAGTTTAAAAATTCGTGGACTGAGAGATTATTGTTATTGAGCTTGTGACCATTTCTATTCATATCATAGATTACGTTTTTTAAGGTAACAACAACAAAATAATGGAGAGATGAAGAAAATGCTAGTTTTGGTCAGAAATTGAATCGGCCGTCTGTGTCTGAATTAATAATCATATAGGGCCCAATAACAAAACTAGGGGAGGGGACCGCGGGTACTATCAGCAGCAAAGCCAGCAATAATGTAACGCCTAAGACACCAACAACACACAAGGTTCAGATTTGAAAAATTACAAACAGTGAATTAGACTCCGCAGAAACTTTACTTTATTGTTAGTTGACTTGAAAGTGTCGAATCCTGTCCAAAAAATGGGGGGTAAAAAAAGGTGTCGAATCTGATAAGAAGACAATGATTTGAAGGATCTAAAATATCTTTAGTAAACTTCGACGCGCGTACGGTTATGTGAACCGGTTATTACATGTTCACTATCGTGGTAAAATTTTTAGTGGTTCGTCGAGCTATTTATTCAACTGCCAAAGATCTGTTGAAATCGCCAAATCCGGTGATGAAAGATGTTTTGAAAGAGCTGAGACGTATGTTGTGTGTAAAGCGTATCTTTCAATGGACTATTTTCTATATGACTCTTAATATGGGCGGCGTCAAATGGTGCTGCGAAAGGGTTGATTAAATAGAAAAATGGTAAAATTATTTCTAAAATATTTCTGTTCAAGTGAAGAATATTTCCGTCTGATAATTTGTGTAAAATCACTTTATTTTAAGGACTCATTCTTAAGAAATTCACAATATTTTTTAAATTTTAAAATAAGAAAAAAATTCAAACAGTTAATTAATTAGATCATTCTCACTGTCAATCAATCTCATAACAACATATAAATTTCATGAGATATCATGTCACAAATACATTTACTTAGTTTTTTGTTTGTTTAGTTAAGCTTAATAATCATATTGATGATGATTTAATTAGTTAATTATTCAAATTTATTCTTAATTTGAAATTGCTAAGAATATTGTGAATTTTTTATAATTAGTTCTCAAAAGTTGGGTGGATTTACACAACTTCACGGTGAAAAATATCACCACCCTTTCTTTTCAATAACCCATTTATCATTAATAGCCTTAAAAGTCTTCCAAAGTTTATGAAATTTTTAAAATGCAAAGGCTATCTCTTCTTAGTTCCTATTTTACTCTTTTCTTCTCTTTAAAATAAAAATATTATTTATATGTCAAAATAATTTCTCTATATCTTCCTCTTATCTGTCAATCTCCTTATCAAATTAAGACATGGTTCCTTTCTTTTATGTCTCTTTCAATTGATAAGGAATTTATCACCGTGACCAATTTCACCAACTAACTATGTTTGTAAGCTCACATTAGAGCTAAAATTAAAAGTCTTCAAGATTTTAAATAAATTATTGGGTTTAATATATATCATAAGATAAATAATGAGACATTTAGAAAATCTTAACCTATGACTAAGTATCATTAATAATATACCACCTAGTAAACAACATGATTGAATATAATGTTAAAATTTTGGTACTTTCCTTCTTAAAGAAAAAATATACATATTAAATTGTGATTTTCTATAACTTAGCCCTTCCTATATCAAATTTTTGGCACCAACACTGATTTTTAGTGCAATTTTAGTGGTTTGTACAATTTTTTAAACGTGATAGATTGTATATTATATATCAATCTCAATAAACTACTGTAAGTACCAAAAAATATTGCCACTTAAACCATGCCACATGTCCCAATAAATACTCGAAATCGGTTTAAGTATAAATTCAAAAAAAAACTTAGACTTAAGACACAGAAAATATGAATAAGATTATAATATCAAAGGGAAGAAATGTGATTACTTATGTAACATTTAATAAACTTAACAGATATGATAACAAAAACTAAACAAATGAATGGCACGTGATAATTAATGAAATCACATACCATAGGAGATAAAAAAAAAAGAAAAAGTTAAGTAGTTATAGATTTGGCGATCTAAAATTAAAAAAAAAAAAAAAAGGACGGTGAGGATTTAGATCTCGAATTGTATCTCCTGCAAATTCTGCACTCTTCAGAGTAGTTAAAAAGATCGAGAAAATGACTTTTGGCCAGTTTCTTTTCAAATAAAAAAGAATTCAAAAGCAGAATTATAAATTCTACTTCAAATTATATGACTTCAGCGTTGGAATGCCTTTCGCAAGTACACTCAAACCCCATTTGGTGGTTTGATGGTTTGGAACATAACAAGTACACTTTGAAGTATAATGATCTACTCAAGCTTTAAAAGTTATTTTAAGTCCGATTATTGAATACCAATGGGCCTTTGGTCCAGTGGGAGCCCTTGCACTTAGAATAATGAGTGCAAGGGTTCGAGCCTTCATAAAAGCATTTATGGGGCTTATTTACAATCCTTCCTCAATTATCACATAATTGAGTGGAGCTAGTCTATTCCTCACGAAATGTGAGTAGAGTGGACAGCCCTCGAATATTTGAGAGGGTTTGAAGAATTTGGGCAGCGCTTCAGAGGAGTACATGACACGATGAAGGTCCTAATTGTAGAATCTGTGTGTAAATATTAATTGTAACCTCACGAAATGTGAGTAGAGTGGACAGCCCTCGAATATTTGAGAGGGTTTGAAGAATTTGGGCAGCGCTTCAGAGGAGTACATGACACGATGAAGGTCCTAATTGTAGAATCTGTGTGTAAATATTAATTGTAACCTCACGAAATGTGAGTAGAGTGGACAGCCCTCGAATATTTGAGAGGGTCTGAAGAATTTGAGCAGCGCTTCAGAGGAGTGCATGCCACGATGAAGGTCCTAATTGTAGAATCTGTGTGTAAATATTAATTGTAATACTGTATAAACAGTATTCAAAAAAAAAATCCGATTATTGAATGATTTTAGCACCTTCAACTAATATACATTAATTGTTGTACTGTTAGGTACTATTGAATAAAATTATGTTTCTCTGATTGAAGAAAGAAAGACGGAAATAAGAGAATAGTAGTAATTTATGGTTGAATTCAATTAGAGAGAGTAGTAGTAGTAATTTATGCCTGAATTCGATCAATTAAGAAATAATAGTGTATTGCCGCCACAATTATACATATATTAATTATTTCCTCTGCATGATTTTTTTCGGTGGAGGGTATACAATTAGTTATAAGTACGCGTGGTGGAGGATGATTGCAAGTAAAATTAGTGGGACGGCGAGTGAATGAAGCAAGTGATTATTAATGGTCCAAATACCACTTCAAAAATCAACGGCATCCTCAATCATGAAAAAACAATAAATGCCAGTGCACATATTTTATAGTAATTATGGAGATAATGATGTCGATAATAAGAACCACCGACCTCTGCTGACAATTTTGTTGTAATTTATTCTAGAAACGTCCCTGATGACTGAACTAATCATGCGGGTTACAGAAAAAGTTTGTGTGTGACTGTTCTATCAGCTCAATTTAATTGAAAACTAATGTTTTACTATTTAACAGAGCAGTAAATCTTATTTCGAGATTTTTACTGATATTTGTGATATAAATTTTAATGAATTTTATAGTAGACTCCACAGTTGGTTCTATAACAAAATCTACTATTTTATTATATGATTAAATCGAATAATGTTATTAATATCATCTTAAATGATATACTATTATTTAAGTGAGAATAATTCAATTAATTCACTTAAATTTTATAAAAAATTATTAACCAATAAATAAATAATATATCATTTAAACTAAAATTTAAAATGAAAAATATGAGATCCCTATTGTTGCTCTTCATCAGATACTTTGGCCGGTCACAAATCCTCCTCGTATGGTACATGTATTATCCCCGCAAAACACGTCTTCTTTTCTTAGTTAGATGGCCAATCACGAGGAGGCAGGCCATGAAAGTGCACTTCTACCAATTTCGGATGTTCGGTGACCAAATTAAAGTTGCTATGCGTCATTTCATTAGTGAACATACCAGCGATTTGGGTTTAGCCTGGGCCTGAGATTTGGATTTTCTGACACGCGGACTGGACTCGGCCTGGCCCTACCAATCTAGTCTCTGCTCCACCAGGCAACCTCCGTCCAACAGATAATGATGTCAAACACAGCAGAAAATTGTTAATTGCATGGATAAAATCCAACAAATGAATTAGTTAAAGAAAGAAATTTGAAACATAAAAACACTGACATGAATAAGAATAATATAGCTTATTAAATTGAACTAAACCGGCGATATTCTAAATGACTCTCCTGTTTTGTATTTGATTTCCTGATCACTAAGAAAGATTGTGCAAATCAAACAATATAATTGGACTATAAAAAGGATTCCACTGGTTACAGCTAACCAAGACTAGGAACAGTGAGGAAACTTCAAATTTATCCACCAATCAATGCTGTATAAAGCAATTAAAAAAAAAAAATCTGATAAGCTATGGTGAATGAGATGGCAGATTGAATAGTTGCAGAATTCCAATTACAGAACCACAAAAGCAATGGCGTGAACCTAATTAAGCAATGTCATACTGTGATGATATATTCCATGATCAAACTATGTTTTTTTTTAAAACAAAAAAAAAAAATCTGATAACCAAATTTCAGAAATTACTCAGAACTAGTGGCAAATGAGCTATATCTTTCATGTTACATAGATACTTAGTTGTTCACGAGTTCATCTTGAAGTTCTTGACTTTCACTACATGAACTCCCATTGAAACAAAAACTATAGCCATCAAACCCCATTCATTTACAATTCAATGAACGTATACTTCGTCAATTAAAAATTTCATTGTATTTTACTAATTTAATTAATTAAATATGATTTAATCTAGTAAATATTTATTGCATTAACTACAAAATAAATTCAAAATTATTGTAATATGATAAATAAACCCTAAAACTTCTAGATTCAATAAGAAAAACTAAAAGAAAATACATATTAGCCCAATAGAATTTGTGAGAAAATAGATTTTTCTATATATGTAAACAAGGTGGATTAAAAGAGCCGATTACTTACCTGTTTAATTACACATATTAAACAAGAGAAGGTTTTTGGTGCTCTTGAAGTATTTCTATTTAATCATTTACCGCTTGTCATATATATGTGTGTAAATTATCATGATTGGTTGGTGTTGGGGGGGCTTAGTTTAGGATTTCAAGGTTTCCAATTCAAAAGACTAATCTATTGGGTGGAGTGATTTATTCTTCTTATAAACTCAAGTATCTTCATTTATTAGCTAATGTGAGACACAACTCAACAATTCTCCTCTCGGATGAAACCACTGCTGGACCCTAGTTCTTTCGTCCGATATACCTGAGTTGTTCCATCATCACATTCTGTCTATTAAGGTCTACCTCTGATATTAATTATTGGGGGGGGGGGGATTTGGTCTAGGATTTTTATATATTCAATTTAAAAGACTAGCCTATTGGGTTAAGTAGCCTATTTTCTTTATAAATCCAAGTATCTTCTCTTTATTAACCAATGTGGAATACAACTCAATAGTTGAAGTATACGCATAATGATTAATAAAATGGTCAAGGAGCAATGTTAAGAAAGTTGGGTGCTCATGGAGCATTCCTCTTAACTTTTTTACAACTTCCATACATGCATGTAAATTATCATGATTAGTTGAAATATATATCATTCTTTAGCGCGGATGCTAATAACAAACAAAAAATATAAATTTTAATATAGTAACAAACAAAAAATAAAAATTTAATGTATTAAAATATGTATTTTAATGATATCCTCACTCTTGTACTTTGGCCATGTTTAGTAACTAGTTTGCACTAAAGTGGACATCAAGAATATTACTATCCAACACTTATCATTTTAAATGAAAAAAAAGCTCCAAAATTTTTCATAAAACTTATTTTTAATTACTATTATTTAAAACAACTTGACATAAATTATTTTTTTATTTTAAGTGAAAATTTAATTAGATAAATCATTTTTAAAAAAATTGTATACTGACTCTATTTCATAATTTATATTATTATGTTTCTAAAAAAATTATAAGAATTTAGAGTTAAAAGATAAAAATAATATAATAAAAAAATATGAGATAAATTTAATATTATAAGATTTGTATGTGATTTAAAAAACAATATTTGTTAGTTAAAATTTTATAAGAATTAATTTTGATATATAAATTTATATTTTTTGTTAATTACATGTATGTACTTTAGGAAATAAATTTAAAAAACTTAAAAAAGCTCCAGCGCATTAAAGACGACGCACCGTTTTGAACGTGGAAACAGGAAACCGAACACGTAAACCCGTAAGCTATCTTCATGCTTAAACCCCTCCCTCGGTTTTAAACACTCAAAATCAAATATCCAAATGGGTTTCAGTTTCACAATTCCCACACTCACCTTCAAATTTCATCACAATTTCCCTCCGAAACCATTCATTTCTTTCCCTCCAAAGCGCTTCAATTTCATTTCCCTCCGTCCGTTAAAGGCCATCGGCCCTGACGGAAAGTTTTACCCGACACCGTCCGACGACGACCCGCCAGAAGCCCCAGAAGACACCGCCCATGGAGTCTCAAAGTTCCAGCAAATCCACCGTCAAGCCGCCAAAGCTCGAAAGCGTCAAGAGGACGACTTCAAGGCCAATCAGTCCACGTACCTCAACGCCATTGCTGACGTGGATGACCCACCGGTCAATACGGGTGATGTTTCTGAACAAGATGATTTTTTTGGTGAAATTGATAAAGCTGTTGCGATGAAACGAGATGAGTATGTTAAAAAAGGACTTATAAAGCCTAAGAAGCGAGAAGATGACACTGCTCGCCAAGGCATTGAAGAGTTAGAGCCCGAGGAAGTTGTTGACTTGGAAGAGATTGATGAGTTACAGGGCTTAAGAGTGGTTTCTGAAGACGAAGAAGATGAGGGTTTTGACGATGATAGTAAATCAGGTAAGTTCGATGTGAATCTTGATGCTACTAGTGATAAGTATAAAGATAAAGGAAATGGGTTAGTGTTAGATTCGTCTTTTGATTTGGATTTTGATAGTTTTGGTAAGAGTAGAGCTAGAATTGTGGAACCCAAGTTTAAAATGAGTTTAGCTGAGTTGTTAGATGAGAGTAAGGTGGTGCCAGTTTCTGTTTACGGTGATTTAGAGGTTGAGATCACTGGAATACAGCATGATTCTCGAGTGGTGAGTGCTGGTGATTTGTTTGTGTGTTGTGTTGGGAGGAAAACTGACGGACATTTGTATTTGAGTGAGGCTGATAAGAGAGGTGCTGTTGCTGTTGTTGCTAGTAAAGAGATTGATATAGAGGAGACTTTGGGTTGTAAGGCTTTGGTGATTGTGGAGGATACTAATTTGGTGTTGCCCGCATTGGCTGCCTCTTTTTATAGGCATCCGTCGAAGAATATGGCAGTGATTGGGATAACTGGTACTAATGGGAAAACAACTACTGCTTATTTGATTAAAGGAATGTATGAAGCAATGGGGTTGAGGACTGGGATGTTGAGCTCGGTTTCATATTACATTCATGGTGACAATAAGTTGGAATCACCAAGAACGACCCCAGATGCTGTTATGGTTCAAAATTTGATGGCCAAGATGCTCCATAATGGAACTGAGGCTGTTGTCATGGAGGCTTCTTCTCATGGATTGGCATTAGGGAGATGCAGTGAGGTTGATTTTGATATTGCGGTTTTTACTAATTTGACCAGGGATCATATGGATTTTCATGGGACTGAAGAGGAATATAGGAATGCCAAGGCAAAGTTGTTTTCGAGGATGGTGGATCCAGAGAGACATAGGAAGGTGGTCAACATTGATGACCCAAATGCCACGTCTTTTATTGCTCAAGGGAACCCAGATGTGCCTGTTGTGACATTTGCAATGGAGAATAAGAAAGCGGATGTTCATCCTTTGAAGTTTGAACTCTCATTGTTTGAGACTCAGGTTTTGGTTAATACCCCCCATGGGATACTGGAGATTTCTTCAGGATTGCTTGGAAGGCATAATATTTACAACATTCTTGCAGCTGTTGCGGTTGGAATAGCAGTTGGTGCGCCATTGGAGGATATTGTGAGAGGGATTGAAGAGGTCGATGCAGTTCCAGGGAGATGTGAGTTGATAGATGAGGAGCAAGCATTTGGGGTGATTGTGGATTATGCTCATACTCCTGATGCCCTTTCTAGACTACTTGATTCAGTGAGGGAGCTTGCACCAAGGAGGATAATAACTGGTATGCTTCATATATAAAATGCGTGTGTGTTCTGTATATGAAAGTAACATCATCTTCTAATTTTGCCCTAAGGTGACTAGATCCATTATTTTGCATTCTTGGACTCTTCCCTGACCTATTTGTTTTACTTTTACCTGCAGTCGTTGGTTGTGCTGGTGAGAGTGACAGAGGTAAGAGACCTCTGATGACAAAAATTGCGACGGATAAAAGTGATGTGACTATTCTGACATCAGACAATCCAATGAATGAAGATCCACGTACGTATATAATGTTATACAAACACACCCTAAAATGACTAGTAATGCAGTTTCTGGAACTAATGCCTGTATATTTCGTCTCCCCAGTGGACATCTTGGATGACATGTTGGCTGGTGTAGGATGGACAATGCAGGAGTATTTGAAATATGGAGAGAATGATTACTACCCTCCTCTTCCAAATGGTCATCGTCTTTTTCTGCATGATATCAGAAGAGTAGCAGTACGTTGTGCTGTTGCCATGGGTGAAGAAGGTGATATGGTTGTAAGTTTCTGTATCCCATTATGCTTTTCTTTTGTTTGGATTTATGTCGAACAACAATAGAAATGGGTATATAAAGTTTACGCTTGAAACTGACAGGGTTTGCAGAACCACAGAAAGTAAGTAGGTTAGTTCCAGATCATAGTGGTTTTTCTGAAGTTGAAATATTCATAAGATATTGAATATTTATGTTTTTATTATGAATAGCTCGAAGGACTTGGGTATGGTTAACCAAAGAAGGCGAAAATGTTCCAAAAACTAGCTGTTTTGTAAAGCAAAGTAAATTTAAATGCAGTTTTCTGTGATTTAAACAAATCATTTTGCATGTAGCTTTCAGATCTCTGTTTGACATTTGGGAAACAGATGGTGTATACAATTTGCATTGTTGAATGGTTTATTGATTAATCAATACCTATCCTTGCCTGTCCTCCCTTGTTATCGTGATTTTAATCATTTATATCCTTGTTATCTGATTTTATAATCAATGTTGCCAGGTAGTTGCTGGCAAAGGTCATGAAACATATCAAATTGAAGGTGACAAAAAGGAGTTCTTTGATGACCGTGAGGAAAGCAGGGAAGCATTGCAGTATGTTGATGAACTTCACCAAGCAGGAATAGACACTAGTGAATTCCCATGGCGGTAAGTTAACTCCATCCTTTCCCTCCTTTACACATTCTTGGTTGATACTTCTGAGCATTAGATTAAGGACGTAAACAGCTCTACCAAAGAATTTTTTTTTTTTTTTTTACTGCCCAGTGTCAGTTTGCTGATGTGGGAACTTATTTGCTGCTCTTATGTGGTTTCCTAGGTTATAAATGCCTCGACAAACATTGTATTAACCATTCTTCATGCTGCTGCAGGTTACCAGAGTCTCATTAAAAGAGAGGCCAGAATCTTTGCACTTAAATACAAAGAAATGGTTTGAATCCTTGAGTTAGAGAAATGCCCCAAGGGTGTACATTTCTAAGGGTACATTATATTTGAAGTGAAGCCATTAAGAGACCTACACTAGATAAATGATTGTTAAAATTCTATGATGCTTGGGCTCTTTCGGCATGGTTAATATGATGGTGTTATTCCATAAAAGCTCCAGAGACATTAGGCAATACAACAAATTTTGATGGTATCTTGTTGTAAGCGGATATATCTCTGTAACTTTGTACCAATCTTTGTATGCAAATGTAAATTAATGACCGAAACCACCTTCGTTGAACCAATGATGTATCCCATTTCGGTGAGCGAAGTTTGTTTGTAACAAATTCTGATTTGAGATGCCTATTATTTGTTAAACATGAAGTTTTAGGGATAAGGGATTTATTTCACTAGCAAAATTGGAGTCAAATTGGACAAACAAATTGCCTTCGTTTTGTTGGTAATTTTGTGCCAGCTGGATTTGTAGACAATGCTAAAATCTATTTAATTTCACGTGTGAAAAAGAAAAACAAAATTGTCGTGCCTCAGCCCATAACTTCAAATGAATGAATGCAGCTTTGATATTTTGTTGAAAGAAAATGGTCAAAGAAGTCTTTCCCCGTAAGGGTAATGCTCATGCATTTCTGTGCCTTGAATCTTGATTGTGAAATATATGGCATAACAATCAATTTTTGAAACTGATGTGTTAAGTTGATGCATGCCTTTTGCAAAGCAATGAATTGACCAGCTTGTTTTTACCTGATTTCTTCCTCCGTATGTCTTGCATGCAATAATTACTGCAAGACGAATTAATTTAATATAACTTCCATTTTCATTTTATTTTATATAATTTTCACTTAATTATCAGTTTTTGAAAATAAATGTACACATACTATAATATCATTTATATATTGTATGAGTAACATGATATCTTAGAGATATTCTATCATTTTTCCTACTACAATACCAAATCTGGTTAAGCATTTATTTAGCATGATATGGTAACTTGCCATCCAAAGAAAATTATCCCCTAATTTACAGCATAGAAGTTTATGATTTTATTACTTTGAGAAAAAAAAAAAGAATCAAAAGAAAAAGAAATGAGACTTCTTTTACAGCTGCCAAAAAGTACTTGAAGGAAACTAGCATAAGAGTAAGGTGCAAATCTCCAGTAAAGGCAAAAGAGACACATACATGGCAAGAAATCTGCTTAGCTTAGCTTTGATGGAAACAGGTGATAATAATTTTTTTTTTTAGAAAAAAAAAGAGCTCTGAACTTGATTAAAAGGAAGGAAATTATCTAATTAATTTCTTTAAAGAAAATTAAAACCTGTGATTTAATGTTGGTTAATTGTCGTTACCATCCCCATCGGTCATAACTCTCTGAGTCACATCCCACCTAAGACCCAACTCACACTGACATGAACAGAAACACTAGCAAATACAAATGCACCCTGACACCGTGACACATACACACACTCTCTCAGCAGAGACTCTCCCTTGCACATATGGAAACAAAGCAGGAGACAGATGAAAACGTATTCGCTGTTTCCTTACAGAGAGAAAGTGGAAACATAAATGCAGTGAGACTCAGACACAGCTTTGTTAGAAGTGGGACTTGTGAAAAGAGGAACGATCCCTATCATCAGCAATTCACAGTAAGTAAGAACACATTTCGACCCACATTGAATCGTTTAGTTTATCTGCCTTATCATGTTTAAAGGTTTGTGTTTGCGAGTGTGATCTTGCCAGAAGTTGTTAACTTCGGAACTGAATGCTTGTTTGCTAATAAACACTTCAGCTTTTATGGTTTTGTTTCTGGGTTTATAAGTTGATGCTGCAAACTGCTTTGTTTTCATTTTTTGGACATGTTGCTATGTTAACTTTTTATGTACAGATCACTTATGTTGAATCGTTAAGCAAGCTTATGAATTCATTGGATTTAGTGGCATGTCTGATAGATAAGTTAACAGGGGTCAGGTTTAAATTTCTTCCTTGATTGTTTAGGTTGTGAGTTTATGTAGAAATTGGTGTCCCGAATTGTGAAATTTAGGTACTCAATCTTCACTGAGCTAGTTCTGCTCTTGCTTTTTAATATCCGACTTTTTGTCCCCGTAATTGTTAAATTTATACCGGCTACATGCATATTAACTTTTGTCTCTTTTTTTTCGATGATTATCGTATTAGTTGTAGAGCTAGAATTTCAAAGAGTTTTCAGTTTATAATCTTAATTTAATATAGGTTTTGTTTGAGATTGAGGTGGTGTAACTTTTAAACTACAACTGCTTTGAAAAAAAAATTATAATTATAAAAAAAATTAATTATATATAATAAATACAATTTAATTGGAGAATTCTTAATTTTTGTCTTAAAAACAAGGCCAATATGAAAGCCTGGGTTAATATGAATATTGGTACCAGCAGTAATCAAAATACTAGGATTGGGTCCAATAATTATAAAAAAATTGATGCAATTAATAATAGAATCCCCTTTTATTTTACAATTCATCAAGATGAAGAAATTAACCCATCTACTCAAAAGAGGTTCTTTTGTGATTGGATGAGAATGAATGAAGAAATATTAAGTTGTTCTATATCAAACCCAGAATCTTAAATAATAATTTTGACAAAATTATAAAAGATATAATAAATTTTTCATCGTACAAATGAAAAATCATATCAATATAACGTACTCCTAATGTTTGACCCATAATTTCATCATTCCCTTTTCTTTTGTTATTTAGCTATATTCCCTAGCATTTTATTGAGAAGTCGATTTTAGTACTGAGTCCAATAATTAATTTTAAAAATCTCCAGGTGTTGGAATCAAGTTATAGGGGGTGATCCAAGATTACTTTGGTGAACGTACTGTCCCAGGTCAGTACAGTTTTTAGTTTTATGATGTCACCCAACTCTACAATGAGAGATGAGCTGAAGTTTCAGCAGCGCTGGGAGTTCAGGAGGAAAGATAATGACTTAGATTCTTCAAGTGACGATTCAAAATCAAGTTCAATTGGTCAGCTAGTTCTCAAGAAGCATAAATTGGCCTCTAGCAGGATTTCACTTGATGATGATGAAACTTGCAATGCTAGTAGGCTTGAGCTGAACCACAGCAGCAATCCTGGTCTTGGGAATCAAACTGAATTTGCAAAAGGTAAAGAAAAGAAAATCAAAAGGGTTAGTAAGCAGAATATTGCTGATGGTGAAGTGAAGAGTGATTCTCGTCAAGGAATCAATAGAAAGAAGAGTAAAAGTATTGTTTATGACCCTGCTGCAATACATGGTGTTAAAAACTTCACTGAGTCTTTATTAGAGGAGCTTCAAGTTAAAAGAGCAAATTTGTTTTCATGGATGAGGGACGAAATGAACAAGTTGGTTGCTGATGATAATGCTCTGAAGAAAGGGAGGAGAAAAAGCAATTCAAAACGCAATTCAAGAGGAAAGAAAGTTCAATCCCAACAGCACAACAACTTTGAGACGAATGTGCATTTTCCGCAACACAACGACAATGAGGAGGATGTCCGAGCACAACATCTGAACAATAATGGAGCAATTGTCCACAGACAACAGCAAAACAACTTTGAGGAGGACACTGAAGTTCATTACCTCAACAACTTCAAATCAGGCTTGAGAGTTAAAAACAGCAGAATTGAATCTTTAGAAAAGATCACTAAAAGCAACAAATCATCAGAGACTAGTGATCAAGTTGCCTGCGGCCAACCCACTGGGCCACTAACATCACTAGAAAAGGAGAAAGGAAAGAAATTAGCATTAACTGTTAACACTTCTGGTGCTTCCGACCAGAATGTTCAGGTGCAGCATCCAAAGAGTGTTGTATTGGCCATTAGAGCACTAAATAGCAATGATGGGTCTTCAGAGAGGTCTATAAAGGGAAAAAGGACCGGTAATTTCAATAAACAGTACCAAGCACGGGAAGATCGAGTTGGTTACAGCCAAGCCGTTGAATCCATGATATCAACTGATAAGGACAAAGCAGAAAGGATGAGATTATCTGTTGAACAAAGCTTTTCACCCAGCAATCCCACTCAACAGGTAGCTTCTTCTATGTATTTAACCTTGCCTACAGTCTTAACCAAGTCCCATGACTCGAACAATAGGCTTGACACCTTTTTGAGTAATTATATTCAACCAAGAGTTTCTGAGAACAAAATCAGTGTGAATTTAGAAGAGGCAAAGCAAATGCATGATTGTAGCACTCATTTTGGATATCTTCCAAACATACAGCTAGAAGGAAAGAGTACAAGTTTTGCTCAAATGGGTTCCATAGACACCAGTTATTTAAACCACAGTGGAAACCAGAGTTCAAGCACTGGAATTGGATGTCCTATCCCACTTCATCAGTATACCAATGGTTTTAGCATTCCCAGCCAGTTTCTTTTGGAAAATATACCCCAAGAGAGTGATAACACATTAGGCATGCAAATGAACGGAGGAGCTATAACGTTTCCTGGGGGAAGCTATGCATCATCAGAAAACTTTGTTACCAACAACCTCCTCAGCCAAACAGATTATAGAGCTGATGGCAGACTTAGGCATTGTCAAATCCCAAGCATTACAGATGCTTATCCATTCCCTAAGTAGTTACCGCTCACCTCTAGATTTTATAGCAAACTTTTCTAAACAAATAATGCCCTTGATGCCTCATTACTAAATAGATATTGCTTTACATTGTTTTGGCCTGTGATGTGATTCTTTAATTTTTTACGAGCGAAGCATGCAGTAGGTATTTTCTTGGAAGAATTATACGAATTCTTTGTTTTGAAGAGAAAGCTGGATGAAAAAGGCTATTTAGTTTGATCTTGCAAACTATTGTGCACATGGAAATAAATCCCTCGGTGAAGAACCTTGTGAGTGGGGTGTTGGCAGGCATTCTGTCCTTTATCTGGGCATCTGCCCTTTTCATTGTGCAATATCTGAAGTTGGATTTTTTTTTTTAATTTTGTTATACATATTTGTTTTTAATTCTGATATACATAAATAGTTATTGACATTACATGAGATATTACAATTAATATTTATAATCATACTATACAACTGGGACCACTGTCATATATTAACACACCGAAGCATTTGTCTAGATATTTTAAATCCTCACAAATATTCGAGAGGTTCCTACTCTACTTACATTTCGTAAGGAAAAGACTGTCTTCACTTAATTAGTTGATAATTGAGAGAATACTAAAACTAATCTCTATAAAATTTTTATGAAAACTCAAACTCTTACACTCAACATTATAACATTATAAATGTAAAATTTCTTCTATTGGATCAAAGCCCATAGATATCAGAAGTTGGATTTAATGCTCTGTTTTTCTCTCTTTGTTGCCTTGCCATTTCAGCTCTCTCAAGAACAGTGAAACCATGTGTTCAGAATCCACTAGGTTTTGTTTCCAATTTCTTTATTTTTGTCATCTCATCTCAGAAAGTTTTTCACCCAGACATGTGACTTTAACTGCTTTATAGAATTGATTGCTGGAAAAAATCTTCCTACTGTTTACTTTCTTTCTTCACGTTCTAAAAGCAAATCAAATCAATATTTATGTTAGCTAATTGACATTACTCATTTTCTAAGAAAATATAACATCATTGGATTCTCTTCAGCTAATAATTTTATTTTCCTTTTTTTAATTTAATTTAATTTGCCGACGGCGTAATTTAGTCTTTAGATATGAAAGATCAGCTCAAAATTTCAAAACCTTCACCAGATCAACCTTAATAAAAGTCGAACATTGGTTGCTCATAGAATTATCCCTAGCTTGTACCTTTATGGGCCAAAGGATGCTTCGAAGTAAGTGCGTACAGATATTGCTCTTGACTGTTTTAACAATTGACAAGATGCAAATTCAGGTGCTTTAATTGGCCCATCATAAAAGACAAGCCATTAAGTTTAGATTATGCTCATCCCCAAAAGCAACCGAACGATTAGACAATTTATATTACTTTTAAGAAGGATAAGAGTACTATATTCCATAAAAACATTTTAATAATTATATCATGAACTGATGAAATTGAAGCCACTACTATAACTTGCTTGCACACCCAACAACAGAAGGAAAATAAATAAATAAATAATGGAATTCGTTTTCCTTTTTCCATTTTTCTAGGGGTAGATAATTGTTCAATTTGGAATGCTCCATTATCCTTTATTCAAGGACCAGTAGTTGCGGGTAGTAGGGGTAAATAATCGGCACGGCTGTGGCTAAAGTTACAGTCTCTGTACCTTACTTACCGCCACCCTTTGCACAGTAAAATGAAAAGTGGGTCCAAGTGGGGCCCACAGCCATTTTGTGAGGGTGCTGTAAGGTACAGATTCTGTACCGTAGCATTCTCCGGCTAATGGGCACATGCTTGGTCTAACATCAAAGGACAAGATAACAGCCTTCGACAGTACATGTCGGGGTCCTTCGACGTCGTCGTCTTCTTCTTCTTCATGTAACACCAATACACAACTAGGACACACATCTCACAACATCCATCGTGTTCTCATAGACAACTTGAAGTGACTTCCCATCTTCATTTTGTTGTTTTTTCTTTTTCTGTTTTTACCAATAATTTTCTAATCAGGTACATACTTGATTGTATTAATTGAATTAAAATAGGATCAAACTAAAAAGAAAAAAAAAAAAACATGTTTTGATAATAAACGACTGTTAAAATCACGTGGAGCCAAAACCAGTTAAATACAGTGTTTCACCCGCTAGACGACGTCGTTCTGAATCGATACGATATGATGTTGGTTCGTTGCATTTATTAAAGCAGCAGATCCGCACGGTTCTCATTATTCGGGTTTATAACATTAAAATCCCTAGTTTATTTATTTACATCAAAACAAGACGGAAAAGGAAAAAAAAAAGGTCCCTGACTCCTGGAGAAATGACAAAATTACCCCAGTCGTCTTCAATTTGTTAGCGTCAGCATTCACTCACCTGTTGGCCTGTTCTTGTTAAGAAATACGAATGAATATGCAACCAAGAAGAAGAACTCTGATGTGATGGGGGTGTCCGTGTTTCAACCATTGCTATTCAGTGAGGGATCTATTTAATACAAATGAAAAAAACTATGTCCCCGCTTGCGAAATTATAAAAAGTTGGGACGTTGACTGGTATTGCTCCCATTTATTATTTCTATTCTATTTTCAGCTTGCGTAAAATTTCTAAATCGTTACTATTTTAATCATTTGTTACAGTGCCGCTACTAAACTAACCAAGAACAAAACAGAAAGAGAAAACACTGCCTGTGTCGCGCGCTCTCTCTCTCTCTCTCCCCCCATCTCTTCTCTCAGATTGTGTGATGCGGAGAAAGAGGACATAAAAGAGAACTTCAAATCATGGATTTCAAGAGATTAAGCTGGGTTCTCTTTCCGGTTGCTGTAGTTTCCCTTGTCTGTTATCCAGCATCTGTCACAGCTGGTGACATAGTTCACGACGACGATTTGGCTCCAAAGAAGCCTGGTTGTGAGAACGACTTCGTTTTGGTATCTTCTTTTCTACCCAGTTCTTTGTCTTTTTGATTCTCACCTGCCCCCCTTGTTGGGCTTAGTTATGTAAGCTGATCATGATGGTAACAATAATCAATTTGCTTATCTTATACGTGTTTAGTTTGAATTTCTTGTATTTTGCAGCTAACTGTTGCTATTTATATCTTGATTGAGATTATGATTATGGAAGTACTTTAGCTGGTTTTCCATTGATTTTTGTTTATCTTCGGAGGACTTGATTCCTGGGGAAAAATAAAATAGGCATAAAAAGGTGAAGTGGGTATTGGGTTGCTTGTGTGATTGATTTTTTGATCGCTTGTGTTTTCTGGACTTATGCGACTTGTATTGGGTGCATGTGGTTTCAATCACCATGATGCTTACCAGTAAAGTTGCAGATGGTGTTATGTTTTATATCTCTCAATTCAACTGCTATTGTTCACTTGGGTTATCTGGTCTTGAGAAAGTTCAAAACTAGTTGGAGTAATAAAATAAGATGAGAGCCACCTACTTTCTTTTTATCATTATTCAGTTACCTACCTCTTTTCTTTCTTCATGTTTATCATTTTGGTTTGCGGCTGCTTTTGGGTAGCTTTTATTGGAATGACAACTACAAATTCTCTGTTAAACATGCTTTTGGGTAGCTTTATGATGTTTTTATCTGTTCAATTTAACCATTAATGGTCATTGCATTTTGTTAGGTAAAAGTTCAGACGTGGATTGATGGCATAGAGAATGAAGAATTTGTTGGTGTGGGTGCTAGATTTGGCACCACAATAGTGTCAAAGGAGAAAAATGCAAACCAGATTCACCTTACTCTTTCACATCCCCGGGATTGTTGCAGCATGCCAAAGCATAAGGTTTTTCCTTTTGAACTACCTTAATACTCTTAATATTTTACCCATGGTTATACACATTTGGGGAATGTAGTAAATGTTTATTGAAGTCAATGTGTTATCTGGATTCTGTTAGTATGCTGGAGATGTCATCATGGTCGACCGAGGCAACTGCAAATTTACAACTAAAGCAAATATTGCGGAGGCTGCTGGTGCTTCAGCCCTCCTCATCATAAATAACCAGAAAGGTAATCAGCATTTTTTTGTTCTCGTGCAAGCACCAAAAATTGAGTAGCAAATGCTTCTTTATATCACCTGAAACTAAAAAAGGACCTTATTATAAATCGCATTTTCCGCTTTTTTATGGTCATGATATAGGGCCTTGTTTAGAGTATTCTACTTTATAGCATCATCCAATATAAAAGCACAATAGCCTGGCAGAATAGCAGATGGAATGCAATGTTAACTGATCAATCATGGCCTTACAACTTATTTTTTTTCCTTTTACTGCCTTTGCAGAACTGTATAAGATGGTCTGTGATCCTGATGAAACTGATCTAGATATACACATACCAGCTGTCATGATGCCCCAGGATGCTGGTGCCAGCTTGGAAAAGATGCTTCTGAATACTTCATCAGGTAAGTAAAACGTTTTGCGTTTTTTTTTTTTTTTGTGCATGCAGAAAAAGATGAACTTTAACATCTTATTTTATGTTTGTTTCAGCAATTTTCTTTCAAAAGAATACATCATTAAGAATTGGCATCGGTTGTGTTTCTGAGACTTTTTGTTTTTTGCAGTCTCTGTGCAGTTATATTCTCCACGACGACCGGTAGTTGATGTAGCTGAAGTATTTTTATGGTTGATGGCAGTTGGTACCATCCTGTGTGCATCGTATTGGTCCGCATGGAGTGCCAGAGAAACAGCTATTGAACAAGAGAAGTTATTGAAGGTTGTCATCTGAATGAATTTTTAATAACTAGGATCAGCCTTCTATTTTTGTTCCCAAATGTTTTGTTTTTCTCTTCTCAGCTTATAACTACTTGCTGATTCAAATTTTTAATGTTCATATAGGATGCTGTAGACGAAATTCCAGATGCCAAAGCAGTAGGTGTTAGTGGTGTTGTGGACATTAACACAGCATCTGCTGTCCTATTCGTTTTAGTTGCTTCATGCTTCTTGGTCATGCTTTACAAACTTATGTCAAACTGGTTCCTTGAGCTATTGGTCATTCTTTTCTGCATAGGTGGTGTAGAGGTATGCATTCCCTTTCACACAAATACTTGAACTTGTATGTACATCTCCCCTTGCAATATAAACATAAGAACAAATCAATTCTAATTCCATTGTTTCATGTACATGCAGGGCTTGCAAACTTGCTTGGTTGCTTTATTATCAAGGTAAAAATATCTCCATTTTAAATACAACTTTCAACGTTGACATAATCTTCGTGGTGGACTCTCAAACAGCTACATGTCTTGTAATAGGCTGTTTTAAACAGTTCAGTTATCTTGACTTGGGAGGCTCAATCAAGGTCTTTTCTATTGGTATGTGGCCACTTTAAAGCGGCAGAGGGAAAGGGGGGGGGGAAGGGTTGGGTCCCTTAGCATGCCTGAGGAATGTTCATTACTGGCCTTGTTTCCATGCATATCCTTGTAGTTTGTATGGGCTTCCCTGATGGATTTATGGACCCACATACTCCTTCTTTCAGTTTTATGGATTTTCATACGGTTGTCTTTCTAAGGCTAATCATTAAATGTAAACATACTTGGGCAGGTGGTTCAGACGTGCTGGAGAATCATTCATCAAAGTACCTTTCTTTGGAGCTGTCTCTCATCTTACTTTGGCTGTTACTCCATTCTGCATAGCATTTGCTGTTGTGTGGGCCATTTATCGCAAGGTCTCCTTTGCATGGATTGGTCAAGATATTCTTGTAAGCATATACTTCTCTATCTTTTACTAACGATATAATATGTTTTTTCACTTATCTTAGCAAAAAGTTACTGGAAGTCATTACTATTTTCTGTGTTTGTTGAAATTTAAGTTTGATCATTATTAAGGCGTGGCAATCATTCTGCGGATTCTTAGCAAAGGGAAAAAAAAAAAACACGATGCTAAATATTGCTACTTGTCTGATGAACACCTAGAAAATCCACTTTGCTTGCTTCTGGCTATTTCATTTTTCATTTATGATACCACACTAATGATCACTTTTAAGGATGAAGTATAACATCTCTCACATGTTATCTAACAATAATTTTGAGGAGGTGAAGATGGATGACTTATATGGGCAGAGTCAACTAATAATTTTTTCCTTCAATCAGGGAATTGCGCTGATAATAACAGTCCTGCAAATTGTCCATATTCCTAATCTCAAGGTAATGTCTCAATTGCGACATTGGCGGAATATGGCAATATGTTAATGCTTGGATTCTTTTCATCGTTAATGTTTGTTTGTTTTCTTAAATAAGCTTTCGTGTGAACGGATTTTTTTTTGTGTGATCTACTAAAAGAAAACTGAAATTAAAGTACTTCTGCTGACTAATCTGGCATCGCTGAACATTGTGTAGTTTGTTATGATGGTTGGGCTTGCTTCAAGTCCCTATTGCTTATATACTTGCTTTGTTTTTGTGGGAATGTAAGAATATGATGTGCAAAGGTGATCACCTTGAAATTTGATTATGCTAGACTTGCTAGTTCTGTTACTCATTCGAACTCTTGCAGGAGATAAAAAGGGAATAATAGATTTTCTTTGTGCTGTTTATTGTCAATTTTTTTTTTTTCAATTACATTTTTACTGTTGGCTTTATTTGTGACTGTAATTATGAGCTGTTTATCAGAATCAAGAGTTTGCATAACGGAAGGCATCATTCGTGTTCTATGTATGATTGCATTGCCTTAGTTTCACGTCTTTAATCCTTAACTGATGATGGTCTTATTTCATTTAAATTTTGCTTATAATCTAAATTCTTTGGTAATTTTATATTGATTAGTTTATGTTCAGCTTTTAGATAGAATGGATTTGGCTAATTCTAGGTGGTTTGTTGATCAGGTGGGTACAGTTCTTCTCAGCTGTGCCTTCATGTACGACATCTTTTGGGTATTTGTTTCCAAGAAGTTGTTTCATGAAAGTGTGATGATTGTGGTAAATATTCTTCCTCCTTGTTTGAATTTATATCTATTTTTCTATTTAGACTACTATCAGGCCTTGTGAAGGTAGAAAAGGAGCTTCATATGCTGAGAATTACTTCAATGTTCATTTCATAGGTGGCACGTGGCGATAAAAGTGGTGAGGATGGTATCCCAATGCTATTGAAGATTCCTCGCATGTTTGACCCATGGGGCGGTTACAGCATCATCGGTTTTGGTGATATTCTTTTACCTGGATTGATTATAGCATTTTCACTCAGGTTCAAGCTCTCTGACCTTTCCTCACACCACATCCCTATTAGTGCTTTGTACTCGCAAGCTTTTACTTCCTAAATACTTTGGTGAATGCCTCTGGTATTATTGCAAATATTTTTCATCCCACTGGATATATGCTTTCCAGCGAGTGAATTCTTAACTTAATCAATAAGTTGCGCATGAAAAAACCTATAGTAGCTTGTGCTTGGCTCATCATCACAGGTACGACTGGCTAGCAAATAAGAGTCTTCAGGCTGGATACTTTTTGTGGGCAATGTTGGCTTATGGATTAGGTAAGAAATAATAAACAAATCGTGTTTCTCGTGTAAGTTGAGAGATAATAAACAAATCATCTTTGTCTTACAAGTTGTAAGATTGAAGACACAATATTGAATTTTCTGGAAATGAAAGATAATTAAGATGTTAAAAAGACCCAAATTTGCTATTTCCTGTTGCCATCATATTTAAATGTATATCTCAAGGTTTTTCCATTCTGAATTTACTAATCTTTTTTATGGTAGGTCTTCTCATCACATATGTGGCACTGAACTTGATGGATGGCCACGGCCAACCTGCTCTGCTTTATATTGTCCCATTCACGTTAGGTAATAAAGTCAAACCATGTGTATGAAATCATTTGATAATGCAAAATGGCTAAAAGTTTCTAATGAAATGGTAAATTTGACATGTTCATGCAGGGACTTTTCTGGCATTGGGGAAGAAGAGAGGCGATCTCAGGGTTCTATGGACAAGAGGAGAACCGGAAAGGCCCTGCCCCCATGTCCATCTCCAACACAGTCATGAACTAAATGTAGAAAAATAAGGCGTCTTTTGTTGTAATTATGATGTAGAGTTTGTAGTGTATCTCTAATCATTGGAAATCGGTTGAAAAAATAGCCTGTCAAGCTTAGCATAACAGTGGAATGCTGTATGAAAGCCCAAGTGATCATCAATTAATCTGGGGCCTAATTGTAATGTCTTTTGACATAAATAAATTTCCTTTCCCAATGACACGCCTACTTGGTTTTTGCTGTCATTATTCCTTTATCTTCATGTTGTGATCTCCATTGATTACCTTATAATTTTTTCAGGGATTTGTAGCAAATTTCAGTTGTCATGGTATCTCCGGTGATTCATCATCCGCCATGTCTCCATAATGAGGTGATTGTATCATTGAAGAGTATGAACCTATGCTGCTGCTTTTAAGTGAAATTCTATCTTCTCTTATTTCTAGTGTTGAAACATTTGAATTGAAAGGCACAATGGCAATACTATGTTTGCCTTTTAAGCAATTTTCTCGGATTCCCCAGTTTCAGGAGCCAGGAAAAGGTCTTTGTTAAACTCGAGAAGAGTCTAGGCGTCTAGCTAAGGACTGAATATTTCCTGAATGCTAGGAATAAATTTCGGCCAATTTTATTGCCGTGAACAAGAAAAACAACTCAAACCCACGATTAATGTGTTCTGCTTTTCATTGATCAGAATGTGGTTCTGATGGTGGAAAATGTTTAAAGAACAGTGATGCGCTCTTTTATTATTGCTGTGTTTCCAGCGCTAAATTTCTATTGAAAAAGAAATATCCCCATCATTTTCCTTCAAGATGAAACGCCGGGTCACAATTTCTTTCTGAAAAGCAAATAAGAGAAATGTTGCCATCACTTAGCGTGGTCAAGGCATCGTCTGGTGAAGACCACCTGTGTGTGAGCGAGCTGCTTGTTGGATCTTTTGCTTTTGGAGTCCAAGCCATGAACTTCATGGTTCCTTCCTTCGCTTATGAAGTACGAACCACTTGGTGCATCCTTGGGTTGCTGGGTCGGGTCGGGTCAGGTCAGCTGCCCGCCTTGGAAAAATACAAGCATCTATATCAAATTGGTGCCACGTGGAGAGATTATGGTGGTTTGGGCAGTTGAGCTGACCTCTGCTCTTGATTGTATATATATATTTTTTTGGATGCCAGGGATGGTTGGCATGGGCCATGAACCCTGTAGGTGGCGGAGTGGGGCTAGGTTTGCATGTGAGTGCAGGGCAGAAGACTAACAGTGTGAGTTGGCTAGCATCATTGGCGCCCCCTTTATACAAAAAGTTAAATCTTGGAAAGGAGGATAGGGCTCACCAAATAAGCACATTTTAGAAAGCAAAGACTTTCAAAACAAGACCATGTGGTCCCAATCTCCGCTGTTTGTTTGGTCATTATCGTGTTAGGTGGGTCATGTCAAAACAAAAACAATTATGACGTGATTGGATGTGCCCTAATCCCCATTTTATAGTAGTGTTAATGAAATCTATGCGCCATCCTCCAATTTTTAATTTTCACAATCTAACTTTAATTGCAAAATGGTTGTTATTATTGAGGACAAGAGTTGAAGTCCTTATGACTCTGTTTAATATTGTGTTGTGATTACTTTCAAGACATTGCCGTCATGAAAAATGGAGCCTAATTTTTAAAACAGGAGCAAGTCTTTATTCTTTGAAGATGATTTTTGTCCAGCCTTTCAGAGCCTGCATCAAGGTCAAGCAAGAATCATTCTTCAATTGCTAAAAACCCGTTTTAAGTCTTTGACACTAATATAAAATGTGTGTAAATAAAGTATTTAACTTGTAATAAGATGTTAGGTGTGATTCATTGTTTAGTGGCAAAATTTTAATCCAAGTTTAGTGAAAAGAGATCAAAGTATTATAATGACATGTTTGGCACTACGCAGTGGATGGCATTACTAGTGGTCCAGCATTAACTATAAAGAACCTTGTGTTTGGTGAACTTGAATGAGACGCATTGTACCTCATTAATTAAAAGCTTAATGCGGGTTTTCCTGCATAAATAAAATTCGCTAACCAATTAAATCTTAATTTTATATTACCATACGTATCCGTACAATAAAAGATTATAAAGAATTGAACAATAGATTATAAAGAATTGAACAATATGTCATTGCAGAACTAAATTAAAGTTTATCCACATAACTACTAATTAGTGTATTTCTAAGAGGTTAGTAAAAACGTTAATTCAGCACCGAATCTAAATCCTTCTGCGGGTATGTATTAGATTCTTTTTCAAACCCATTTTTTGTTAATCAATTAAAGTTATTTAATTTATTTTAAATATTTATTAAATTAATGTATTTGAATTTTTTTGTTTATAAATTTAAATAATAAAATTTGAAATAATTAATAATATTAAATTATTAATGTAAATAAAAAACATAAAACTTTAAAATATTAATAAGTCTAAATTATATTAATTTGATGTAAAAAATTATTATATATAATACGGTATCGTATGGTGCCAAATATTGTGTAATATTAATCTAATACAATATATTCATTCACACATCAATTGCATTTTGTTATTGTATTCTTCAATTCAAAACACATCTACTTAGTTAGAAAGGTCCATGATTTATAAATCAAGTTAGAAAATCATTCGCTAACAATGTGAGATATTATATAAATGCATCATAATAATTTTTTAAAATTATTTGATATTATTATTTATATTATATAATATCATTATTAACGTTATGCAGACTATTACTAAAATTTATATTTAAATAATTATTGAGATTAATTTATATTAAATTTTATATAATACGAGATATTTACACTATTTATATTTTAAAAAAAAAATTACTTCCACTTAATTACCTGGAGAAAGAATTAAACCCAATACTTTATAGGTGCACTTTATAGGTGCGCAACAATAGATTACTTGAAGGAAATGGACCCCCTTGATGTCAGTACGATGTGATAAGGATGCAACAGTAATTCCACTTGGTTATAAGGTCATATAATGTTACAGATAGCCGTTGCCCATGTGCCTACTCCAAGACGTCACTTTCCCAACGGTCATAAAACGGCCATCTTTTTCTCAGCCTGCCATATTCCTGCCCCACTTTTAATTCTGTGGCCGCGACTCGCATTCCGTTTGAAGAAATTTCCCACTACCTCACCGAGAAAAGCAACGGTTGCTCTTCCCTTAAAATGACCGTTTTACCCTGCAAACTCCTGTGAATAATCCTGAAGCAATTAAGGATATCAATTGTCATCGAGCAAGACTTCTGTGAGCCGGACCGCTAGGGGCAAGTTTGGCATGAACCCAGGGCGGTCCTACTATTTCTCTTTATTCGCAATAAAGCAAGAAACGATTTCTCTTTAATCATAAGAATTTAACAAACACGGTCTACAAACGAGGACCACAAGAATTTGTTCTCATTCTTTATTCGGATTACGTGAAACGGCTAATCAAATGCAAAAAATATTCAAAAGCATAATTAATTTATACGAGTGCTCAAAATTCTTCTTTTTTTTCTATTTTTATTGTGAGAATATAGGATCAGGCTACGGTGCAACAGTGGCACCGTGCCACAGTTGCACCTAAGGGGAATCCGAGAATATATACTTATTTTGGATAATAATGACCGAGTAAGATAATATTGCTGCTAAACACGATTGGTCATTGTATCAACTGTGATAGGAATAATAATAATAGGATATTATTGTTTAAAATGCTTTTTTTAATTTTTTTAACCGTACAAGTAAGAAAATTATAAATTGAATTAACTTTTAAAAATTGGCTAAATATTTTGGGCATTTATTAATGAATTGTCCCAAAAAAAAAAGGGGGGGGGGGGTGGGCGGGCTTAATACTGTTGAAGATAAGACTGAGGGGACAATAAAACAACCAGTACCTATCAACATCTCTCGGCACTTTCCAGAACAATCCTGCAAACCCTGATACAATCTTTAACGACGATACTTCCACATTAATCTAAAGAAAAGAAATCCAATTAAAGCATGCTAATTATTATGATCAAACTAATTAAATAATAGCCAAAAAGAAATAATTTAAAATAAAAATAAAAAGACAGCCAGTTTTGTCGTGTGGCCACATAATGTACTACTGCTTGGCAGTGATACCACTGATCTATAAAACCACCCTTTAATCCTCAACCTTCTCGCTACGCTACATACACAACACAAACACAGCATCTTCTTTGAGAGAATAAGAGAGCGAGAGAGAGGTTCATCATCGTCAATGGAAGGCAAAGAAGAGGATGTTAAGCTAGGAGCTAACAAGTTCTCAGAGAGGCAACCCATTGGGACATCAGCTCAATCAGACAAAGACTACAAGGAGCCACCACCAGCACCTTTGTTTGAGCCTGGTGAGCTCAAGTCATGGTCTTTTTACAGAGCTGGTATTGCAGAGTTCATGGCTACCTTCTTGTTCCTCTACATCACTGTCTTGACTGTCATGGGTGTCTCTAAGTCTAACACCAAGTGCTCCACTGTCGGTATCCAAGGAATTGCTTGGGCCTTTGGTGGCATGATCTTTGCCCTTGTTTACTGCACTGCTGGTATCTCAGGTCAGTTCTAGCTTTGTAAGTTCACTTTTTTCTACATTTTTGAGAGGGGGAAAAAATCAAATCTTTAATGAGTATTAATGCAAACATTATGCAGTTTTTTTTTTTATTGTTTTAAGCATTTTTTTTTTCAAATCTTTTTCTGGTGTTTCTATGCTTCTGCACAAGTAAAACGTAGAATAGCCTTTGCCCATTGGTTTGTCTACTAATCGTTAGATCTGGCTAGTGATTTCTTTGTATGCTTCTTTTATGGACTAAGTTTTGCGACTTTCCTAGTTAAATTTTATACTTATCAACGTCTCTACGTGAAAAAGTTTTAATTTTTACTTTTTAAATTTTTTTTATTTGGGTTCTTTATTGTGTTCGTTTCTTATGGTGGTGATGATGATCAGATCTGTTTGTTCTTTGCTGTTTAAACAACAGGAGGACACATCAACCCAGCAGTGACCTTCGGTCTGCTGCTAGCGAGGAAGCTTTCCCTGACAAGAGCTGTCTTCTACATGGTCATGCAGTGCCTTGGTGCCATCTGTGGTGCTGGTGTTGTCAAGGGATTCGAAGGTTCAAAGAACTACGAGAGGTTGGGTGGTGGAGCCAATGTTGTTGCTCACGGCTACACCAAGGGTGATGGTCTTGGTGCTGAGATTATTGGAACCTTTGTTCTTGTTTACACTGTCTTCTCTGCCACTGATGCCAAGAGAAACGCCAGAGATTCTCATGTCCCTGTAAGCATTCTTTCCCCATGTCATTCTTTATCTTCCTTTCTTCGGTACAAATATTGTTAGACCCTCGGTGTTCAATTTGTTGAATTATTAGTTACATTAGGAATATTGTGTTGTTTGTTTTCTTTTTTTCAATTTTTCTTGTATATAGATAATAGATAATTCTTCTTTATTGAGTGGAATTCTGCTTTAGGCTTACTTTCGAAAATTCTTTTCAGCATTACTTGAATCTATCATCTGGAATCCAATGCTTTGGTTCTGTTTTTTGGTAAATGGTTGATTGGTCAGTTTGGCTGGCGGTGCGGTTGTGTGAAAAAGTAAATTTAGATGGGCTTTTGGGTTGGACTGGGGTGATAAGATCTTACCTTGGATGATGATGCTTGCACGTGATTATTTTGGTCGTTTGTGTGACATGTAAAGTGCTTTTTTATAAGTGCTTTTCTTGTGAGTGCGGTTGATGATTTTGCTTCTCATCTGCTGCACTGTGTATAACTTCACTGCAGATTTTGGCCCCCCTCCCCATTGGATTTGCTGTTTTCTTGGTCCACCTGGCCACCATCCCCATCACAGGAACTGGCATCAACCCAGCTAGGAGTCTTGGAGCTGCCATCATCTTCAACAAAGACCATGCCTGGGATGACCATGTATGATTTTCTTCAATCCCAATTGACATGCTCCTAATTGTATGTAGTTTTTACTGTCTAGCGGATCAAATTCTTAGCACTGTTTTTCCCTTTGAATATAATATTGCAGTGGATCTTCTGGGTTGGACCATTCATTGGAGCTGCACTGGCTGCTGTGTACCACCAGATAGTCATCAGGGCCATTCCCTTCAAGTCCAGGGCTTAAGAGAGTTCGCTGATGGACCTTTTTTTTTTTAATTTGTATCTTCTTTGTCGTGTCTTTTTGTTTATGTGCATTTGGTGTTTAACTGTTTAAGATGTTAATTAATTGTGTGTGTAAATTATCTAGCTTTGCTGTATTTTTTTTTTAAGCTTTTGATTGGAGGATTCTTTTTTTAGTCTTTACTATTATTCTGTTATTATCTTCAGATTATTACAGTCGATTCTGCTGGAAGGGTTCTTATTGTGAGTATTCATTGAAACATTTGAAGTTAGGAAATATGCTTAGTTTCACCACCCAATCTTGCAGCATATTGTTTGATAAAAATCCTTGGAAGCCCTAATATAATTGCTTGCTTCATATTGTTGTTGAACACCGTAATGCCGACGCTTCGATGTCTCTCAGAATGTTCGCACTATATTCTTCACTGGTTGTGCGGACTTGGAACTTTAGCATTTATGAAAATGAACGATAAGGAAAATAAGAAATTAAAACCTCTCTGAAAAGGGGCGAAAAGAAGAAACGAAAAAAGATACTTAAGAATTCTGTAAAGTGCGTCCATCCCATTAAATGCATAAGCATAACTTCTTCTCCGGGTTGTTTCATCAAGAGTTTACGCCCATTTGATGGACTAATGAGATGTTTAAGAGTCATAAAGGTGTGTAGACTTAGAATTCATTTCTTATTTGATGGACTAATGGACTGATGACCATTTCGTGGATAATAAGTGCGTCGCCACCGCCATCACTTACTTCTTTACCATTAATTCATAATTTCCACCAACATACGGTGAGTTTAAAATATTGAGTTTTGTAAAATTTTATGAACAAATGATGGGTTTTACGGTAATTGGTGATATTGATTTTCATTTTGTGTGATAATCTAAGATTTGAGATTCAAATAGGAGTTAATATTTGGTTCCAACGGTGAATGAAATTTAAAAAAAAAAAAAAAGAGAGATATATGAAAATGAGAAGGTTACCTTTGAGAGCTTGAGGGAGAAGATAAATTTATTTTTTAATTAGTTTTATTTTTGAAATGAATGATATTTATTGAAAAGTGAAGGTTGACAAGATAAATTAAGGAGCCAAATATCGTCTTTCTTTTCAAGTTGAACTCAATCCAACTTGTGTTGGTTAAGTTAGGTTGAAAATCTATAACCTAAATTTTTAAGAGCTCAGATATTAATGTTCAATAATCGATTCAGTTTGATTTTGCTCAAAAATTAAACCGAATCGAACCCGATCTGTTCAAGAAATTATGAACCAAATATGAATTGAACTTAGTAATGAAACTGAACTAAATTATTTTGTTTCAATTTGGTTCAATTCAGTTTTATATGATTCAGTTCATGTAATTTAATATTTTTCTTTAATTTTAGCCAAAATTTCCATAATTTTCATCTAAATTTGAGTTTTTTAATTTAATTCAATTATAATCACTAACTATTCATATTTTATGTAAAATTACTAATAAAAAATGTTATTGTGTGTGTGTTAACAATTTTCTTTTCTTTTTTTCATTTTAACATAGTATCGACTGGTTTTCGGTTAGTAAGAACCAAATGGTTCAAAAAATGTCAACCAATTAATTTTTTGGTGGAATTGAATCAAACCGAATTGGCATATTTCGAATGAGGAATGCGAATTAGAATAAGTTGTTTACTTTATCTGTTGGAATTAGAATTGGAATGAATTGTATTACTATTGATGTGTTTATTTTGCTTTGGAATTTGAATGAATTATTTTAATTTATTAAAATACCCTTAGTTTATTATTACCATTATTTCATTATTTATTATAGAATTATAATTTATTATTAATAAAATTATTGTTAATAATAATTAAAATAGTTATAATAATAATAATAATTATTATTTTTCTCTTTTGTTTTTATTATTATTTTCTCTCTCTGTTTGTTTTTTCACCTTTTTTTCCTTTTTTTTTCTCTCTCTTGCAAATTCTTCTTCGTTACTTTTTCTTCTCCTTTTCTCCTTTAGTTTTTATTATCTATTTTTCTCTTCTTTATCGTTTCTTCTCCTCCTCCATATATTCTCCATCTTCAAACTCATTTTTTCTTTTTATCTTAGTTTTCGTTACTTCATCTCATTTATTTATTTTTTTTCATTTTTCTCTTATTTATTGTTTCTTCTTCTTCTCCATCTATTCCTCATCTTGAAATGAAACTGACAGTGTCACATGATGAACAACGATGCGATTTCAATCGATGACTGGTGCAAGATCGGTGACAAACAATGAAATCAAGTGGTGGGCTCTCGTTTGTAGGTGAGAGCGATGAGATAGGTCGACTGCTTAGATTAGAGATTTCTGTTTTTTTTTTTTTTTAATTTATATTTTTATATGGCATAAGGGTATTTTTGGAAAATAAAAAGTGAATGAGGACATTTTCGTCATGGGGAGGGGAATGGGTTTCTAATACTCGCCACTGGATTCAGAATCTGGGTATTCATTCCTTAGTGCTGTGTGGGATTCATACATTTCGTTCCCATTCCCATCTTTAATTTAACAAGTAAACATGTTTTTTATTATGATTCCTCTATTTCGATTCCCATTCTAGAAATGTAAACACACTATTAATTTATACTTCCTTATTAAATTCTTATGTTGTTCATAAGCGGCTTGAAACAACTAGGCAACCTAGGCAGTTGCCTAGAGCTTGCTATATATGAAAGTCTCACATTTGTATTAGACAATTATTTTGTATACAAAAGGGGAAAGTGAATTTGAAGGTTATTATTATTTTGTAATTATCTTTTCTTTAATAAATTATCAAATTCCTACAAATTGTATTTAATTTAATACTTCATAGTTTTAATTCCTACAAAACCTTTAAACTAATAGTTTCAATTCTAGAAAATCTCTATTTTATTGTTAGAATTAGTATGTTATAATTAAAAAGTTATATATTCTTTTTGAACCGCTATAAAAGGCTCACATTTTGTTAATTATTCATTAAATTTTTTCCTCTAACAACACAAGACCCGATATGCTCTTGGTGCTTTTGAGAGAAAAAAAAAAAAAAAGAAGAAGAAGAAAAAATAAACAAACATGCTTCCTCTACTTTCCACTCAAGGAAAAAAAAATTAGATAGTTTTCTCTATTATTAATGGTTATTAATCATTATTCAAATCCTCAAACAATTAAATATAAAAAGTTAGTTATGATTTCATCTCAAATTCTTGATTTTACCTTTTTATTGTTCTCTTAAATAGGTGTGTTATTTACTTGTTCTTATTTCTTTTTCAATTATTATTATTATTATGATGATGTAGCCTTTTTATTTATTTTGAAATAAATCTGTATCAGAAAACTTAAAAAAATAGAAAACTAGAAAAATTAGTTTAATCTAATAAAAGACTAGTCAAAAGGATGTAATTTGAGTGAAGAATTGGTAAGTGAAAATGTTATAATTGAATTTAAAGTTCACACATTAGCAGCAGTAGATTAGAAAATTTTATTTAATATTTTTACATTTACAGATGTTGGAATAATTGATTTTATAATATAATTATTATTATTATTTTTTTTGGCCTCAAATTTTAGGATGACCTAATTAAAATCATTTGTCTGAGGCCCCAAATATGGTTGACCTGACCCTTCTATTGTTCAAACCACAATACCAATATGGATTCTATTGCTAAGAAATTCGAGGTTAAAACAAGTTATATAAAAATACTGGAATCTCAACCGATCCAAGTAGATATAAGCATTCTAATGAATTCTTGCTGCTCACACAATCTCTATGCCTTCTATTGCATGTTCAATTCAGTCGATAAAAGGAAATAAAGGAAACCCTTTCTTCTTATCTCTTTATGTGCTTGGGTTTCAGTTATTGTCATTTGGTCTCGACTCTCTTGTAATTTGTAGTGGCTATTACAATATAGAAAGTATGAATTCATGGCGTGCCAATAAGTTTATTTTCTGCTCATCTCTAGTATAGTTTTATCTCTGTCTAATGAAATGTCATCTTGACTTGAACAATAGCACGAGCTTTTGTATGAACACAAGAGGATCTTTAAGAGAATTTTAAAAGGTGGCAATAGTTGCACTCGTTTTTAATAGGTCATTGGGTTAAGAAAACTTAACCCACAACACTCAACCCAACCTATTAATTTTAATTTGTTAGTACATTAACATTTTCAATTATCTCAATAGATAACTCATCATAATCCTAATACTAATTATTTCACATATATTTGATTTTACAGTGTTTCAATAATTTTTTTATATGCTCTATTATGTAGTTGATAATGATAAGCTACTATTAATTAAATTATTTTTCAAATAAATAAATAAATTTACTTTTAACCCTCGACGTGCAACCAAACCATAAAATTTTCTAATTCCAAATTTAAATTTAGATTGGGTTGCTTATTATACTCACCCCAATTTTTTATTTTTGTTATGTCTATTAATACACTCTTATTGATGAACGTCAAACTTAAAACCCGAGTTTTAAAGAGGTCACTCTTTACCATCGAAATTTGATCTTTTTACAACCTAAATTTCAAACACAAGAATTATTTACTTATTTTCACTATCCACTCTCACTCCGTGTATTTAAAAAATTTTGTTCTCTTATATAATTTTATGAGTAATGATACAGCCACAAACTCTTGTACAAATTTATTTTGTACAAACTGATGTGACATGATAAGATTGGTTGAATTAAAAATTACTTAGTCCACATGATTTATTTTTATTAATTTATATTTTCATTCAACCAATGAATTAATGCCACGTCAGTTTGTACAAAATAAGTTTGTACAAGAGTTTGTGGCTGTATCATTACTCTAATTTTATTGGCCCATGTTTTATCATCTTCGAAAATTTAGTTGAAGGCCCTCAAAAGTGGTCAATTTTGTAATATAAAAAAAATTCCTATCAGTATTAGTTTAAGATTTCTAAGTTAAATTAAATCTTTGGTTTACGTAATCTCAATCTTAAAATAATGGGGCAATGAGGTTATCATAATCAGCCTAGACTTTTATTTGAAGATGGAGTATAAAAAATGAAACGGCGTGCGTTTTATTTATTATCAAAATTTTGGGAAGGTATAATTGTAGTTTGATCCTTATCAATCATAAAATTCTCTCGTACTTTAATTTTCAAATTCGTGCTGTCACCTTTGATGGCATACTTTCATCATTACTATAGATTTACAAATCTATCCAAGTGGGCTATATATATATATATATATCTTATGTTTCAATGAGAAAAATTGTGTCAAGTTATTCGATCAATACACCTTATTTCAGTCTAATTGTCAACCAATACCTTCTATATTTTAATTATCACTGTAGTGAAAGATTTCAACCTCATTACGTATGTTGTGGGTGTAATAATTTTTCTTGATGAGTCAAGTTTTTGACACCCCTTTAGAATTCTTATAACAATTCTTTTGAAGTTATTTCTTAAAATGCTTTATTTTAATTTGTAAATACAACCCGATATGTTAAAATTAACCATCATTTAATAAAATTTCAACCTAAAAGATTTTTTTTAAAATTTTTATTAATAAAACACATACAAATCCTAAAATCACAAATAATTTTCTTTATATTATATAATTTCTATTTCCATAACTTTAACTTCAAATTCTTATATATATATATATATATATATATATATGAGGTGGATGTAAAAAGACTAATTTATTTAAGTGTTAACTGAATTTTCATTTAAAGAAATGGATAAAATCATCCTTGGTTACTTAAGTAATTTTATTTACAAGTGGGTTTTATAAGAAATTTTGATCGCGTCACAAGGCCTACTATTTTTTTTTATTTGAGAATAGGTCTTTTCTTTTTTGGAGTAAGTTTTTGGATTGAGTTTCAAATAGATTATAATAAAATTAAACTTCAAATGAGTAATTTTTTTATATAAAAATATTAATATTAGCGCTCTCTATCTACCATCTATGTAATATTTGTATGTAAAAATAGTGAGTAACAGCATTCAATAACCAAATATTAAAAATACATATACCTATAAATAAGCAGAAAATTCATCAACCCTAAATTTATTTTATTTTGGAAGTCCTTTTCAATTCACAAATGACTCACAAGTGTAAGGGTTAAAAACCCAAAAAATTACAACAAACAAGCCATCGCCTTGCAAAAACTAAAAATCAGTGTGACAAAAAAGAAATAATCCACTAAAAGGCATCTTTAGCCTACCTCAAGAGGACAAAATGGGGAAAAAAAAAAAAAACAATTGCGTAAAGCAAAATGGGATAATTGATATAAATGGAAGACAATATATATTTGAGTAAAGTTGCCGTCAAAAGAAATAGTAATAAAAAATAATGATTCCATGCATCGCGGACCACCGTAACCTTTGTCCGCGCGCTCTCGCTCGTTGACGAAAATGTAGTTTAGGACATCGTAAGCGTCAAACACACGGTTCTGATTCCACGTAACATGTTATAAGTTACAATCATACATCATACATCACACATCTCACATCTCACGAGCGGGTCTACCCATTTTTCAATAATTAATGATTAATCCACTTGATATTAATTAATTAAATCTCTGATTACAATTAACGCTTAAGACAAGATTACAACTATCTTATTCTCTTAAAATTAAAAAAATTCAAATAAAAAACATGCACAATCTCTCTCTCTCTAAAAGTTTATATCTTTCTCTCCCCTCATTTCCTCCACTTTGGATTTTGGTCTGTGCCTGAGCCTTTTCAGTTTCTCTTTGTTTTGGAGACTGAGACTTACACTTGTACGCTGTGAGTAATGATTTGGGTTTTGCTTCGTTTTTATTCTTGTTTTTGTTTATTTTGTTATCTTGAATGTCAGTTATGAGCTGCAAAATTGGTAACTTTACTGTATTTGCTGGTAATTTTTGTGATTTTGTGAGTTTTAATGAGCTCATGAGCTGGTGGAGAATGAGTTTGAAGAGGGTTATTCGAGTTTTATTGCTTTAATTAAGATTAATTTTGCATTTCCAGTTATTTGATTTTGTTTTTAAGGTGATTGTAAGACTTCGACTTTGGTTTAGTTATTACCGTCGTGTTGAGTTTTGTGTTTTTAAGTTAGATATATGAATGGATGAGTTTATAGATCCACGCTGAAAGAGTGTGTTATGTGTTATTGAGCTTTGAGCATCTTGTGTTCCAATATGGGATATAATGTGAGTCTAAAGCGGGGATCTCACTTGTTTTCTTATGCTGATACATTATATGTCCCTTTTTTTAATATATAGTCATTCCTACTATGTTTTAGAGTTTATGAAAATTGGTTTGTTTTGGGTAGGATGTCTAATTGAGAAGTGATGGGTAGTGGGGCACTGATGAAAGCAGCTTCATTTGTTCGTGTTGTTGAACTGCATGTTCAAAATGTGTTTGGATAAAAGAAAAGTTCTTGTTGCATGCATATCTGCTTTGTGCCTGGATCCTATTATGGTTTGGAGGCCTGAGACAATTGGCTTGTACCATGAATTTGAAGTTTGCTGGTCATATAATACGAAGATTGTGTGTGTGCATAGGTAGAAATTTTTCTATATGAATTCCCTTGCTATTTTCTGCCTTGACAAGATCTTTTAAATGTGATATTTTGTTCTTTTAAATGTGCTATTTTGTTCATTCATTGAAATATTTCTGGTGTAGGTTAATAGTAAAGCATGAGTTAGTGCTCTTTGCAGTTTCTTTCTGGTCACCATCATTATCTGGTTGGCATTCCGGGACCTGATTTCATTAATAGGCTTCTGATTTTCAAGATTGGTCGTTATGTTGGCATACATGTTATATTTTATTTATGTAATTTAGTAGGGAACTTTAAGTTGGAATTTTTCTGTACTTCATTCATTTTTGTTACATAAATATGCCTTCATGGTGGGGGAAGTCTTCATCTAAAGAAGAAAAGAAGAAAGTGACCAAGGAAAGTTTTATTGATGCAATACACCGCAAATTTAAGATTGGATCTGATGAAAGTAGATCAGGAGGTACTCGAAGAAGTCGTAATGACACTGTTTCAGAAAGAGGATCTTTATCCCGTCTGCCGTCAAGATCACCATCACCCTCTACACATGTATCACGCTGTCAAAGTTTTGCAGAAAGGTCTCGTGCCCAACCACTTCCATTGCCTGGGGTGCACCTTGCTACCCTCGGACGCACTGAGTCTGCAATTAGTGCATCAACAAAACCAAGATTTGACAGAGGTTCCAAGCCTATGATTTTGCCCCTTCCAACGCCTGGATGTGTCCCTGATAGGCTGGATACTATTGATGCTGAGGGAGATTTAGCAACCGCTTCTGTTTCTAGTGACAGCTCCACAGACAGTGATGACCCGTCTGACTCTCGTCTTCTTACTCCCCTCACATCTGATTATGAAAATGGAAATAAATCTGCTGTGACCAGCCCTACAAGGTAAGTTTTCCATCTCTGCCAATGAAATTCGTGTTGGTGTTCTTCAGGATGATATCTCCATTCCTCTCACACTCACTCACTTACACACATTGAATTGCCTTCCTCTCTCTGAACCTTGTTTCATCTCTGACATATATATATATATATATATATATATTTTGACCTTTTCTGAAGCATGATGGAAAAGGCGAAGTATCCTGTTATAAATCAGAAGAGCTCTGGAGAGACTATAAAGCCAGCTAATCTTTTGATCAATAATCATATTCTGTCTGCCTCACTAAAGAAAAGGCATTTGAGCTCTCACGTGCAAAAATTGCAAATCCCTCCTCCTGGTGCTTTCTGTAGTGCTCCAGACAGCTCAATATCTAGTCCTTCTAGAAGTCCAATGAGAGCCTTTGGTCAGGAGCAAGTTCTGAATGCTGGTCTCTGGACCGGGAAGCCTTATTCTGATATAGCTTTATTAGGGTCTGGACATTGTTCTAGTCCAGGTTCTGGTCATAATTCTGGGCATAACTCAGTTGGTGGGGATATGTCGGGCCAGCTATTTTGGCCGCATAGCAGGTGTAGCCCGGAGTGTTCTCCAATACCTAGCCCCAGAATGACCAGCCCTGGTCCCAGTTCCAGAATACACAGTGGTGCTGTCACACCTTTGCATCCACGAGCTGGAGGGGGAGTTAGTGAGTCACCTAGTAGCCGACCTGATGATGTAAAACAACAAAGTCATCGATTGCCCCTTCCTCCCCTAACTATCTCTAATACTTGTCCATTTTCTCCCTCATATTCAACTGCGACATCTCCATCAGTCCCCCGAAGTCCAGGTAGAGTAGAGAATCCAACAAGTCCTGGTTCACGCTGGAAGAAAGGACGACTTCTTGGGAGAGGCACATTTGGACACGTGTATCTTGGTTTTAACAGGTAAGGAGGTGTATACGCAACTTCCATTATCATTTTATGTTTCTACTCCATTTTTATACTGAATTCTAAACTCTGCATCTATGAATATTTATACTTTCCTGTCGCAGCTCTATTGCTGCAGGAATACATGAATTCGAAGAGCAGTTGCAATTTTTTATTATTAGGCTTCTAGGCATCATGTAATTGTCTTTGCCATAGAATTTTAGGTTGGACGTCCATGATTCAAAATGATCCTACCCTTGTGATTGTTAATGCTTCATACTCGAAGTTATCTATTATTTGTCTTGCATAATTTTTTCTTAGGTTCCCCCCCCCCCCTTCTTCCTTTTTAATTTGATTTATCTTACTTTTGGCCCATAGTGAAAGCGGGGAAATGTGTGCAATGAAAGAGGTTACTCTGTTTTCAGATGATGCAAAGTCGAAGGAAAGTGCACAGCAACTGGGCCAAGTAAGTTATTATGATTATTTTTCTTTCTTTCTTTTTTTAATTAGAATTTATCAGTCTTATATAGCTTATATACTTTCTAAAATAAGGGTTTATCATTATTGATGGTATCTGACAGGAAATTGCACTGCTAAGTCGCTTAAGACATCCGAATATAGTGCGTTATTATGGATCTGAAACTGTAAGTTCTTTTTGCTCTTTGTTGTTATTTTTCACCACATGACAAGCTTACTGCTGTCAATTTTGAGCGTGTGAAATGATAAGTGATCTGTGATTGTTCTTCCAAACTGCCATGGCATAAGTGGATCACCTTTGTACTCTCAATGATTTCCCCATGTATATTTTTATGTATGTATTTAAATGTGCTTTACAAGTTGGGGGTATTTGGTAGTCCCACAACATAAGATTTAGATCAAACACCTTGTATCAACCTAACCCAATTAAGCTCTTTATTTCTTGAACAGTTAGATGACAAGCTTTATATCTACTTGGAATATGTTTCTGGTGGTTCCATCTATAAAATTCTTCAAGATTATGGACAGCTTGGTGAAAGTGCTATTCGCAGTTACACACAACAAATTTTATCTGGGCTTGAATATTTACATGCTAAAAATACTGTCCATAGGTGAGTCCATTTGTTTATATTTGTTGTTTAGTTACATTAGAAACAACAATCATCAGATGTCAGCTTCTTGAGTCCTTCTTCCTCTAAATTTTATTGTGCTTATGCGTGAGTTTTAATCCTGTTTAGAGACATCAAAGGAGCAAATATATTGGTTGATCCAAGTGGCCGTGTGAAATTGGCAGATTTTGGGATGGCAAAGCATGTAAGATTTTCTTCTGATATTCATAGTGTATGTTTCAGAATCAACAGCTATAAACATTCACTGTTATGCTACTATAATTTGTCAAGAGTAGTTGACAGTGAGTTTGGGTAATCAGTTAAAAAGACATAATAATAATAATAATTAACAAATAAATAAATAATAAGAAAAAAAAAATCTAGTAGATACCAGTAGGTTAATTTTCCTAGAATAGAACAATTAGAAGTTTGCTTGATATAATTGCGTGATAGGAACCTATTTTTAAGTCAAACTTGAATGAGTTATCTGTGCAAACATGAGGTTGTTTTCTGATATAGTTTACCAAAAATATTTGCAGATCACTGGGCAGTCTTGTCCATTATCGTTCAAAGGAAGCCCTTATTGGATGGCACCTGAGGTCAGCATTATTATATTATCGTACCTTAGTGTCAACAGTCTTTTTTTAAGCTTTCTGGTAACAATTTTTTATTTATTTAATTGATTTATTCAGGTCATAAAGAATTCAAATGGTTGTAATCTTGCTGTTGATATATGGAGCCTTGGGTGTACAGTGATAGAGATGGCTACTACAAAACCACCTTGGAGCCAATATGAAGGGGTTAGTAAAATTTTAATTCAACTGGACTAGCTTTTCTTCTATTTTGTATAATTTGTATGCTGCTAATAGTTATCGTGGAGGTAGTGTTTGCATGCTGAAAATGTGAATGGTTTCTCCTGTTCTTTGTCTAGCATTTAGAATGATATTATTTCCTGTGCCTCTTTAAAGGTTCCTGCTATGTTCAAGATCGGAAACAGTAAGGAACTTCCTGCAATTCCTGATCATCTTTCAGATGAAGGAAAGGACTTTGTGAGGAAGTGTTTACAGCGGAACCCATTACATCGTCCTACGGCAGCTCAGCTCTTAGAGCACCCTTTTGTTGGAAATGCTGCCCCATTGGAGAGACCCATTTTGAGTGCTGAGCCTTCAGAAACAAAACCTACATTAACCGTTGCAATGAGAATACTGGTAACCTGAATATTCAGCCATCATGTTATGCATTTGATCTGCTCATTATGAAATTGAAAAGATTGTTGATTATTCCCTGCATGCATACATACATACATACATACATACATACATACATACATATATAGTAATTAGTAATTTTCTAATAAAAGATCCTTTACTTTATTAAAACAAGGGATATGCGTGTGTGTATGAGGAATTTTACAATAAGGGAATCCTTACTTTATTAAAGTAGGGACAAGCTAAAAGGTTAAAAAAATACACATCCCGATGTAGTGTATTTTTGCCTGTAATATATTGAAACTGTGTTATTGTTATTTTTTATTTTTTGCAGAATTACTCTCTCTATATATTTTCTGTAATAGTAGGCTGTTTTAGCCTTTTAGTTTTTGTTAATTACTGGCTTTGTGGCTCATGCTTTTCTCACTCTGCTAGGGCATGGGACTAGCAAGAACTGTTTCAGGCTTTGACCTGGAAGGGGTGCCAAACTTTCAGTCTAGGGGTCTGAAAACTGGTTCAGCAAGGTTGTTCTCTCTCTCCTTCTCAGTCTTCCATGATAAATATAAGGATACATAGATGATGACATTTATCGTTTAGTCCTCTGAATCTTTCCCTGTTCAATTTCTTCTCCACTCCAGTGATGCACATACTCCCAGAAACGTATCATGCCCTGTTTCTCCCATTGGGAGTCCTCTTTTACATCCAAGGTCACCACAGCATACCAGCGGATGGGTATCTCCCTCTCCAATTTCTAGTCCTCATACTGCATCTGGTTCATCCACTCCTATCACTGGTGGAAGTGGCGCTATCCCTTTTCATCACCCAATGCCTCCATCAACCTATTTACACGAAGGCATTGGAGTGGCCCCAAGGTCCCAAAACAGTTTCCACTCTAGTTCCAGCAACCTGTATCAAGATCCCGACCTCTTTCGAGGAATGTCACAAGCCTCTCATGTTTTCAGGGAAATAATTTCATCAGACAGGAGTGCCCTTGCAAACCAATTTGGACGGCCTGGCCCTGGGGACCTCAGGGAGTTCTATGATGGGCAGCCAGTATTGGCAGATGATGAGTCTCAGCAGCTCTCCAAGGATCATGGGAAGTCAAACCTTCCTCTGGACTTGAATCCAGGCCTGCCAATGCTTGGTCGTACTAACAGAATATAGTCCTTGAATCCTTGATGATTACTTAGCATTTAAATTTGTGCCTGATGCTCAAGGTTGGTTTTGTCATCAAAATCATGCCAGAGAATATTTACAAGGAGACAATTCAAAGAGTTGGGTCTCCCGGAAGCTTGAACTGCAGAAGACTACAATATACTTTTGGTGGCCTTGGTGTTCTCAATCTAATTGTGTGCAATAATCAAAACATACCATAGGATTTAGAGGCTGGATAATGTGCCAGACTCGCAAATTACTGCAAAGGGTAGTGATCAAAGCATTCTTTTTCTAGATGTATATTTCACCTTCACTGTTAATTTGGCATAATCTTTGTGTCAACTTCAGTGACTCAATACAGAACAGTTGCGGGAAATATGAAATCACCAAGAAGGATTGTGGACACTTCTTCACTTCAGCTGTTCTTACAGTGTAAGAAAATTTTCCTTTGTAAAGAACTGTATATTTCAACTACACGAAAAACAAAGGAGTTAGAATTAAAACTGTTATTACCGTTTCGGACTCTAGGGTTTTCCTTGTACCTCAACTGTTTGGGTTGAAGGACGATGTGGTGGTGGTTAAAAAAATTATTGTACAGATGACTGGCTGGAAGCTAAGTCAAGAAAGTCCGGGTTTTTGTGAAAGTGGCAGAATCTGCCGCTGCCCAACTGAGGTCTTTAACATTTTGCTTCTGTATCGGGTTGAAAGCAAAGCAGCACCCACAGCTTGTTAGAGAAGTGCTACTGATATTGCTGTAATTTAATTCGTGCATGCATTGCATCAAATTAAAAAAATCTATTTAACTTGCACTCATTAATTCTTCCTGACAATAATTGGGGTTGTGTGGTTTCGATGTGCTGTATTGGTCAATATTGTATTAATTCTATTTTAGGACATGCAATATTAACCTTAGATTAAGATAGGATGGGTTAATTGTTTATGCTCATATCTTTAACTAATAAGACCTAATAAGATAAATGAAGGATACACATCTAATAACATGTTATATTTAATTAGGATAAAACAATATAAATGTTAATCGTGGCCAAACTTAAATCTTACAATATAGAAAATAAGTTTTTCTAATTTAATTATACGTTGAAATATTCCACATATATAAAGAGACTACCACTTAAAGGTGTGGAAGATAATATCCTCTAAGTCTTTTGTTTTCTTTTTTTCTCTTATTATCTATTTGTCATCGTGGCACTTACTTTCGATCTCTAACTTAAACAACTGTAGGTCTATGCTGGTAACAATAGTGATGCAGGATTCCAACCACTAATCTCCTCACTCTCAACAATAGCAATACTAAGGACATCAATCTCTTTCAAAGCCTGTTTCCCAAGTAAAACAACTTTATATTTACACTTCCTATGTGGCCAAATTTTTGCAGCAACATTAATAATTAACAATAAATTCTAGAAGATAATGTCGTTGAAGATATTACTTTATGAACTCGGGAAAAAAAATGTTGTTAACTGAAGATCAATTCACGGCAATAAGAACGAACAGTGGTTTAAAGAAAGTTTAATGACAAATACTGTTAATGCCGAACCTCCAGGTTTCCATGGAAGTCACTAATCACATATCAAAATCATAGCAACTCTCTTTCGTACTGTTATTATTTTGACAATTTTCATTTGATAATTTCTTAATCATTAGAAATACTGGTAACGAGTGAAAAATTAGTAGTTGGGAGTTAGCGGGAAGATTATTATACAAAGTCCGGTGTCAGTTGCAAATGACCAATTCCGTGAAGCTTTTCAAGGCTTTAAATTCAAAATGGCATTCAATTTGATAGTATCCAATTAGGATGAATGGTAAATTAAGCTTTCTCTGCATAGATTATTATTTTAAATCTTTCAGCCATTAATTTAATGTAATACTACTGTATTTCCAACTCTAATTTTGGTTTTATTTAATTATATGGTGGATCCAACATTAGGCGTAGATAATTGTATCAGTGCTGGATCCTGTAATTACCTTTTGGACTTATTTAAGTAATTAAGCTTTTGATATGACCTAGTCTGCATCAATAATTCAGTTAAGTTAGTTATATCATTACATAAATTAGTAGTTAACAGATCTCTATATACATTACAGGGTGTAAAGAGTGGTTGTGTATATACAAAATGCGCCGGTTTAATTTGTGCTAATCAACCCAAAGACCGGTCGGTCTATGCAGGAGACCGATTTGTTTCTGGATACACGGTATCTCAAGTAAGCAGCACTTCACACTTTGTTTGTGAATCGAATCATAATGTCACCGAATTCCAGACCAACAATATTGATTTCCAGTTTTTCACTGACAATTCTTCATGCTTGTTACACTTATGATCATCTAAAAGGATGGAAGCATATTGGCTATGGATTATGGGAATAATAAATAGTCAAGCCATTTGATTTCAATGACTCTAGCTAGCCACTAGTATTGTCATAACGTAACAACTAATGAATGGGTTAGAATCATAAAGAAATTAAAAGAGATTGATGTTTTTTTTTCCTCTTTATTTTTGAAGTGGAGAATTGAATTTTGAAGTAATTTTCAAGCAGAAGATTGCCATTTTCCCTTATTTTCTTACTGTTTCCATACATACATAATACTGTTACACTCTTAGCAGAAAAAAACTCATCCCACCCGCGTACAATCATTTTTTTTCCTTTTTCCGGTTGCCGAATTCAAGTTTTGACAGTAAGGGGTGACAGAATTAATATTATAAAAAATCATTTAGGAGTGATAACAGCTGAAACGAAAGAGACCCCTCTTGAGCATAATTAATTTGAACTCGAATTGATCTGTAATGGACCCACGTGAACTGGCTTTCTACTCAAATAGTCCAAGCATTAAACTTCTGGTTTCAAGTCAAAATTAAACTCTTTCTTGTCCTCTAGAAAGAATGTGTACCTCAAGCGTTTGCCAATGAAACTTTGAACAATGCTAAAGCTAGAAGCTTTAGTTCCTCAGCTAATAATGAGGTCCGGTCATTAATGAAGTTTCTGAACAAATTTTTTGGGCTATAATTGCCCTTTTCGGTTGGGTTTGACTTAAAATTAAAAGTGGAAAAACGTCCTCGGTGAGATCCAATTAAACACCTCACCTACAGCTTACGTTTCGAAAATATATAATGCCAACACACACACACGGCCTTTCCGTTTTTAACTTTTTTAGACTTCGAACATGGAAACTTCTCGTGAAATATAATTCCTTTTAAAATAATCATTCAGCAATCGCAATGATAATACTCATTTCTTGCACGTAAACAAAGGCTGTCACTTCTTCTCCACATATTTTATGGGATTTTTTTTTTCTCTTAACCATAAATTCTGGGCGGCTTGCTTGATCAGCTGATTACTGATAGCGTTTGGACCCGAAGAATAAAATATAGGTGTACATACTTAGTATTCAATCAATGTTGTCATTTGATGTAAACTGTCTGGTCTGTGCTCAAAAGTCACGAAGAGGGGAGGATGGTGTCAGGGCTTAAGATGCGGTCCGTGTTCCTGTCAGCTATCATGTTTTACCAAATGAGTTGCTGCCACCAATTTTCTCCTTTAAACTCTGCTCGTATTTCTTTCAACTACTTCGACGGCCCATTATATCTCCGTACCTCCGATTGGCCGATTTCTTTTCCACCAATGGTATACATCTTTATCATGAGCAAATTAACTACTACCTTTTCTGTTAAACGAAAATCACACCCACCTGCAAAGATTTTTTCTTTTTCTTTTTTTCCCACTTAATACAGACTCATTCTCCTTTAGTCTCGGTCGTTCTCGTTCATCACTGTGGTTAGAGCTGTCAAAATTTGATACGATCAGATTATTCGACATAAAAATGATACGAATAAGTGGATATAGGTCGTTAAATTTAATACAATTATTAAATGGGTTGGATCTAGGTCAACACGATTTTTTTTTCGTGTCGGATTAAGTTAAATTTTTTCACCCATTTATCTGACCAATGACACGATTATATTTTTTAAATTAATTTCTAGGTACTTATTACTAAAAATTAAATATTGAACACGATTCTCTCTTTTTTTATATTTTTTTTAAGGATGGGTATATTCTCAGTGTCTTATTTATAAAATCTTTATTTAGACTTAGAATTTTAATAGTATAAGTGTGTAAAAACTTAAATAGTGTAAATATGTAATATTTTGGAGTGTGTGTAACATTTGTCAAATATGCAAATATTAAACGGGTTATTGGATAACCCGTTTATTTTTTATGTCAGGTTTGGTTCTTAATATTTTGACACGATTATTACATTAATCGTTTTTTAGTCGACCTAAATTTAACACGACACGAATATGGTCCAACAACCCGTTTTGCCAGCTCTAGTTGTGGTCAACATTACTCGTGAGGCTTCTCCGCTACTGTATTAATCTCTAACGGTGTCCCTAGAATTTTAGTTTGACGCGATTTTATATGTACTTAGTCCAAAATGTTGGTTGTGCTATGCCAGAGGAAAAGAAGTTCATAAAAAGAAAAGCAGCCGTTTGCTTTTTGTGTGAATACATATTTATATATGATTTTTACAAAATCCTAAAAGTAAATAATCCTGATTTCAAAGTGCAAAAGGAGAAAGTAAAAAGAGTAAGGTACAAGACAACAACAATAATCAAATTGTTACTTGCAAATGTTGTATAAAAATAAGAAAAGTAAAGAAAAATCAAGATGATCATTTGAAAACTTGTGGGGTTCTTTATTATTTAATTGACTAAATTGTCATGTTTGCAGGGTAGATGTTTGTTTTGCCCTTATATTTTGAGTTAAATATACATTTAGTTTTTATATTTAAAAAATATCCCAAGACATCCTTATTGTTAATAAAAAGAAAAAATAATAATTTATTAAACTTAAAAATAACATAAAATTTACACAAACTTTTATATTATTATTTAACTTTTAGGATTAATTTGGCAAATTATTGTTTTATAAAATAATTATTAGTGAGAATATTGTTGTAAGAATATTATTAAAAAAGGAAAAAAAATAATGGAAAGAATGTAACATACTTAATAATAAGGGTGTTTTGATGTATTCTTTTTTTAAAATTTAAGAACTAAATGGACACTTAAGTTAAAATATAAGAATTAAATTAGCATTTACCCAACATGTACAGGCGTCAATATTCCTATATCTCAATTTATTTACTTTTTAGATAACTCTAAAATTAAATTTTCAATAAACATACAAAACCGAAAGGAACCGATAATATTAATAAAAAAAAATTATGTGCCTATTCTTGAAACATTACAGAAAAACTTGGGTTGTAGCAATCCAGGTGTCCTTTCTCTTTTTATTAAGGACTAAGGATGGAAAATGACTCTCTCGCTTAAAAAAAAAATGTTGAAAAAGGACTAGCTATTTATGAAGCTAGCTATTGCAAGAGGCTACTTATGAAACTGGCTCTGCACCTCTTCCAGCTTTTGAGATGATGACATAAAAACATTTTAATTTTTAGCATGTGCTTTTCGATACCCACCTCAAAAAAGAAAGCACTAAATTATGATGATAATTTACTAATAAAAACATTACTTGTACGAGGGCACTGGAAAAATGCAATATAATTGACTTAAATCTCCAATTACATTGATTCAAATTTTGCTAAGTTGATGCACACACGGCTTTAGAGCTTTAAAGTTTAAAATTCTTATTCAGTAAAGCAGTACATATACATACTCAAATCTCTGCCTTTATTGCATGGCAGAGAGCATATGCAAGAGACCATACCATCAACACATAACTTATCTATCATTATACAACCACACACACACACACACACACACACATATATAACCTTTCAATTCAGGTTTCCCCAATATGAATATATGAAGCAGAACCCCCCCCCCCCCCCCCCCCCTCTTCTTTTTTTATAATAATTATATGTGTATATAACTCAATCATATGATATGATTTGTAACGACAGAACCCTCAATCCGTCATGATCAATTTTACAAATCAATCAAGGTCGTTTTAACGATGAAAAAGCAGTGTCGTAACAGATCATATATATAACTAAGCATAATAGTAGGTTATCTAATTAATTAAGCCACACTAGCTACCATTTCAACTCCCTGGTAATTACCACCACATTTGCAGATCTTTTCTAACATTGGCTTCAGCTCCCTTGGGTGCACATTCATCATGAGCCCGTACTTCATGAACAATGTCAGCGACATCTTTTGCTCCACACGGTGGCCGGGAACCACCGTGAGGTGGTAGCGCAACAACACTTCCGCCGCGATCGACTTCATTTGTAAATAAGCCAAGTCTTTCCCTAAACAAATTCTTGGACCAGCATTAAACGCCACAAACTTGTATTGATCATGTCCCTCATACTTGTTTCCATCTTGTGAGAGCCATCTCTCCGGCTTGAACTCTAAGCAATCTTCACCCCATATAAATTTCATCCGTCCAATGGCGTATATCGAGTACGTAACCGTTGATCCCGCCGGAACAAAGGTTCCGGTGGGAAGCACGTCGTCGGAAACCACATGCTTTGAGTCTTGTGGCACTGACGGGTACAGCCTCAGCGTCTCGGACAATGCTGCCTTGAGGTATATCAATCGGTCCACTTCTTCAAACACTAACGGTTCCTCCACCCATTTTGACACGTCCGTGCCACGTGTCTCCAACAGAACGGTGCAGATTTCCGTGGCGATTTTATCTTCCACCCTAGGGTTTTGACTGACCAACCAGAAGAACCAGCTCATAGCTACTGATGATGTGTCACGTCCAGCTAGGATGAAGTTGAGTGCCACGTGTTGCAGAAACTCGTCCGAGTATGACTCTTTTTTCTTCATAAACCTAGACAGCAAGTCGTCATGCGGGGTGGTGGTCGCAGCTTCACCTTGCTCCCGGTCCCGGCTCGCTAACTCAAGCTTGCGTGTACTGATGATGTCAGACAAGTACTCGTCGATGTGTTTAAGGCTTGGGCCCATGCTGACTTCCAAGCCGAGGCGCAGGTATTTTCTCAGCTTCCAAATAGCTTGGGGCAAAAGAAAGCGTTGAAGCGTGGCTTCAGTGGCTCGATCAAAAGCCACTGCGAAGCTGTTTTCTGGAAGCCCCTGGGACAGCGTTTGTGGGTCCTTCCCAAAGGCCAATCCGCAGATGTTATCAAAAGTCATTCGAAGCAGCAGGTCTTGAAAATCAACAGGCTTGGCTTCAAGCTGTGCCACTTCAAGAATAGGGCAAAATCTATGCTTTATGGCTCTGCTCACCCAGCGAGCCATGGCTTGGCGCAAAGTCCTGGTGGTGAATTCCAATGCAGCAGTCTTCCGCTGGAACAGCCACGTGTCACCATCAGAATTGAAAATCCCGTCGCCAAGCAAATCGTGGAATGCAGCTTGCCACGTGGGACCCTTTGGATAGTTATCAAACCTGGCCTTCAAAATATGCTCAACATTTTTCGGATCACACGTGACAGTCACGAGACCCTGCTTGCGGCCTAAAACTGGAATAGCAAATATGCACGTCTGATACGTGCCGCCACACGCGCGGAGGTTGTCTGAGATCCAGTCGTGCAAGCGTTTAGAGTTCTGGAAGAGGCCCGGGAGACTGCCCAATAGGGGCCAGACGCGTGGACCACTCAGGGACCCCGACATGAATCTGAACCATAGTAAATAAGCAACTGTAGCAGATAAGATCATTAACGCGGTTGATGTATCCATGATATCCACAGCTCGCACGTTATCACCGCAGATAATTCCCTTCTAAACGCTAATTCCCCCGAAGAAAGACAATTCAAAATCCAAAAGCAAATGCTCTCTAGCACGTAAAAACATAAAATAAAATATAAAGTGTTGTGTATGTTGAAATGTAACTTTCAAACGGAAGTGATGAAGCGAACCAGACTTGAACAAATGAATTGAAGAAACGAATTAAAACCCAGATAAGAAATTGTCGAAGTAAAAGCGTCTGGTTCTTGTTCTCTTGGGAAGTGAAGAAGAAAGAGAGAGAGAGGGTGGGAGCAACGAGAAGTGTGTGAGGCAAAGAGAGAAAAAAGCAAACTGATTTATAGATAAAATGAGTGAAACAAAATAAATAAGAGCTAGCGACGGGCTGTTGTTGAAATTTCCCCAAGCCTATCTAGCTTTGCTTATATAATTAAACACACAGGCACAGCCAGCCAGCCATTAATGGCCAACTGGGGTCGTTGAAAACTTGATATATATATATATATATATATATATATATATAGATTGATGTGATAATTAATAACTAAAATCACTCGCAATCCTTTTTGTCAATATGAAAAAAGCTTGCATTTTATCTTTTCATACACAAGTAACACATGCACAACATAGTAATATTAATATTGGAGACTACTACTACTGCCTTTTTCATCTCTCTCTCTCTCTGTTTCAATAGGTGATTTTTCTATTAAAAAATAAATAAAAAAATAAAAACAAAAATTAAAAAGGCTCACCTAATTTTGCAGGAAGTTTCTCCACCACCTTAAATTCCAGCATTGAATGAAAAAGTAGTACAGGTAAATGAGATTAGTTGAGAAGTGAATATGTGTGTGTGTGTGTGTGTGTATATACACAAATTAACACATATTTGTGTGTGACATGCAATTTGTGGTAGGATTATTAAAGACTTCTATATGTATGTTTCTAGAATAATAATAATAATAAGATGAAGAAGATATATAAAAGACGTCGGTGGTGACTTTTTTTTATTATTGCTTTCATTAATGAAAAATCGGTCTTTTCATGCTTGCGATGTTCGCTCGTTGGGGTTGGGTGAGGAAGCCTAGCATTTAATTGCCTGTCTTACACGGAATCATTTTATTACTCCTAATTATTAGTCCCTCATTACCCACAAGTCACAACTTGCAATATTAGATTAATTGAAACACCACCATGAATAGAAAATTAACTTAAATTTGTGCACGGCTAAACCAGTAACCACCATGTGGTCAGTGTGTGTATGAGGTTTAATTCGCAATTTGCATGGCAGCAAGATCAATGCACAAGTGTTATGATGTTATTTTAGCCTTTTAGGATCTTGAAGTCCCTGCGGAAAGAACAATGACACGATTAATTATAGCCAAGGATTGATAGATAAATTGATGGTCGCAATTTCTTTTGCTATACATACATACATGCTGTTAATTTTAATTACCAATTTACCACACAACTTTAGTTATTTTGTTTTGAATCACGAGACTTAATTTAAAATTCCGTTTCAGACTGCAATTATTATTTTGTCAATGTTAGTAACTGTAATTCAATCAAATTATTTATCAACTTTTATTCTGCAAATCGTAGCTAAAACACCATCGTCATAAAGGACGGCCTTAAATGCAACGCATAACTGATTGCTTCCTTTTCTGTATATCTACGTCATCAAACGAACTGACTACTGATTTGTTCTTCCAACAAATAACTACACCCATCAACTTAATTACCCTTCAAAAATAGAAAATCAATGATGACTTAATCTCTTATATTGTGTGAGATGGAGCTAGATAGCGTTGTTGAAGTATCATATTTAGAATCTTAGCACTAACCATCTTGTCCATTATCGTGTCACTTTTTTGTTTTTTTAAAAAAATAATTGTAATATTTCTTAAATTTCTCTTGTGTAACATGTTTTTAATAGGTTTTCTAAAATATTTGTAGCATTATCCTGACCCAAGTTCATATGGATAATGTTCTAAATATAACTAAATAAGTCATTCTAAATTACCAAAAATAAAATAAAAAAGTTGTTGTAATATAATCCATTAAATTGGTTAAAGTTGTTTATAAATGAGAGATCATGTTGAAACTCTAAAAATAAACTCAACGCGATTATTAAACAAGTGATAAGAAACCCAATTCATCTAATAATAGTGTCATTTCTATCGGATCCAAGTCGATCATCATTTTGTGGTTTTTTTTTTTAATAAAAAAATTGAACCTTGGGTTGAAAAAGTATCCGGTAATGACATCTAATATTCTAATTGAACATATTAAACAGTCTACAGAAAGATCAAAAGCTGTCGGCAAGCATAAGGAGAGCCGTCGGAAAATAATACATGCATGTAGATAAGGGGACCCTATGGCCTATGACAAACGGGATGAAAATAAATAAAAGCTGCGGCTGGCTAGCCCCTTACCATGCCCATGCAAGTGTGGTACACTTGAGCCATATGTCCCATGTATGTATATTAATTTTATTTTTCATTTTTTATTGATACATAAATTAAATGAGCTAATTACTCTCCGTTGCATTAATTTGCATATATATATATATATATATATATAACCCACAGAACATGGTGTACCTACTCTCTGGCAGCCTGCGGTAACGAGTAATAACAATTTTTGCGGCTCTGGCGGCCGCTGCATTGACTCGTTGGCTATGTGCTATCATCACAGGCTGAATCAGAATGTGTTCCAATTTTCAAATAACTCAAAATCTTAAATATTTTCAAACGTAAGATAATTGAACATCCCTCTTTTTATCAATGACAAACTTCTGACAGCAACTATATATATGATGGTATAAGGTTAAAATTTATTTCTAAGACCTTAATAATTCAATCACTTTTATTAACAGTAGCTTTATAAAAAATTCGGCTTCAATTTTATTCTTGAACAATAGTATGAAAACACACACATATATATTTTTTATTGTTTTTAGTGACTTTTGAACTGGGCCTTAAAATTTTAGATATAAATATATACATTTAGAATTTTAATGAGTGTATTTAAAAAAAATAAAAATAAAACTTTAAAACTTAGACTGGGCCAAGAAATGGGCCAAACCCCATCAATTCTGATCCTACACTTTATTTCCCGCACCATCCTTTTGCTATTGGGCCAAATCCGAACTTCTTTACCATCCTTACCAAAAGTAAATAAGCGGAGATATTTCTTTTCAAAAAAAAAAAAAAAAATTAGTGGAGATATTTCTAATCACTATAATTTTTTTTTTTAAATTCCCATCTCTTAACGCTCTACGTAACTCCCGTAATAAAAAATTAGTGGAATTTTTTTTTTTAAATTCCCATCTCTAGACCCAGCCGCCGTCACGATCAAATAAATAACACGTGTCATCAACTTTTTCGTATTCCTCATCTGGCTGCGCGCCAGCAGCAGCAGAGGCGTCTGGTGCACGGCAGCTTCTCCAAATATGACCTTCGTCTCGTAATTTGATCACTTCAAAACCCTTTTTTGGTTCTCTTTAATCCTTAGGTTTCATGCCCCAACTCCAGAATTGCCACCTTGAGCTTCATCTTCTTTGATTTCGTCATTCTAGTCATCAATGTCCTTCACATCTTTAACTATAGATTCAATCCTCATCCTGAGGTTAAATTGTTTTAAAGAATTAATTATGACTTCACCACCTATTTATCTTTTTTTTTTTCAGTAATTTCATAGAAGAACAAAATGAAAATCAACGTAAAAATAACTAGTGAGAGTTAACGAGATAAATAAAGGGATAATATATTACCACACTTGAAACTTATTAATTACTGCAAAAGGACCCATTCGTGGATGAAAGTAAAAACTTCTTAGTGTAATTAATATTTACATAGGAGTTTGAAAAGAGAGAGAGAGTAGTTATGGAGGATTTCACTGATGAATATGACAGCTTTAATTTATTTCTTAGCATGCTAAATTGTGAACCAGCTGCCCATCTATAGAACTAGAAATCCGATGATCGGTGTTAATTCAATTTGTGACCCAGAAAAGAGAAAACTCGAAGGCAACTACCGAACTATGTTAGGTAATTACGTTAGATCATAAATTATATTATCTATATATATGGTGCGGATCGGCTTATATTTATAACGTTATAACATAAGTTTATTGAAAAGAAATCATAATAAAACGCACCCCTGTGTGCTCCATTATAACGCTATGTTATAGTAGCCAAGAGTACGTATTAATATATTATGCAACCGAACTTAATAGTATCGCTTAATTGTGCACTCCAACGCATCACTTTGGTCACATTCACACAATATAAGATGGAAGAAATCAAGTGTTTTCCAACTCGATAGTCACACATGTCGCGTTCTTCTTTGAGAAATAATATGTATAAGTATTTTTAAATGTACGTGTGTGGACTGTTGAGTCATATTTAATCCCTTCGTTGCCGATTCCTAATGCATGGTGACATATTTACTTTTTCACCTTGGCCCATTTAATTTATAATGTATCATTGCTTAATAGAGAGTATAGATGAATGTGACGAAGCAGGGTTGAACTAGAAATGACAGAAACATGCATTAATCCTAAACGCCAAGCATTCAAAATGAGATTGAAACCAACCCAACGTATGCACAGAAAGGGAACCGTCGTGAATTTATTTTTTATTTGTTAAAGCAATACGATTGAGAAATGTGGAGAAAGAGAAAGATGAGGGTAATGTCGGAAATATGGTGGAAAAGCAGTTGAGGTGTACTGAGAAATGGGGTGGTACAGTTTTAGGAAATTATAGGGGTGCGAATAGCACTGCTCATTAGCAATTAGCTAAAGCTCACATTTTACAAAAACTGAATTCTAATAAAGGAAAAGTGTCCATTCTAGCTTGATTCCTCACGGCTTGGAGAGAGAAAATTTTTAGCATATGTCAATTAATTTACGTATGATATATATAATTAAATTTAATATAAACATTACATATATAATAGTTTTTAAAAATGAATACACATATTTTATAGTATTATTTATGTATAATTGACATGATATTATTGATGTATTTTAAAATTTTTCTCAGAGAGAATTAATACTACTTTTTTTTTTTTTTTTTGGGATAAGGATTAAGGAGAATTACTGCTACTCTTTAACGCTGATAATAAAGGAAAATCTATCTGCTGCTTGTTATTAGTTACTAGAATTAGAAGTAAATTGTCGTGCAAATCCATGAGATCATGGAGGAAGGCAGCAAAACCCTAGGTAGTAAAGCGACCCGTTATCCTCTAATAAGAGCCAAGCCAATAGCTGTGATTACAATCGTTGAAGGAAGGCCGAATTTCAAATGGGTCCAAAACGAGAGAGTATACCCGGAGGGCTTAGAGCGACGAGCTTGCTCACACACAATCAGATTCGCCGCTGAACCCAACAGTGACAAGTTTCCAGCGACTGTGCTCACCCACGCCAATATCAGCCACGCTTTCTTCTCTTCGCTTTCAGATATTGCTCCTGCTGAAGCTGCCACTCGTGCTCCCAGAAGAAGCACTGAAAATGATAATTTAATTAATAATGATTATACGTACGTACGCGGTTAAAGAATAAAATAAACGAGACGCTAACCGATAGTGAATGATATGCGTTTGTTATAAACTAACTTACCGGTAGGTACATTTGAAGCAACATTTGAAAGCACAAGAATGATAATTGCAAGAATTGAAATGCCGCCAACACGATTGATTCGTGCATGCGGCTCCATTAGTGTCCATAGAGTGCTTGGTATTCCTGTTTTGTTGAAGCCTTCAACCGTAATAAACATGCCACAGAAGAATATCAAGAGAGAGTATGAAACCTGCAGTAGATTAAGAAGTATACACTAATTAATTAGTAGCTTTAATTGTACGTGGCTTTACTAACTAAGATAATGCACCCTGTTTACGCGCGCGAGCATTCATAATTGCAGAAAAATTACCTTGTCTAGACATGGCCCTGCATCCTTAAAATCAAGGACTACAAGCACAAGTGCAGCTGCTAGCGCAGTCCATGACATGTTTAATCCCATAAGCAAAGCAATCAACATCCCCAAGATAACGAGGTATGTGCAAGTTTTCCATGACACTCGCTTCCAATCCCATTTTTGAGTGTTGTCTTTTTTTCCTTCAGCCAACTTTGGTGACACCCCAAGTTCGATATCACCTCTTGCAACAATCATCTCTGCAGCCTGATCTTTGGAAGCAACTGAGTTTTGTGTGGACTCAAACTCGCCACCAGACAAATTGCATAAATCATTTTCGCTTAAACTTCTGCGTCTTTTAGAATTCCCACACTTGCTGTCATTAACGTTGATAGATGACATACACATCGGTGAGAAACAGTGCGGACTTGTATCATCGTCTTCAGCAAAAGCACTTTCTTCGTCCTTTTTAACAGACAAGACCCTCCAGTACATGCACAGGAGAATCAAAGTATTTACAAAGACACCCACAAGCATTGAAGGTAGAATTCCCAATAAGAATTTCCCAAATGAGATGCCACTTTGCAAGGCAATAACCAAGTTTTGGGGGTTACCAATTGGAGTGGCAGAGGATCCAACATTAGCACTTGAGGCCAAGGCTAGTAAAAAGGGATGAGGTGAAACACCATTTTGTCTAGCAATCTTTAGCACGAACTCAGTCAGAATGACACAACAGGTATCATTTGTGAACAAAGCACTTGAAAGGGCAGAAATGAAGCAGATTCTGCAGAGCAAGTCCTTTGCACCGCGACTTCGCCACGAAAGCACTATCTCCAAGTACTTAAACATGCCTGCTCTTTCAAGGTAAAAGCTCACAACCATGGTACCGAAAAGAAGGCCAAGGACTGAGAGATCTATGGCAGCGAATGCTTCCTTTGGGGTGATGACTTTGAAGATGATCATGAGCATGGCTCCGAGGAGAGACCCTGCAGTTCTTCCGATTGGTAGAAATGGAACTGCTGGGAAGACTGCCAATATCCAGAAAATTACAAATGCAAATGAACCTAGAACCACATTTTCGGTTGGAGCCAACGCCATCTCTGTTCTTCAATTTTTGTAAGCCTAATTTTAATTAACCCTTAGCTCATGAACAAGAGAGAACTCTATTACTCTAGCAATTCGGACAATATTCTAATACAATCACACACTCATTACTACCAACCAATTACTTGCAAACAGATAAGAACATTAGTAGTAAAATATTAAAAAAAATTAAAAAAGTTAGGTTTACAGGAGCTCTTGAACTTATACCGAAAGTGATCCACTTCAATGCCTTAAGCCTTTTGCATCCGACAAGCTCTCGAGATATTGTTATATTGATTATATTGGTCATGCTAAGTCCGTGGAAATAATAGATACAAAGACAAAACAAATTAAATAACAGTGGTCCAAGAAGGCCGGCAACAATAGGTGTTATTCAGTTAATCGGAGGAAGCATTCTTTGTAAGTCAAAGTTGCACCAATTCCTTATTTTGCCCGAGGTGCTTAGAATACGAGATTGGCCATGATGGATGTACCCGGTTGCAACTTGCAATTGGCGAATATATGTCCAGGCTCCAGCAGAAGATCACTGTATTGAAAACGAGGTTGATAAATCAGTCAGCAGAAAAGTAGTTCATGTGATGAGCATAATTTATATACATATTTTACCCTTAATAATATAATTGCTAGTTATATTTATTTGTTATTTTTAATTAATTGAATTGTTTTATTGAATAGGGAATTAATTGGAGATTGTTGATAAAAAGGGCATGAAAACACTTCAAATTGAGAAGGAATAAAGATTAAATTGGAAGACAAAAATGCAACCAAGAATTAATGGAAGTCAAGAAGACCAAAATTGGAAGTCAATCTCTTCAAAGGATAAACGGTGGGCATGCATTTGGAAAGCAAAGATTTGGCAATTTGGAATGCATGTGCTGGGCATTAAAAGAGGAAATCATTAATTGGCCTTTTGCTTTTGTGGTCAAACGTGTGCTTTGCTTTCAAAGTTTAGTAAGGAAATAATTTTAAAAGGCCTTGGTGAGTGGGCTTTATAAGTCGGTGGAGAAGAATTAATGCAATTAGAATCCAATAAGGATTAAGCAAGTCAGTAACATTATATAAAGGCAAGAGGGCCACGGGAGGAGAGAGAACTGGAGACGCAAGGATTCAAGACAGAGAAGAAAATCTGCAGCAATTCGGCTTCCCCATGGCTGAATTTATTTATTTTGTTGCTCCTAATTCAAGTATGTCTAACTAATTTTCTTATACTGAGGTTAAGGATGAAACCCTATTCAATGAAATAATTATCAATTCCCTATATATGTTCTTTGATGATTATGGTTTTTATTTCACATGATTAATTAGATGTTAATAAAATCTTTTCATCAATTCTGTCATGCATTATTGATTGTTAGGATTAATATTCAATTAAATCTATGCTTGGATTTATAAAGTTTATACATGATTATCTTTGATTCTATGTCTTTCATTAAATTGTTTACATAGAGTGCTTAGGAAAACTTTGACTCTTTGTTATTCAATATGTTTACATGAGATTCTTAGATGTCATATTATTAAGCAGAAAAAGAACCTACATTAGATTTAATTACTTGGGCTTAATTGTTATATCCATGAGATGACATAGATTGATTTCGAGTTGTCACTCTAAAATTGGGGATTAATTAATAATTAGATAATTACTAGTTGAATAGTGGTGGATTCTGAAACCTTGGTAATTCTTATCTTATTGAATTCTCCTTTATTTTAATTGCTTCCTTAGTTTAATTGGTTTAATTTTCTTAAAAACTCAATTTGCTCAACTAGGTTAGAATTAATATTAATTTTAGATTTAAATTAGACTTTTTAATTTATAACAATCCATGTGGGATCGACCTCGTTACCACTATTCTATTTCTAGATTCGTGCGCTTGCGAGTATATTAAAATTTTCACAACAAGTTTTTGGCGCCGTTGCCGGGGACTGTGCTAGAAAGTCAGTTTAATCTAGGTTGATTTGATTCTTCCACTAGTTATAATTTAGATTGTCTTTTATATTTTTTTTAATTAAAAAAAACACAAAAAAAAAATTTATTTGTCTTTAAATTCATTGTTTGGTTGTTTGATTTCTTTTATTTATTTTTTATTATTGTTGATTTGTTTTATTTTATTTTGTTTTTCTTTCTTTCCTTGTCTAGTTAGTTTATGAGTGTTTGGGAACGTGATTTAACAAATCGTTTGGTTAAAAGAGAGTCGATAATTGATAGTAGTCAAACTAGTTCTTTAGAAGTGATGGATGACCCAAATAGACTATTGCCAATACTTCCACCAGTGCAAGCAGAGAAAACCCTTAGAGAATATTTTTCACCACTTGCAGCCAACCAACCATCTTGTATTGTGTTGCCACAAACCACAGCAACACACTTTGAACTCAAGCCCTCTGTCATTCAACTTTTACCATCTTTCCATGGGTTAGAGAGAGAGGATCCATATTTGCACATTAAGGAATTTATTGACATATGCTCTACATTCCGTTTTCAAAATTTTAATGATGAGTCAATTAGGCTTCGTATGTTCCCTTTCTCATTAAAAGACAAAGCAAAAGCTTGGTTGAATTCACTTCCTGCTGGGTCTATTAGTACATGGGATGAATTGAGTAATAAGTTTCTCACCAAGTTTTTCCCTATGTCTAAAACAAATGCCCTTAGGAGAGAGATAAGTGATTTTTATCAAAGAGAGGGTGAGCAATTTTACGAGTGTTGGGAAAGATTCAATGATTTACTCCTTAAGTGCCCCCACATTGGTTTTGAGAAATAGAGACTTATACAATGCTTTTATAATGGTTTAACCATGTCGAATCGTCATATGGTAGAGTTTATGAATGGTGGGAGATTTTTGAACCTACATGAAGGGGCTGCATGAGATTTCTTTAATTCACTTTCTGAAAATTCTCAATAGTGGGATTTTTCAAATCAAAGGGAAAAATTATCTCAAGTTTCTAGAAATGGTCTATACGAAGTTAAGGATGACTTTGATGTGAAAGCCACTCTAGCTACACTTTCTAGGAAAGTGGATGCCTTAGCTCTGAACCAATCAATGAATCATCATCCTAGTGTAGCTAATGAGGTTTGTGCTCTTTGTTCTAACTTGTCTCATACAGCACAAAATTGTCCATCATTACCAGCCTATCAAGAGGCTTATTCTGAGCAGGTACATGCCTTACAATCATATGAGAAAACCCCCAATAATCTATATTCACCCACATATAATCCTAATTGGAGGAATCACCCTAATTTTTCTTGGAAACAAAATCAACCTTTGTCAAACCAAGGAGGACAACAGTTGAACATGCCCAATCAACAATTTGTCCCTCCTAACCAAGTACATCCTCCTGCCCAACAACCTATGTCTCAATTTGTTGCACCCCAACAAAGAAAGCCTTCTTTAGAGGATACACTTCAAAGTTTCATTCAGTCAACCCAACAAGCTTTTCAGTCAAACACTCAAGCTATTCTAAAGCTTGAACATCAATAGGGTCAATTAGCAACTACAGTAGCTGAGAGAGAAAAAGGAAAATTTCCAAGTCAACCAATTCCTAATCCCAAAGGAGTGCATGAAGTTGGATCGAGTTCAAGCCATCAGCATGAAGAAGCAAAATCTGTTATGACCTTGAGAAGATGAAAGTTATTTGACAACAAGGTGGAGATTCAAACAAGAAAAACATATGAGCCTACTTCTTCAGATCCAGTTCCATCACAAGACTCATCACCAAATGATCCTGAAAAGAGTGGCCCGCCAGCTTACATTCCCAAGGCTCCTTTTCCTCAAAGGTTAACAAAGGCAAAGAAAGGGACTTCAACAGGTGAGATTATGGAAATCTTTAAGCAGGTAAGTATAAACATCCCTTTACTCGATACTATTAAGCAAGTTCCTTCCTATGCCAAGTTTTTGAAAGATTTATGTACTAAAAAGAGAAATTTACATGTCACTAAAAAGGCATTTTTAACTGAACAAACTAGCAATTTACTTCAATGTAAAATGCCACCAAAATTTAAGGATCCTGGTTCTCCTACTATCTCATGTGTTATAGGGAACCAATGTTTTGATAAAGCATTATTGGATTTGGGTGCTAGTGTTAATCTCTTGTCTTATTCTGTTTACATGCAACTTGGACTAGGTGAGTTAAAATCAACTCCTATTATTTTGCAACTTGCTGATAGATCAATGAAAATACCTCGTGGTATTATAGAGGATGTGTTGATACAGATTGACAAATTTTATTATTCTGTTGATTTTATCGTTATTGATACTCAGCATGTACATGATCCTAAGAAACACACTCCAGTTATTCTAGGTCGTCCTTTCTTAGCTACAGCTGATGCTCTTATTAATTGCAGGAATGGAAATATGCAGCTATCTTTTGGTAATATGATCATGGAATTGAATATTTTTAATGTTACCAAGCAGCCACAAGAAGAAGATGAATTTGTTGAAGCAAATATGATAGAGGAATTAGTAGAAGATTCATTCATTTCTAACCATACTGATGATCCATTAGAGGCATGTCTAACTCATTCTGATTTATCTTTTAATGATGACAGTGCAATTGCAGAAGTCAGCGCTTTACTTGATGCACCTCCAATTACGGACACAACTAAATGGAAGACAAAGTCAGAACTACTGCCTCATTCTGAGAAGAAAATTGGCCCATCTGCAGAGGCACCACCAAAATTGGAACTCAAAGCATTGCCCGACACTCTGGAATATGCATTCTTGGGAGAATCTGACACTCTACCTGTTATTATTTCTTCTTCCTTCGATCTTGAGCAAAAAGGTAAGTTGTTATGTATTCTAAAAAAACATAAGGAGGCAATAGGATGGACCATCGCTGATATTAAAGGTATTAATCCAGTAGATTGCATGCATCGTATTCATCTTGAAGAAAATGCTAAACCTATTAGGGAAATGCAACATAGGCTAAATCCTAACATGAAAGAAGTGGTAAGAGCTGAAGTAATCAAATTATTAGATGCAGGAATTATTTATCCTATTTCAGATAGCTCTTGGGTTAGCCCTGTGCAAGTTGTTCCTAAGAAATCTGGTGTTACAGTAGTTACTAATGCTAATAATGAATTAATTCCCACTAGAGTAACTACAGGTTGGCGTGTTTGCATTGATTATAGAAAATTGAATTCATTCACAAGAAAATATCATTTTCCTCTTCCATTTATTGATCAAATGCTTGATAGACTTGCAGGTCATGATTTTTATTGTTTTCTAGATGGATATTCAGGTTATAATCAGATCCCTATAGCTCCAGAGGACCAGGAGAAAACTACTTTTACTTGTCCCTTTGGAACTTTTGCATATAGGAGAATGTCATTTGGTTTATGCAATGCACCTGCTACATTTCAAATATGCATGCTTAGTATTTTTTCTGATATGGTTGAGAGATTTCTTGAAGTATTCATGGATGATTTTTCTTTTTATGGAGATTCTTTTGATGAATGTTTACAGCACCTAACATTAGTTTTGCAGAGATGTAAAGAAAAGAACTTGGTTCTAAATTGGAAAAAGTGTCACTTCATGGTAAAACAAGGTATTGTTCTTGGTCATATAATTTCCAGCAAAGGTATAGAAGTCGACAAAGCTAAGGTGGATTTAATTTCTAATCTTCCATATCCCAAATCCGTAAAAGAAGTAAGATCTTTCCTTGGACATGCTGGTTTTTATAGAAGATTCATTAAAGATTTTAGTAAAATTTCTAGACCTTTATGCAATTTACTTGTTAAGGATGCACCTTTTATCTTTGATGAATCTTGTCTTGATGCTTTTGCAAAGCTTAAGAAATTGTTGACTTCTTCACCTATCATTCAGCCACCTAATTGGGATTTGCCTTTTGAAATTATGTGTGATGCATCTGATTATGTTGTAGGAGCAGTTTTAGGACAAAGATTAGATCGTGCCTTATGTGATTTATTATGCTAGTATGACACTCAATGATGCACAGTTGAACTATTCAACTACAGAAAAAAAAATGCTAGCTGTGGTATTTGCACTTGATAAATTCAGATCTTATCTTATAGGTTGTAAAGTGATTATTTTTACTGATCATGCTGCTTTAAAATATTTGTTTACTAAGAAAGATGCCAAGGCAAGATTGATTCGTTGGGTGTTGCTTTTACAAGAATTTGACATTGAATTTAGAGATAAAAAAGGTTCTGAAAATATTGTGGCGGATCATTTATCTCGCCTTGATCTTAAATTTATTCTAGAATCTTTACCTTTGAATGAGTCTTTCCCAGATGAGCAACTTATGAGTGTAAATGTTGTACCATGGTTTGCTGATATAGTTAATTACCTTGTTACAGGTCAAATCCCAGAGCACTGGGCTAAGCAAGATAGAACAAAATTCTTATCTAAAGTGAAAGACTTCTTTTGGGATGATCCCTATTTATTTAAATATTGTGCTGATCAGATTATTAGGCGATGTGTTCCCGATAATGAAATTCAAAGTGTTATCTCATTTTGCCATGAACAAGCTTGTGGAGGCCACTTTAGTGCTAAAAAGACAGCAACAAAAATTTTACAATGTGGTTTTTATTGGCCTACTCTTTTTCATGACGCTTACTTTTCTGTTCTTTGTGTGATAGGTGCCAACGTATGGGTAGCATTTCAAAGAGGAACATGATGCCACTCAATCCTATTCTTGTGGTTGAGATCTTCGATGTATGGGGTATTGATTTCATGGGACATTTTCCTCCATCTTGTGGTTATCAGTATATATTGGTTGCAGTAGACTATGTGTCGAAGTGGGTTGAAGCCACTCCATGCAAAACCAATGATCATAGGGTTGTAGTGAAATTCTTGAAGAGTAATATTCTATCTCGTTTTGGTTTTCCTAGAACAATCATTAGTGATGGTGGTACCCATTTTTGCAATAAACCTTTCAAAACTCTTTTGAACAAATATTCCATTACACATAAGGTTGCCACCCCATACCATCCTCAAACCAGTGGCCAAGTAGAGATTTCTAATAGAGAGATCATGCAGATTCTAGAGAAAACAGTTAGGCCAGATAGAAATGATTGATCTTTGAGACTTGATGATGCATTGTGGGCATATAGGACTGCTTTTAAAACACCAATTGGGATGTCGCCTTATAGACTTGTATATGGAAAAGCATGTCATCTGCCAGTAGAGTTGGAGCATCGTGCATATTGGGCTATCAAGAAATTCAATTTTGACATGCAGCAGGCTGGTTCCAAGAGAAGATTACAACTAGCAGAACTTGAAGAGATCAAGAATGATGCATATGATAATGCTAAGATTTACAAGCAACGTATGAAAGTCTTTCATGACAAGCACATTTTGAGAAAATCCTTTACACCAGGTCAGAAAGTACTTTTATATAATTCCCGATTGTATCTCTTTCCAGGTAAGTTACGTTCTCGATGGTCTGGTCCTTTTGTAGTTCGTAATGTCTTCCCTTATGGAGCAATTGAGATTGAAAATTTTAAAAATGGTGATTTATTTAAGGTCAATGGTCAAAGATTAAAACCATTTTTAGAGTTAAGAACACCAAAAGTTGAGGAGATACTTTTAAATGATCTTGTTTATCAGGATTAATTAAGTCCATCTTTGCACTCTTGTTTTATTTTAATAGTAGGTTTTCTTTTCTTTGTTTGTTTTTCTTTTCTAATGTTTTCTTTTCATTTGGCATTTTCTTTTAAGCTTTCCCAGCCCATCCAGGTGTGTTCTCTCCAACTTTCTTTTTATTATTTATGTTTTTATTATTTTTTTTCTTTCATTTGTTTGCATGCATATCTTTTGTTTGTGAAGCATTGAGGACAATGTTCCAAATAAGTTTGGGGGTGGAAATAGTGTGTGCTTTGTTTGTTAAAAAAAAAATTTGTGTTGTTTTTTCTCTTTTTGTTTTTATGTGAAAAGCCAATGATAAGAATTTGATTGACAATGAATATGGTTTTTAGAAAGGGTTGAATATTGTCTTAGTTTATACTTGATTCTTGTGTTAGTTCCTCTTGATTGAGATTCTTTAAACCATGAGCACTAATATCAGTTCTTTCATGATTTTGACTTGAAATTTGAGATTGACGCAGCCTGAGTTGAGAATTTTAGATAGAGTAAATGACTGTTTATCTTGATTCTTATCTCCACAATACACAATAGTATACACGGGCACCACAGTCAGAAATAGCTACCTATAACCCTTAAGAGTGAAGCTATCCTTGAGTAATTTGGGCCTATGTACCACCAGTATGTAGAGGATAATCTACCATGAGAAGAAGGCTACCTTAAGGGGTAGAGTGAAAGCTCCTGACTAAGGTTAAAAAAAAAGAAAAAAAAAAGAGAAAAAGAAAAAAAAATCAAGTGCATGTGCTAAAAAAAATCAAAAGAAAATGCATATAAAAGCCTGTGAGAGGAAAAAAATTTGGAGATCAAGATGATAAGATTAGTTTGACATACTCTGTTCTTTATTTGAGGCGAATGTTGTGGATATTGAAGATTTTAGGAATGAATTTGATTGAATTGATTTCACACACACACTACAAGAATCGAAAGAGAGATGGGATTGATTATTGAATTAAAGTTAGAACTTTGCCAATATTTGAAATTTTCTTTGAGCTATATAATTTTTGCAATCTTTGAGGCTATTTTTCATGTTTTATTTAAAGTTTTTTTTTCTTTTAATTTAATTTTTTTTTTAATGATGTTTGTGGGTATCATCACTGAAGCCCTCACGAGACTATAACTCGTCCACTAGGGCCGCCTAGGGGTTTAAAGGCTTGTTGCATACGCTAAATGCAATCGCGATTACCTGCGAAAGTGGTTTAGTTAGGATTTACTTTTTGTTTCGTTACTTTTGTTTTTGTTTTAAATTTTAGTTTTGCTCGAGGACTAGCAAAATCTAAGTTTGGGGGTATTTGATGAGCATAATTTATATACATATTTTACCCTTAATAATATAATTGCTAGTTATATTTATTTGTTATTTTTAATTAATTGAATTGTTTTATTGAATAGGGAATTAATTGGAGATTGTTGATAAAAAGGGCATGAAAACACTTCAAATTGAGAAGGAATAAAGATTAAATTGGAAGACAAAAATGCAACCAAGAATTAATGGAAGTCAAGAAGACCAAAATTGGAAGTCAATCTCTTCAAAGGATGAACGGTGGGCATGCATTTGGAAAGCAAAGATTTGGCAATTTGGAATGCATGTGCTGGGCATTAAAAGAAGAAATCATTAATTGGCCTTTTGCTTTTGTGGTCAAACGTGTGCTTTGCTTTCAAAGTTTAGTAAGGAAATAATTTTAAAAGGCCTTGGTGAGTGGGTTTTATAAGTCGGTGGAGAAGAATTAATGCAATTAGAATCCAATAAGGATTAAGCAAGTCAGTAACATTATATAAAGGCAAGAGGGCCACGGGAGGAGAGAGAACTGGAGACGCAAGGATTCAAGACAGAGAAGAAAATCTGCAGCAATTCGGCTTCCCCATGGCTGAATTTATTTATTTTGTTGCTCTTAATTCAAGTATGTCTAACTAATTTTCTTATACTGAGGTTAAGGATGAAACCATATTCAATGAAATAATTATCTTTTTATTTAATTAATTCCCTATATATGTTCTTTGATGATTATGGTTTTTATTTCACATGATTAATTAGATGTTAATAAAATCTTTTCATCAATTCTGTCATGCATTATTGATTGTTAGGATTAATATTCAATTAAATCTATGCTTGGATTTATAAAGTTTATACATGATTATCTTTGATTCTATGTCTTTCATTAAATTGTTTACATAGAGTGCTTAGGAAAACTTTGACTCTTTGTTATTCAATATGTTTACATGAGATTCTTAGATGTCATATTATTAAGCAGAAAAAGAACCTACATTAGATTTAATTACTTGGGCTTAATTGTTATATCCATGAGATGACATAGATTGATTTCGAGTTGTCACTCTAAAATTGGGGATTAATTAATAATTAGATAATTACTAGTTGAATAGTGGTGGATTCTGAAACCTTGGTAATTCTTATCTTATTGAATTCTCCTTTATTTTAATTGCTTCCTTAGTTTAATTGGTTTAATTTTCTTAAAAACTCAATTTGCTCAACTAGGTTAGAATTAATATTAATTTTAGATTTAAATTAGACTTTTTAATTTATAACAATCCCTGTGGGATCGACCTCGTTACCACTATTCTATTTCTAGATTCGTGCGCTTGCGAGTATATTAAAATTTTCACAACACATGCATCATCTTCTTTTTCAACTAAAGCAAAGAAATGGGTCCATTTGGCAGAATGATGGGGCCTGGCAATTGGAGAATGAGTTCTATATGATTAGCCTCGCAAAACTGAATGATGTAATCTGGTGACGTGTGAAAACAATTTGCCCATTTGTTAGTTGGATCTAAATGCCAGTGAAGGATCAAACCAAAACAAGTGCTTCTTAAAATTTAACTTCATTATCTTCACATGAAGCCAAGACTTGTTTGTTGCATTGTTAAAAGCAAAAATGAATCCAAAGTGATGAGGTCACTTCAAAGCGTGCTTCGAGAATTATTCTTAGAGCCAACTTTTTCCAATTTTTATCATTGATGGAATATCTATTTCCATATCTTTAGAATTAGGACCATCATTTATGGTGCATGCTGAGTTTAGTGTTCGAATTTGGGAATTAAAATGAGAAATTAAAATTATTGCCGGCATTTATTTTATTAAATAAAAGTAGAAATTAGAATCGAAATTATGGACCAGTCCCAATTTAGGAATGAGAAATACATGATTGATTCCCAAGTGGGGTGAGAATCAGTTTCCTATTCCTAAGAGTTCTATTGTTATTTCTACTTTAAATGAAAAATACAAACATATATATAAAAAACAAGTCTAAACTCCTCGGATTGGAGCTCCATCAGCCGAACGCCATCAGCCCATCATAGCCAAACCTCCTCGTCACGGCCAAAATCAACCACTATCTTCGTCATCACTGATTCGTTGGCTGTGAAGCAACAGCTGGTTGCCAGTTTCATCTCCGTTTGGACCATCTCAATTTCGTATTTATCTCGATTTCGTCTCCATTTGATCCATCTTGGTTTCGTCTATGTTTCATCTCCGATGCCCATGGTTCCAATTTGATGATGATGATGGTTCCATTGTTGTTGTTGTTATGATGATGATGATGATGATGATTCCATTATTGTTGTTGTTATGATGATGATGATGATGATGAATTGTATTATTATTAATTAATATATTAATGTTAATAATAATAATATTATTATTATTAACAATATTATAACATTATAATAATAATAATTAAAATACAAAATAATAATTATGAAGATAGTTAATTAAGAACTCTTTAGTAATTTGAAACAATCTAATTTATTCCAATTTTGATTCCAAAACAAAATAAATGGAAATGAAGTTCATTTTGATTTCCATTCTTACAATTCAAATAAACAACTTATTATAATTCTAATTCCTCATTTTAATTTCAGATTATTTCCATTTCGTTCACTGAACACACTATTAGATACATCTGTACCCAACATCCCCCGTTCGTAATGTGGCTGGGGATAGCAAACCGGTTTAGCCAGATCCCACCCGCAAGGATTTAAACCGGCCCTCAGTACGGGCCGAAGGCCTTGAAAATCATGGTCCGTGTTTTAGTCGAGCTTAGACTCGGGCTTACATCAAATTTATCCTAGAAATTGGATTGGCCCGACTCGACCTGTCCACCTTGGACTGGCATTTCATAGACTTGGGCCTCCGTTGAAATATGGGCTTGTCCAGGCCCGTTTTGACCCATTACCGACCTCAATATATTGGGCCTATGGACCGATATAATGATTGGCTGGCGGCCAACCTATGACAGGGCTAGAACAGGCTGCCGCTTCCTAAACCGCGCGTGCAGGCTTCTTCGAAAGCATACTGGCGCTGAAGGTCCTTCGAAATTCTCACAGGAATAAGTGCACAGTTGCTATTTGACCTACGTGAACACTTCAGCGGGGATTAACCAAACCCAAATTTTTTCAAATGCAAGGTTCAGCACCCCGGATTTTCTTTGAAATTCTCATTGCAAACGTACAAATTCATACGTGACTCAACGTCCGTGACATCGAGTCGTTTACATCTAGGCTGCAGTTTTTAGCTTCATTAAAAAAGCATGAAAGCAGCTAACTGTAGTGCAGTACAACGATCTTATAAGTCAGCCATTCATGAAGCAGAAACAGAGGAATTATTAAAACTGTTGAGAAACAAAGTTGTTGATTTCATTTCTATGGCAATCAACTGTACATTAATTACAACAACAAAATTGTAAAGAGTTAATGTAGAAAGAATTGATTTTCACAGGAGGAGGTAATAAAAGTTGAATCCATATTACAAAGAATTGGTTGATAAAAAAATTAAATAAAAAGAAAAAGCCATCCACTTGCAGATGCTGAGCTAAGACATAATTACAGAACTTGAAAACACCTACCAATATGTATGATTATAGAATCATCCTATTATCTATTATCATCCTCCCTCCTCACCTACTTAAGCTTAACCTTTTCTTATCAAAATCCTCGACTTGAACTCTGCCAAACCTCTACAGTTTGCTGACCTTTGCGCGTCACAAACATCTTGTTGCCTCCAAACGACAAATTGGTTATCTTTGATCCTCCCATATCTGTTACTCTTCCCATCAAATTCTTCCTAAACACCCTCTCCTCTAATGGCCCACCTTCACGACTTTTTCTTGAACCCATCACAATCTCGGACCACAATTCAATTTCGCCGCCTTTCCCACAAAACACTTGGTTGGCATGACACTCAATCTTACATCCAAAACCTTCTTTCCTTTTCCCATTAACCATTTTCCTCCCATCACCTAGACAAATCCATTCACTCGAATCTCCCAATTTCCTTAAGTCCATATAAGAAACCTCACCTGAATTAATACCAACCTTGTAAATGGCAGACAAATTATCGGACACCGTTACATCAGAAAAGCAATCAACCTCATCCTTGACCTCCCACGCAACATTACCCGACCTTATATCCCAAAATTTAATATTCCCCGTCACCTTAGAAATGTCACTATGAGATCCAGATGCCAGAAGCAAATTATAGCTCGAAACCCACCTCAATTTTGTAGCTGGGATAGCAGATTCAATATCAGTCCCATAAATCTCATTTTGACCAATCTCATTAACAGGTTTCAAACTATTAATATCATAAACCATAATCGAATTCGAATTCCTACGACCAGACTCAAAACTAACAAACAAATGTTTATCTGACGAACCAATCGCCTGAACCGTAGAACTAGACCTAGTGACATTTTCCCAATTCAAAGTCTCTTTCACATACCCATTTTCAAGGTCAAGAACTTGCAACCCGGAAAAATCGGTGGCACCAGCTGCAGCAACGCCAGGAGATAACGCTAGCAGCGAATCAACGGCAGTGAAATGGGTCAAGATTGTTGACTTCTTCCTCATAGACCAATCAAAGGACGTGATTTTGCTTCCGTGACTAACATGAAGAGTCCCATAATTGGTCGTGGCGATTGCAGACGGCGAATCACGTCCGTTTAACGGAAGAATCAACGACTTCTCGAGGCTAAAAGCGTCGAACTGCGACGGGTTCGACTGAGAATTAATCAAAAGTGACTCGATGTTGTAAAACTTGGACTCCTCAATCAGGTCTTCAATGTCAAAAGCTTTCGCCTTTGAGGGTAAATTACCGGTGCGTAAAAGAGACAACAAGATGGAGAACAACTCGGGATCTCGGTCGATGAATCGGTGAGTGGAATCGGCGAGTTTTGAGAGGAGGGATTTGGGACCGGCTAGGGCTAGGGTTTGTTTTGTGGTTTGGAAGATCTGACCACCAACATCAATTGTAACAATGTTTGAATCAATCGATTTCGATTTCGATTTCGATTTTGATGGTGGCATTGAGGTTGCAATCGAGGGCATAGTTTACAGTTTTTTTTTCCCTTTCAAAAAGCCTTAATTTTGTGAAACAAAACTCCAACTGTTTTTTTCTTTTTTGAAGCTTTTGAATTGCGAAGAGCTGAGGATGCCTGAAGCGTGAAGGCATTTATAAATGGATTATATTTGGAATTTCCAGAAGGTCAATTTTCAGCTTCTCGGTCAAACATGGAGGAAGGATCTTTTTTTTAAAAAAAAAAAAAACAAAATATATTAAAAGTGTATATGATGGAAGGATCTGAGCTACCGCTCCGCTGTTGTAAGTTGAACCTTCTTTCCTTTTTTATTTTTATTTATTTATTTTAAATCTTACAATGACATTGGCATAGCCGTCCAACGTAGACCTTTGACCTGGAATTATTTGTACTTGATGACAAGATGAATAATGCACGAATAGGTTAATTAAGAAAATTTTGCTAGAAATTTCAAATAAATTTACTCAAATTTGATTTTTTTTAAATGAATAGTAAAAAAGTTAACAGAATATAATCTAAAGGGTATATGCATATTTAAAAAATTAAAAGCCACTCTCAAGGTGATTATCATCAACACGTGCTTACAAAAATTAAATATAAATTTTATCTACCGAAGGTTCCAAAGATATCAATAATACAATGAAAACTAATAATCCTTTTGGGCAAGAAAGCCAGTTGGGGAGGAAAGTTACTGCCACCTCTCCAATTAAAAAGCATGATTCACATGTTAGGTACAATATGGATGGCGCAATATTTTTAATTGCATAAATTGTCAACCGAATCACACCAAAAATGACAGAAGCAAGTTATAAAAAAATTTGAAATTAAAGGTGCCAGCTTGTAAGAGTTTTGATTATTGTGTGGTGTGAATCGTGTGATAAATATATTATGGTGGTTCTGTTGCGATATTACTCTCAAAACATCAATGACGGGCCGCTGAGGTAGCAGATATTCGTAGAACGCTTTCTCCGTATCGTTTCAAATTTCAATGGCATAACTGCAAAGATAAAATCAGCTGAGCTGAAAGTACATTTCCATCTTTGGTGGCCGCATCAATTATTATCACTATTCGATGATCATTTATATTACATACCGAAAGGATGAAGAAACAGATCTAAAACAGCTGCTGTTAATAGGTCATTTGGCAGTCTAAGCTATATTCATCATTTATGTTACACTATCCGAACCAACTAAACAAAATATTCCAACCTGCCCTGTTTTCAGGTCACGAAGGACTCAAAAAACAGCCTTCATGTGTAGCAAGGCGCCGTAACACCTGTCCAACTATCTAAACCACCAAAACTATCTAATTTGTTTTGCCGTCAATAACTAGTTTGGGTCCCTGCCGCAAAAATCCGCACAATGTTCCATAAACATGGAGACAGTAGGAGTTTGGCATACTAGTTAGCTCACACCTGGTGCTGGCTGTATCACAGGGAAGAAGGCCCAGTTCTTGATGGCCCCGCTATCCTTCCCAACCACCTTCTCATTTGCCCACCAGTCAGAAGCAATTGTAGGCTCATGAGAATCTCCATCTGCACTGTCGAAATTAAATTCTTTGGTGGAACCAAGCGTTATCGACTGTTGCTTCTGGTGTCTTGGTGCCTCTTCCACATCCACTGGAGTTTTCAGTGGTTCATCATTTGCAGCTTCTCCAGCACAGCTGTGATGAACATTCTCAGCTTCGCCAGAACTTTCTTCTTTCTCAACCGTTGTTCCATTCTGCAGCGATTCTGATACAGCTTCAGCTAACGTTGTTGGCTTCTTTTCTACACATCTTACAACATCTTCAGTGGTTAACTCAAATGAAACTCTATGATCAACAATTTGATCTTTTCGGAGCCCATTTTCTGAATGTGGACGCAAGGCAACCTCTGATATCTGACGGTTCTGAAAAAAGCCATTGCGAGGAGTGGACCTTACAGCATCTGGGGTCAAAGTGCCTGAACCTTGACGTGATCCCCATTCACGAATGGAAAGCTTATCAAGGTTCAACAGCTTGGGCGGATCACCTCTGTGGAAATCAGGAAATTGAGGCCCAGCGGTAGCAAACTCACCATCAGGGAAAGGTGAGGAGGTGCCTGAGCCTGAGATGCCTGAGCTAGGAGAGATCAAGTTGCCAACCGGGCTTCCAGGATGGAGATGATAAGACTGAAATTCATAATAGGAAAACGGGAATTTCTGACCTTGCTCCCCAAATCGGAGACTGGGGTCAAGAAGCTGAGCAAATGGCACCTCGGGAGAGGAAGGTGTAGTCAAATGGACAGACTCGGGAGGAGGAGTGAAAGGCGCAGTTGATGGTTCTGTGGTGAAGGTTGAGAAGACAGGTGGCGAAACTAACTGAGTTTCGTGGGCATAAGGGCCAATAGCAAAAATTGAGGAAGGCCCGCCAGGAGAGTACATGTTGCCAGAAATAGAGTTGAGAGAAACTAAACCTGCAGGTGATTGTGTTGCAGAAGGAGGTTCTGATTGAAGGAAAGATGCAGGAGAGGATGGAGGTGCAACAAAGGGAAGAGAAATAGCAGTTGCTTGGGTAGAATTTACAGCTTCAGAAGCATTACTTCGGGAGGCTGTTGGTTCAGGAACAAGGACAGCATGCCCTATTCGCTTTCTGTGTTTTTGAAATCCAAAACACCAGGATATGTTCCAGCAACCCCCCCATCTTCTCTTCTGTAAAAAGAGAGTATAACATTATACCAGGAATCCAATTTTGTGACCAGAAAGACATCGAGAAACTGAAATAATATGAAAAGTTCAAAGAAAAACTTGAGATTTATAAAAACATTTAAAATCAAATTGTGGCATTCTCTTCATGCATTCTGCAGGAACTATGAGAAAGACCAATTGGAGCCATGTTTTGTTTTCCTTGAAAAACAAAAGATTAAGTGCCAGGGTGTTGAATGAAGGCATAAACACCATATCTACTTTGTATGCTTGCATGACCACATAAGTTTTGGTCCTTGATCATGTATTGAAGAGTCAAAGAGCAACTGACACAATAATTCCACTTAATATATTTATAAAAGCCAGGGAGAATAGAAGTATTTCACTTCAGAATGTCTTAATATATTTATAAGCCGCAAAGATGAAAAGAAAAAAGTGCCATTACCTAATCAATTAAATATATGATATCTGTTTCTGAGAATCATCAGAAACTGGAAGCTCGTATGTCTTATACATTTGCTTATCAAAATTCTCAATTGGAGATCATCAAGAAATGAAACAGATTAAAGCAAGTATGTCTTCAAAACCCCACACAAGGAGATTCAAAATCTTTCAAAGATGATGAATTTCCCTTCTGATTTGGTACTTCATAGCTTTGTGTTCTGTATTGATAATATGCAACAGACGTATCCGCACTTAGGCCTCCAGTCAGATTAGGATTGATCAATTCTATTACAAATACAATTTCAGTTTCCTTGTTTTAATATTCATATAAACAAGCTCCTATAAGTTTTCCATATGCCATTTCTTCATCCATTGGATTCCTCACTTCAACTTGTAAAGATTTTTAAAATTTTGAATCTAGAAATGACCACACCTGCCTGCCATCTAAAAAGAAATTCCGAAAGTTTTTCATTTTAAATGATTAAAAGAGAAAAATCAGCATCTGAATGTCCTCTAACGAACACTCATAAATCAGCCTAGTGCCCTTCTAATCAGCAATTAAATATTTGAAACCAGAAACCAAAATATATATATATATATATAAATATATATTTTTAAAAAAATTTTCCGTTGCAAGCATCATAGCTTGCAGATTTTCAAATTTATCAGAGAAGCTATTCCTTCCCAATCAAAATTTTACATACTTCAACAGGAAATTGCAGCAAATCATAAGTTCCAAAATAGAGTCTCAAGCAAAGAGAGAAAATATTAAACAAAAAAATTGAACTTGAAATTTAAGAAAAAGTTAAAGTTGCATAATTTCTTCGAATACAAGTCAAACATCAAAAAGCCAATCCCAACTTTATCTCTCTCATTGAAACACTCCATTACCTATGAAAGCAAAAATAGCTGCTTTCCGAGAAAGCCATAACCAAAATTCAAGTAAAACAAGCACCTAATATAAGCAACAGATCTAAAATCTACCAATCAAACAAATACATCACAGAAATTCATGACACTGACAAATCAAAGCCGATCAAATGATTTATACCTGAGACGTAGCTTGATGAACGCGATTCTCAGCTGACGCGATCGCAGTAGCAGCTGCGCTTATAGTCTCCAAACTGTTGTTCAAAGCTCTCGAATCTCCTCCATTCACGCCTCTCATCTCTAATTTTCTCGGAAAATAATAACAAATTTTTCTCGAGAAAGTGAGGAACTCAGACTCACAGAGGAAGCTATACTCAAAACAAAATTAAATCAAATCTCGTTTCTTTTATTAATGTGATCTTGATTTATGAATAAATTAATTTACTTGTGCGTACACATAAATACATTTTTGTGTTTTTTAACTAGCGCTTTTGAGGTCAAACACGGCAGTGACTTAGCTACTGTGCGAGGGATTGATTATCCAACACACTGACATAAATGACCTAGCCATCAACTTCTATTCACATGAATGGAATCTGACTTTTGGAGGTAATTGAGGGCAGTTTTGTCTAATTAGTGGGATAAGAACTGTTTTCCCAAGAATTTGATAACGATATAATTGTGATAGTTTTTAAGTCGTGGGTTTTTTTTTTTTTTAAAAAAAAAGAAAAACTAATTTGGGGTTTACCGAGAAAGCATTTAAAATTAGTACTGTCAAAGGTGTGCACGTGTGCGCATCCTCTTCTTGATGGCTCTCGACTTTCGTGCGCACACAGCCAACTTCGTATCGCAGGTCCCACTCCCCCAAAAATTCTCCCCCTTTACCCGCCACTTCAACGAACTTTGCTTGCCAGCCTTCTCCATACTTAAATTTTCTTCTATGTTTAGAAATTTTAACATCGGGACCCCTGCGGTTCGCCTTAAATAGATCCTTAGACCCCACTATTTGGTAAATGGATATTTAAACCTTGGTCATTTCAAAAGGAAGCACACACACTTCTAAGATATGCTAAATCTCCAATCCTTTAGGAATGGACACACGTGTCTCGGTTAAGTTTGGGTTGCTATAATTAATATTGTTTGTGTAGTTTGTTTATTATTTCTTTCTCAAAATTGATTTAATATGGTACAAATATCAAATATTGATTCTGACAAAATTTTTTATGCCCCAAATAAAAACAAAAAAATCACTCCTTTTACAAAATCGATCTTACTGTAACGTAATAGATTTAGACAATATGTTTAATGCTTCGACATGAGCATAAAAACACTAATAGAAGGAACTTGTGCACTAAATTTTAAACATTGACAAACCTTAGGGACTTGGTTGTGATTGTCCCCCTTTTTAATCCCCCTTCCTTTAAATGCATCTCATAATCAACCCACATAGGAAAGGAGGCTTTTCGACATATATCTTTGAAGCTTTATGAGTTAGATTTGAGACACTAGGAGATTTTGATTTTGTGAAGATTTATTTACTTTTAACCTTTTGCTTTAGTTGACTGCTAAAGGATTTAACTTTATGGTTCAGTTATTTGCCTGCATGAAAATTGAGAAAGCTCAATCATCAAAAGCATAGCTCTTGGGTCCACTACTGGATATGTGACACACCCTAAGAGCAAGGCTTTTTTGCCTGTTGGCTTTTGTGAAATCATGCGGACTCACATGTGATTTGATGAATGATTTGGAAAGTCAGGAATTATTGGATATCAAAAAGGCAACAGAATGAATTATGGTATGCACTTGATATATAAAAATACGTACGTCATTACTGATTGCTATGTGCCTAATTGAGCGACGAATCAAAGTCGTCGTAGCTTTAAAAATGTTTGACTTCATAAATCAAAGTTTCAAGGAAGCTCAACTAAAACTTTAACCTTCATACACGTTAGGCCACAGAGCGTCGCGCACCTCACCTAGGGCCCCTTTCTGATGAGATTGTCATTTTCCAATTGATGAATCAACGAACGACCTCTCACGTCAAAAATTCCCCCATCACATGTATATGGCTGTACACATTTTGAATGTCATACATACAACACATACGTGTAATCTCTTTGATTTTAAAAGATAAAAATAAAAATTTGTATGGCCATTAAACTTGAAAGTAACAATAATAATGAAACTAGGATAATAAATCAATAATCCCACATTGAAGAGATTCTACATTGAAAGTTTGAAAATATCAGGGGACGTTCCGTGCATGCAGGTTTCCATATTCTGTAGGGGAGCAAAACACAGTAATGGCTCCCACATTAACATAAATTTATTTTTCACATCAAAACTAGCCAAAGCAACATTTTTTTCTTATTTTCCAAATGAATTTATGCAGCTAAACTTTTTGAGGCAATCTCGAACACATTCTCTGAGAGTCCATTGGCAGACATAATCATCTCCAGCTGAGCCTGCAGAACACCGTGCCAATTATTATTATTTCAATACCAGTAGCACAATAGAACAAGATGATTTATCATTGGAGTCAAGTGAATTGGTTGGTTTCAATCAGCGATTAATTATATATTTGGAAACTGTCCTTTTCCAAATATTGTGTTATATATATATATATATATATATATATACCTTGGCAAGGTTTTGTCGAGTTTCATCAAAACGCCTCCATCTAGAGAAGGCTGACACCATTCGGGAAGCCACCTGCAATAAATAAATAAGACTAAGCTTAGAGAAGAAGCATCAAAAGTAAATGAGTTTAGATTACACTAAATGCAGACTATTAGACAAACCTGAGGATTAATTTTGTCTAATTGGACCACCATTTCACCCAAGAACTTATAGCCGGAGCCATCCTTTGCGTGGAGGTTCACAGGGGAACCACAAAATCCTCCAATGAGCGAGTATACCTGTCCCAAAAAGAGAATCCAAATTTCAATGTACCCTTTGGAAAGGAAAACACTGAAGGGATGCACATGAAGATATAAGCAACGCTTACACCTGACCACACGAGCACAGAAAATTACCTTGTTTGGATTACGCAGATCAAACGCTGGATGGTCCAATAGCCTCTGGACACACTCAACATTACCAGGGATGTCAGACATGGCTTGAAGAGCAAACCATTTATTCACAACCTGAAAAAAGAGGAAAAATGAAATTGTACTAGAAATATATTAAGGAACTGTGCTGGTAACAACTCTAATAATATAGTTAATAAATACACCAGTAACAGACAAAAATCACATCACATCTGAGAGAGAGGTATGCATCCCCCAAACAGCACATTTTATTGGGCGATTTAGTGAGAAGTTTATTCAGTCAACAAGCAGCTATTGAATTGGAAAATTACCAAATAGTCATGCTGCCACTTGCCATAGAAATCATCCAACACCTCATCTCGAATTTTACCAGGCTTCTGAACAATTGCTGCCAAAGCTGCAAATTGTTCCGTCATATTTGTGGCAGTTTTATATTCCCGCAATGCAAGCTCCACAATATCAGCATCTTCAAGTGATGCAAGATAGGCTACATACAAAACAAAAATACATTTAGTTGTAGGAAATTCCAGCAGATTGATCTGAAACACGTAACTTTGTGGAAGACAAACCAAGTGCAATATTCTTCAAAGCACGCCTGGCCATATTATGATGATTGAACACGTACTCTCCTGTGCTCCTATTATTTTCCACCTGTACAATACAAAAAGTTCCAAAGTTCATGCATCAAGAGAGATCAATCACGATGAAGAGAAAAAGAAATAAAGTAAATTCATTTGTTGAGGGCAATGTCCCTCCACACAACACAGCATACCGTGGTTAAAAACTCTGCTTTCAGTTCAGAGGCAAGCTGCTTTCTGATGAAAGTTCGAACAGCATGAACAGCATCCGGATCTGCAACCTCCATCATGTCCATAATCTCTCCTTCACCAGGCAGAGTTATAGCCTTTGCAATAAATTCCTGGATAAGAAAATACAACTCAAGTTGATTAGTACATTCATCCTCCTCCACAACCACCACCCCACCCAAATCTGATATGAATAGGAAGCCCTCATCATACTTTGTCCAAGCTTGAATCACCAAGCATACTTCTGAAGCCATGCACAAACTTTGGATTCAGAACCAGTGGTTTGTTTTGTTGGAAATCAGCCACCAAGCTGAGCATCAGTTTCCTTGCCAACACCTGTCCAGCTTCCCAACTAAAAAGAAAAGAAGATCTTTAAACTCTGCATGAACCACTCAACGCCAGATAAAAGAAAGTATCAATGTTTCAGCAAAGACAAACCGGTTGAACTCATCCGAATCATTAGCAAGGAGGAAAAACAGATCACTATCGGAGAGATCAGATTCAAGGCGAATAGGGGCGCTGTAACCGCGCAAGATAGACGGAATTGGCCGCTCGGATATATCAGAGAACACAAATTCTTCTTCTTTCTGCTTTTCAACAACAGAAAGTCAATTAGCACTATGAGCTAGTTTATTTTGAAAAGGGAAACTGCCAAAGTTTCAACATGAAACCCCAACAAAAACAAAAAAGGAAGGCAGCAGTTAAAAATGAAGATAAAGCAAGCATTTCATAACAAGGTTTTAAAGAACCTTGGTTACTCGAAGAACTGTTGTGTAGACTGGCTGATTGTTGCTTCCAAGAGATTGCAATTTCCCATTATGATACACAGAAGAAAGTGGCATGTCCTTGCCACTTGAGTTCAGCAGACCTATTGCCACAGGGATGAACATGGGTTCTTTCACTGGCTGCCCCGGGGTTGATGGTACCTCTTGACTGGAAATTTCCCCATAAAACATGCAGTTATTGTTGACATTATCGTCAAACAAAACAAAGGAACTAAATTCTCATCAAAATGAATCTTAGCATGTGTACCCGAATTCCAAAGAATAAGTACGAGTTTCAGCACTATAGGACGAAGTGACTTTCAAGCGAGGCGTTCCAGCTTGGGAGTACCTAAATTTTTCGTCACATATAAAAGCATAATCATCAAAACTATCTAATGGAAACTCAAATGGGAGATAACAGATCCATACCATAGTAAGAAATTAGCAAATTCTGCATCATTTGCATCTCGCATGGCCGCAAAAAAATCTTCACAGGTTACAGCTTGCCCGTCATGTCTCTTAAAATAAAGATCCATGCCCTGAAATGTGCAGAGATCAAATCAAATGGCAACTCCAAGAGCAGCTTTTCAGCACAACTCAAATTTCTGATGATATAACAATTAGTTTCCAAGTCATAAGTTTCTTTAAACTTTACCTTTCGGAACCCTTGACTCCCAAGTAGGGTTTTGTACATCCTAACGACTTCAGCTCCCTGACAAGTTGGCACAATCATGAACCTTTGATGGACAGATTGTAGTTTCATATTACACATGCAAGCAGATAGAATCACAGAGAGAGAGAGAGAGAGAGATATACTAAAACAAAGTCAAACCTTTTCATAAACCTGCCAGAAAGAAAAAAAAACAAACAAAGACAACAAGAAGCAATTAGATATCTTATCAAAAGAAACCAAAAAAGGAAACACAGGTAAAAGACACAACAAATTGCTAGGCCATACCGTCACTGCAGTTTGAAGTTGGTAGGTAGCCCAATACCAGTATCATGTGCAACGAAAATTGCAGAATGAAGGCAGACATATCAGAGTCACCATTGAATGAGAATTTCTAAGCCACCAAAGAAAACATTTCCATGTAACATTCAGCTCATGTCAAACTAAAGAAAAAAAAAACTTGCCTGTGTAGAAGTTATCCATCTGCATGAGGAAAAAGAAACAAATTTAACTGCGTTTAGAACCAAAACAATTAAAATTCCCTAGCTGAGAACTGATAACACTTTACAAGAACGGTTATCACTCACTGACCTTGATGTAAGAATGTGGCCGAACAGGATGAGCCATAGGACCAGCATCCTTGAAAAGTGGAAAATGGAAGTTAACGGGTGCTTAACGTGCAGAATATTATACATTTGCGGTGCATGAATGCAGAAATAACATACATATTTTATCGAAAAAATCTGCAAATTGCTTTAAACAGTAATTGTAACGCAATAGGAATAATTGAACAAAATGAGGGAACCTTCCAAGGTTGTGGACAAAAGACAAAAGGAAAGCACCTGTGGAAATTGATAATTTCGTAGCTTTGAAACATCAGCAATCCGCTTTACAGTACGACTTCCCATGTCAGATGAAAATTCCTATCAATAAAAGATTTGATTCATACACTTATGTCAACAAAGAAAGATGAACCATGAGATTTGCATCTACCATCAACTTACTGAAAATAGAAGTCCTTATACCTGATCACGAAAAACAGTAAGACCTTCCTTCAAGCTGAGCTGGAACCAGTCACGACATGTCACTCTGCAGTTATTTAGCTAGCATAAATTCTAGTGCCAGCACAAAATTGTAACTAAAATAACATGATAGCACTAACAAATATAACCACCTCCAAGAACATATATAAATGCCAAAACTTGATCAGGTGTGCTGTCGCGCTCCATAGCTCTCAAATAGAGAGCTGTGCTGTAGGGCCCACGGCTCCCTGTTTGAGAGCCTGCCATGCTCACAGTCAGCCCATAAGGAGCGCGACTGCAAGTACCTGATCAGCCCTCTGTATATGCCTAAACCATTCAAATATATACCCAAGAGTTTTGATACATTAAATTTAAAATGCCGAGACCACTCAAATACACATCCAATACATAATAAGAAAAAGAAGAACAAAGTAATATCATGTCTTTTTAAAAGAAGAAAGAACCTTAACGGAATATAAGCTCACCTGTTGCCAGTCCAGTTGTGGAAATACTGCAAAGTAAAAATGAAAACATAGTGAGAACAACCTTGTTTGGATCAGATTAAAAAGAAAAATCATGGCTTCGTATGTCTTAATAAAACTAATAGTGATAGCAAACCTCATGGCCAATGACTCCCAAAATTGCAGCATAATCTGCATCACTAGCAGTTTCTGGAGATGCCAGGACAAGCTTTGAATTGAAAATCTGCAGAGGAGCATTTCAGGCATGATTGTAATAAAAAATTCACAGAAATTTTTTTTAAAAAAAAGCCACAATGATTCAGTAAGTCAGAATCCATACATTCAAACTCTTGTTTTCCATTGCTCCCCTGATGAAACAAACAGTATCAGCATTGTATAACAATAAACACAATATTTGCCAACAGGATTTAACTAAAATGGTGTTTTGGATTCGGGGAAAAATAAAGATAATATATGTATGTTTGCGTAAACATAATAAAATGCAGCTTACATGTTAAAGTCAGGAACAGCCACAATATTGAAAAGATCTAGGTCATATTCAAGACCAAAAACCTGTTTGTAGAACCATTAAATTCAATAGGCTTTAGAACCAAAGGCTAATGAATCAAAATTTTCAAAAGTATAAGAGCTAAGAATGAAAATACCGACATCTTCATCCCACTTCATTGCTGCCTTAAGCGAATACATGGCATGTGCAGTCTTCGGTAGGTCTTGTGCTGGGGTCCAGATCCTTAGAGACACTTTCCGACCTGAGCGGGTGACAAATATATCATCTCTGCTTTCTAACTGTCCGGCAACTAAGGCAAACAAGTAGCAAGGCTTCTTGAATGGATCCTCCCAAAGGGCATAATGTCTACCACCCTGCAATGGATGACAAAATTAACTATAATAAGAATCATTCGCTGATAAATAACACATGAAAAAAGGAAGTGAAAAAAATGCCTCATTGCAGCAAAAGCAAGCGTCACCTCAAGGTTTCCTCTCTCTATGAGATTTCCATTAGACAGCAATACTGGGTACAATGACTTATCAGCTTCAATATAGCACTTGTATTTTGCCATTATATCAGGACGGTCCTGTTAGTGCATTAAATGGGTCCACAAATTTTATGTGAGATTAATAACCTGCTGCAAAGGTTACTTAATTCTTAGCTGTTTTAGCTATCTCAAGATACTGACCTGATAAAATGTAATTTTTCTAAAACCCTCTGCTTCACATTGTGTACAGAAATTCCCAGATGACTTGTAAAGCCCCTACATGAAAATTTCAAATTTTTAGTAAGTTCATTAGATCAGAAATACAGTTGATACACAAGTAGAACATAAAAATGAAGGGGCATTGACTTACTTCTAATGAGGTGTTCTTTTGAGGATATATCTCAGTGACAATTTCCAAGGTAAATGCACCATTTGGTGGTGATTGGAGTGTCAAATGACGTGAGTCCAAGTGATAATCTCCTTCCTGAAAAGAGAACAAAGTAAGAAAACTGCACTAGAATCCCGAAAGCACATGCCCACCTAGAAGATGTCAACTGATAATTCTGACCTGAGTGTGAAAAGCAAGGATCTCTAGCTTAAAGATTTAATAACCCTAAGTTTATTATAGGAAGGTTTAACAAAACGCACATACCTTCAGTTCTATACCGTTAACCTTGATTGAAACAAGCTTGAGATCTTGTCCATCCAAAACCAGTGGAGAAGAAGAACCTGCTCCACAACAACATTAGATGACTAGTGCAATTTTCCTACTTTGTTCTGTTTATTATAGAAACGTAATACTTGAGTATCAGCTTTACCAAAAGAAATAAAAAGAGTGAACATTTATATCCTAGCTAAGGAAGGATCCGCATGTGGCAACCATAATAGATTAATGCAAATACCAATGAAGTTTTCAAGAAATTGACAAAGAATTACCATTTATGCTATCTAACGCTAAAAGAAAATGAAAAAAATTGATACCAATAAGTAAAAACCAATAAATTACCTTCAACCCTAGGCAACACTGTTATTGTTGAACTAACAATAGTTTTCTCCTCACCCAAGGAAAATTTAAAATCCACCTGAAGAAGTAGTTCCATTAGTACTGCAGTAACACAAGCAGAATCCACATTAATAAATAAAGAGTATTCTAATTTAATCATGCTTGCAAACCGTGTCAAAATAGTAATTTGGCATCTTGTAATCCTTCAAAAATATCTCTTTGGGTGTATCCATTTTGGATTCCTGAGCTTCCTTTGGTACACTTTCTGTGGCAACTGAACAAACTAGTCTCCCGCTGATCTGCCTAGTCCTCTGAAAGAAAAAATAAGTACACCACGAGATCAACAAAATTGAACAAGGATGACCAGGACATATTTTACATACCATACAAGTGTCTAGTGAGTATGTACAGACATATAGCAAAGCAAAAATATTTATATACAATGGATAACCACTTACCAGTAAAAAAGGATATGGAAACCTGTAATTCTTTTGATAAGAGACCTAAAATTTTAAACATAGACAAATCAGAAACGTTTTACTTAAATTTTGAGAATGAGATCAATACATGGCCAATGTGATCATGCACTAACCTCGGAACTGAGCAAACACTTTTTCTGATAGCTATGTTTTGCTGAAGTTCGGAAGAAGCCAACACGACCAATAGCCTGATGCTGCAGACAACAAAAGGAATATGTTAATGCCAGATTACCAAATGAATTTGTCATTTTACAGTCACCACTAACATGTGTGGTCAGATGCCCGTGGGTCTGCACACTTAAGGTTAGAGCCCAAGAAAAGTTCAAATTGCATTTCAAACTCAGAAAAATCTCCAGAAAATCAGTAAATATTCAACAGCAGTACTTCAGTTCCATATAACCAAGGTGAACATAAACAAACTTTTGTAACAAATAACTAAATGAACTACATTCTAACATTAAAAATGTCAATTTCCATATCCTTTCAACAATTCCTCAGCAACCAAACACAGCAGCACACTCGTATAATAACAGTAAAATGGGGATGGAGTAATCACGGGAGAAGAGGAGATGAAACCCAAAAGAGCGATCTTTGTCAAACACGAATTCTTGCATGGAAGAATCAACCGAGCCATTTAACCCTATAAGCTACCGAATTTGAATTAGTACAAAGACCAAATTTTACTACAGTAAAATCAAAAAGGATTTTTCTTCTTATGAAGATGAAGAGATACTCGGATGACCAAAACCCAAAAACCCTAACTAACAAAAGACTAAAGAGAAACAAATAAAACAGAGAGTCCCACTCTCACTCTGGGTTTTTTTCTTTCTTATATAATGAGATATGGATAATTCAGAATATGGCCAAGAAAATTCAGGGGTAACTAAATAAATAAATAAATAATAAATAAAGCCTGACTTTAAATCGAAATTGAGGAAACTAAGAGTGATTGAATTACCCAGATTGATGATCAGATGTAGCGAAAAAGATAGAGAGACTTTGATTTCTTGAAAACCTTGGATGGAACAAAACATGAGTGACCCACACCCATCGAAGATACTTATTTATAACGAGTAATAAAATAGAAAAATCTAATTACAGATTACCCGTAATTAGAATATTTAAATTGACAAACTAATCTAATGAGACCTGGTCTCTTAGCAAATTTTAAATATTATCCATTGAACCCTGTCACTTTCTCACATATGATTGAGGCCAAGTTTATCACGACCAACCCACGATTAAACTGGAGTAGGCTTTCTCTCATTTCGGCCTACCTTAGTCATGGGCTGAAGTCCAAAAACATTTTGGGCTTACATCTAAGGTCAAGCTTGATAGCCGATGAAGAACGAGAGTCCAAAAAATTTGATGGGTGCCTTTGGTACACCAATGTTCGACTATTCAGTGTTGCCATCCGTTTGGTGTGGTTTATGATCCGATTGGATTGTAACGATAATTTATTCTTGAAATTGTTTATGAAATATTTAATTAATCAAACAAAAAATCATTAAATGTGAAAATTGAATTTTTTCTTAATTATAAAATAATTAAATATTTATTATTGCAACAATATTCATTATACTATTACAAAATACATTTTTATATTGCTATTAACTAAAATATTTTGTATTATTTATTATTGTTATATTAAGATAAATTAAAAATAGTAAATCTCAACAAATTACTATTTTTCATTGCGAAATAATTTTTTATAAATCTTTTCTATTATATAGTACATTATTTTATAATTTTCTTACTTAATAAATAATTAATCAATATTTTCATTGTGAAATATTAATAGAGGTAACAACTTCAAGTCTGCGCCCAATACAAGTAAGATTTATGTCTTTCCCTTCGTAATGAATCTCCATGCCAATCGTCTAGGTGGCACATTGTGTAAATTTTATGTTCACTTATGCATGGGCGAAGCCACAGGGACTAATGCAATAATATCTAAAAATTTTAATTATGATTGGTTTAAGAAAAAAAATCAAATTTAATTCTATCTAACAGAATACGAATAAAATTCTAATTAGTTGTGGGCGTTCCAAGTATATTTGGCCTCATATCATTAACATATAGCAAGGAGAATACAAAGGATTTGGTACGACAAAGAATTAATAATTTGATTTCATTATATACTGTCAATATTCATTGCTTCAATCAATGTTTGATATAATTGTTTTCTTCTCCGTGACGAGGGATTTGTAGTGAATATAGTTAGAATTTATGTTGTTAGGCATAATTTTAAGTAGGATTTGACAGATTTTCTTAAGTATTGTTTTTATGACACTAATGGGTTTTTGAGTTAGTGGGAGAATCATTACACTCATAATATGTAGTGTAAGAGCAAGGGTTTGAACTTTCACAAAAAATATTATGAGAGTTAGTTTAAGTTCCCACAATTATAAAAATATTTGAATTGAGTCAGTCTTTCCTATATCTGTTATGGTTTTGTAATACAAGTAATTTTTTTTTCTCTCTCTCTCTACCCTTTTATTCATTGTTGCTCTCGTCTTTCTCGCGTGTTTCTCTACACCAAATATTTTCCTTAACTTTTTTACTTTTTTAATGAAAGTTTGTGATATTAGTTATTGACTTCTTTACCCTTTTAATGAGAGTTTTTAGGGGAAAAATAAAAAAAGGATTGGTAACAAAATGGGAGACATTGATTGTCTGTTATCGCCGGACCAATAATGAAATGATCATTTTGATATTTTAATAATAGTGATATAAAGAACCCAACGTTTAAACTCCACATCTCGATTGCATATTCAAAATACGACAACCAGATTCATAATTTTTGGATCATTTCTTACGATGGGATCGTGCAAATTTTGATAGGGATGGAGCCGGCGGTCAAAGTTTCTACAGTTTTATCTGTACACATTAACACAATGAGTTTTAAAGGTCAATTAAATAGAAAGGGGTCTAAATTGGCGTCAACTCTGCTTTGGCGGCTATTCATTTTTCAATTTGCTCGCCTAATATTAGAGGTCAAAGAGACCACATTTCAATGATTTGGTCATTGCTTAGATAGATAGCCGCATCACCGTAGTAATAATATTCATATAATTCAATATTCATTTAATTTATGTTAGGCTAACACCTTATTGAAAATTCAATGCTTGTTTTTGGATGGTTAATTAGTATTGTGAGAATATAGCTGGATTTTTACGATGGCTCCAACAAAGAAGATTACTTGTGGGTTGAACTTCAACGTAACAACGTTGTGAAGGATCTCAACACTCTTTTAAAGACAACTACAAAATTATATTGTAATATTGAAAAAAGAAAAAAGAAAAAAAAAATTGAATTGGATTTGAACTCCAGAAGTCTAAAAGTGTTTCTCTTCAGGGATGCTTTTGCTCGCAGAAAAGCTCAGACTTTTAAAATTGCTCAATCGATATTTGCTATAACACAATGCTAATTAGAACTTAGTAAGCCCTCCTTTGAATATAATAATGGCTAAACAGATAAGGCCTAGCGTTTTAAGCTTTGTCCTTATCAATAACACAACGTTCGAAGCAATGTAACATGTTCAATTTCATTTTCTTATCACAAAATCCACCTGTCAAGGATCAAATAATTCACATTCAAGGTTATAAATTAAATTATATTTGTTAGTTAAGAAGAACCAATCAAAAGCTGCCACATTATATATATAACAATGTCCCAAATTGCCTGCTTAGCTGGGATGCTTCAATTGGGCAATGATGAAATCCATATTTTAAGAACAGCAATTTTGTAGTAGGCAAAACTAATTCTCCAAACAAAGGGTGAAAAAGAAAGGGGGGAAAAAGATGGTTAGTTTTCAGTCGTTTAAAAAAAAGGTACTTAGAATTTTTTAGTGTTTTAAAAAAGATATATAATTCTTAAATTTTGTTAAATTTTAGAGCAACAACTGCTGTGATTTTAGGGAAGAAGACGATTTTGAAAAATTTTCCACTTCCTTTCTTGTAAATACTGTGTATATTTATGTATATATGCAATATTACCCATTTTTTAGTTAAAATAAATGAAACTGAAAATGAAATTATATGTCTATTTTAAAAACTTGTAAGACTTTTATGTTCGTTTCTCCAAATATTGGACGCTAATAGTCTTTTTTCAAAAAAAAAAAAAATAATAATAAAGGAGAGCACAGGCTCTAATGAAGATGCTTATTAATTATTATTATTATTATTACTTACATTAGTGAGATTCGAGTAAATAAGAAGCTGAGCTTTTTGCTAGACCTCGTGTCTTTAATGGGGGAGCGTATTGAAAAATTACGTGGATGATATCAGACATTTAAGCTTATTTCAAAGGTAAGAGTATCCTGTTGCAAGAGCTATTCCTAGAGATTGCAAGACTGTACGTAGCTCATACCATATTTTGGCTGTGTCATTTGAGATGGAGGTTGTTCTCATGCAAGAATTGTTTGTATCATCTCCTGTAATTTCCTTTTACGAAACTTTATTATTATTATATTTCGAAAAAGAAAAGAATATTATTATTATTATTATTTTATATATAACAATGAAAAATTAGGGATGGCAATGGGGAGGGGATGGGAGGGGAGGGGACCAATCTTCCCATACCCATCCCCGATATTTTGCATATGTCCCCGTCCCCTCCTCATCCCCGTCAGAATTGCTTGAAACAATCCCCATCCCCTCCCCGAATAATAACAGGGGATACCCGAAGGTCCCCGGTCCCCGAATAACTAAAAGTCTAATACATTTTTTTTTATTTTAAATTAATCATATTAAAATAAACTCATACCGCTATTGTAAGCTCATAACCAACTTTGACAGCACATTAAGGCCTCCAATGTGCTTGGATGAAGTTTGTTATGGTATGGGCTCACAACTCTACCACTAGTGTTAAAAGCTGATTCAGAAGCAACTGTTGTAATTAGAATTGCCAAAATATCTCTAGCAATTCGAGCTACTGTAGGATACCTATTAGCATTTGTCTTCCACCAACTCAAAATATTAAAATCTTCCATCCGAGGTATAACTTTCTCATCCAAATATGAATCTAATTCATCTACAACAACTGCACAATCTCCATTGTTTACATAATCATCAAAACCTGTCATCCATTTGGTTGCTTTCTTATAAGAATCCCCTGTAGATCCAGTAGAAGAACTACTACCAGTATAATCAAAGCAATAAACAGTTGGTGAAAACTTCAATTAATACTCTTCAACTAATTCCCGGCAAAGGGTGACCACTTTCCCAATATACAACTATTTTGATATTTATTATTTTTAACAATATTTATAATTTTGTTATTTATTTATTAGTAATTTTAAAAATAAAAATAAAATTAAAAATTAAAATGGGGAAATGGGTAGGGGATGGGGATTCCACCTCATCCCCGTCCCCTCCCCGAATAAAAAGTTGAGTAAAAAAATTTCCCCGTCCTCTCCCCGAAAAAAAAATTAAATATAAAATTATTCTCGTATTCTCCCTGAATGAAAAAAATCTTCAAAGATACCCGTCCCTGTAGGTATTTTTGCCATCCCTATGAAAAATGAACCTAGGCGGCTACCGGTTAAGGCAGCTTCCTGGTAATGGGCCTAATAATGAGGCGGTCGGAGACCTTGCCTGGGACAAACACCTTTCCAGATAAACTTTCCTCACGCGCGCTTACGGCAGAACGCTTAATCTTAAAATTGAGATTTCAAATCTAAGTCCGGGGAATTGATTATATTATTATACAGCCTGTTAATTTTCTCTCATTGGATTACATTTTAATTATCATGAAACCCGACTTGTATCCCAACCAAATTCCCGATTTGATGAACGAACTTGGTAATTTTGAAAAATATTTTCTACATTATTAATGGTTACCGGGTCGGGCCCACGACTTCTTGTTGCTCAAAAGTAGGCAAATGTCAAATCAATGCTTAGACGTCGATCCATCAAACTAATGGTGCTGACAATTTTCTTCCTCGTGCCCCCCGCCCCCCCCCCCCCCCCCGCCGGCCCCCACCGCCTCAATTTGCAAGCTGGGTATTACTGAATGCCGACTGAGTCACTGACCCTTTAAATTTCCCATTCACAGACCCCCAGTTAAAGTTGTGTAGATATGACGTAAATAAAAGAAACCAAAATCTGGGCTTGTTGGTGGGTTAATAATGTTGAGTTCAATTTTGACTGAGTACTAAATTAATAACTGTTAAATAAAAAATAAAGAAATAAAACACAAAATATGTTTTAATTAATGAATTTTTATTTAACAGAAAATAAATTCAACACTGAATCACAATCCTTTAAAAAAATTTAGTATTTGTTTTTGTTAAGGCTTTTACATACTCGTACTCTGGAAGTTTTTGTCAGCAAAATGAGGGGACAAGAAAATGTACAGCTGTTGGTGCGGGAAATGGGAATGCATTTAAAACTGGCTTCTTCGGAAACTTCTCGCTCAATGACTCAAATCAGTATAATAACTGCTAAGGAACAAGTGTGTGTCGTTTGTAATGTCGAAAGCCATTGATTGCAGTTGCATGCAAAACGTTTTTAAGTGTGAATGCATCAGAGCCGTAAAAATTTTGAGCTGCGTGGCATCACATGAAAGCATGTGCTAACAAAAGGGTGTTTTGGACTGATGTTCAAACAGCCAATCCAAGAAATCATTTTAAGTCAACTTCGTTGCAGTTTGGTTGGTACATTATTGACTCCAATGATTGTTCATGGAGGGAAAAAAGAATAATAATGTGTGAGCTTCGGCCCTCTAATTAATTAGATCAATGTTATGGATGGAAATAGTGATGTTCATGTCAATTATATGCCCATTAAGAGAAGATATATAACCCTTAATTTATTATTTGGTTGTTGAACAATCAAGTTAATAAAGTTTCCAGTTAGTATTATGGTGTTGTGGCTTAAGAACCTGTAAACCATGAGTTGTAATTATCCAACGCAGCTTTAAAAGATAATCATACCAAATACTGATTGTGTTTGAGAAAGGTAGAATCCAATATAATTTATTGACAATGAGATTTGGTGAATCCTCAACAAAAATTGTCAAGCAAAAACGAGATTCAGATGTTTCATTCTTCATTCAATCAGCCGTGCACGATCATTTTCCCAGCTGAGCACTCAGGATTTGGCACACTGTAATGATAGGAACCATCATACTTCTCAATTGCATCCAATATGTTTAGCTCAATGCTTATTCGAAACGGGAAAGAGAATATATGTATGCACTTAATCATTCCCTTTTAATCTTTGAACTCCATAATACCCCATTATAGTACTTTTCAAATTTACCATAATATAACAGAAAAAAAAAGATTTATAAATCATTTTAATTATTACAATTTATATTTATGATGGATGATGTGGTGTGACATAAGAAAATGTACTTGCAAGAAATCTTCTTAGAAAGAGTAAAACCAGAAACCCATGTAGTTAGTTATGTTAGCCAATGGGCATCAACAGAGAATACACTTTAAAAACAACAACACCCCCACCCACAGGAACAGTGACAAAAAACCAAACGTATCGATGTGAATCCAAAGTCCGAAAGTGCAATTATCTCTAAAGTATTTTTCAAACTGTTGTAAAAAGGGTAACTGTGTTTTGTCCACTGGAGTGGAGTGACCAGTGTCTAGTGAGCCTACCAAATGCCAAACCCCATACCTCGTCAGATCCGTTCCTTTGGGTCCCATCATTTTCTTTCAATTCTTAGAATAATGTTCACAAAATCTAGAGAGAGAAGCTAAAACAAGAAAATATATATATATATATATATTGTTTTTGTTTTCTTAGATAACAAAATAAAGAAAAACAAAGGAGTGTTTTCACTCTCATCACAAGTGCGTGAGTTTTCTGTTTTCCAAAAGCCAGCTCGTGGGATTTGAAGTTTGAAGCCTTAGATTTTTTTTTTCTTGGGGGGGAATTTTTTCTTTAGAAGGTTAGCTATTTTTTTTTGACATTGATTGAAAATTGAATCCATAAAAATCGTGGCTTTGTCTGGTCTCTTTTGAAAGTTGAAATTTGAAACAGCGGTCTCTATCAAATCTATCTCTAAATGGTAAAATTTTATTCACTTCCAAGTCCACTGTTTTAGAGACTCTCATTTCCATAACTTTAAAGCTCAAAAGTTTTGAGTTTCTGATATTTGTTTTTGGTAATTATATGTTTTGACAAAATCATTTCTTGTTTTGCAGTTTGGTTAAGTTCAATGTACTGACTGCAAAGGGCACTCCAAAGATTTGATTTTTTTCGTCGAAATTTGAATTATTTTTCGGTTTATCATTGGTTTAAAGCAACTGGGTTGATTAATTTAGAAGCAAACTTTGAATCTATGCTACCATTTTTAAGATTTGAAGCCTCGTAAGTTCTCAGATCTGAATTATCGTTGGAATGTTATGTTTTTTCTGTTGTATTGAGATGTTCTTCAGCATTCTTTGTATGGTGAATAGCTTCTTTAGATCTGTGTAATGCTCTGTGCTTATGCTTAAGATATGGCAGTTACAGTGTTTTAGTTCAAGTTTAGTATATGTGTTTCATGGTTTTTAATGTTTATGACTTATTTGAATTAGGTTCTGTGGATCTTACGAGCATAATAGTTGCACAAATTTCTCCGCATTATTGCTTTATAGATTTCTGAATTTGTAATGCTTCCATAAATAAGAACTTTTTGTCATTCCTGCAATTTCCCTTTTTTGCAGTATTGTTAAGCCATATCAGTTAATTTTCAGGTTCCCCAACTTTGCTCCTTATGGCTTATATAGATGCGTAACTGTATATTGATTTTTCATTCTTGCTAAGGATAAAATGTGATAATGCTTCCCTTTGTAGTCATAGTGGAATTTGTTACTAGAATGACAATGCCACTTTTGTAACTGTTGATACTGATCATTATGGATAAACTTTCACTTTTTACTGGAACTTTCCGTTATTTTCTATTTGTAGGGAGTTTCGTTACTAATTAATGCTACTCTCTCTATTTTCAGTATGGCTTCCACTATTCTGGAATCTATGCATCAGATTTAATTTCTTTGGGAGGCAGGAAATTTTGTAAATATGGATATAGGAGAAGACAGCTTGAGGTTTGGGTCAGTACCTGTCACGACTTCAAGAAATATGTCATCATCATCGTCGGTGTTCCTTTCAGCAAATCAATCACCTTTCTTCTCTCCTAGATCACCTACATGTCAACTCTCTGAATCAGCACGTTCTGATGCTCGGTGTGATGGCATTCATTTAAGTGCTGATCCACTTAGTTCCAGTTCGGGGATTCCGGAGCCCGAATCTATTGCAAATGTCAGATTTACTACGTCAGACATTTCCGCGGCTGCTGCTGCATGTACTGCTAGTGATTTCCAGAAGTTTGGTCGTGTATCTTCCCCAGCTGGCGTCTCTAACAGCAATATATCTAGTTACAGCCTTGCCCATGATAATGGTTATGCAGGGCTAAGAGAGAATCATAGAAAGCATGGTAGAAGCTATGGCATGTCGTATACCCCTGTCTCTGTTTCTCTTTCCTGTAACAGACTGAGGAGTTGTGATGTTTTCATAGGTCTGCATGGGTGCAAACCCTCTTTAATGAGGTTTGCTAATTGGCTTCGTGCAGAGTTGGAAGTTCAAGGGATGAGTTGTTTTGTATCTGACAGGGCAAGATGTAGAAACTCTCGGAAACATGCTATTGTAGAAAGAGCTATGGATATTTCGTCTTTTGGAGTTGTGATCCTCACAAGAAAGTCTTTCAGGAATCCATATAGCATTGAGGAGCTACGATATTTTTCAGGCAAGAAGAATTTAGTTCCAATATTTTTTGATTTGAGTCCAGGTGATTGCCTTGTCAGGGATATAGTAGAGAAGAGGGGAGAGCTGTGGGAAAAAAATGGGGGTGAGCTTTGGGTTTTGTACGGAGGATTGGAAAAGGAATGGAAGGAAGCTGTTAATGGCCTCTCTCGCGTTGATGAATGGAAACTAGAAGCTCAGGAAGGTAACTGCAGAGATTGTATACTGAGAGCTGTCACACTATTAGCTATGAAGCTAGGAAGAAGAAGTGTTGTTGAGCGGTTGACCAAGTGGAGAGAGAAGGTAGATAAAGAGGAATTCCCTTTCCCTCGAAATGAAAATTTTATCGGCAGGAAGAAAGAATTATCTGAGCTAGAATTTATACTTTTTGGCGATATTACTGGAGATTCAGAGAGAGATTATTTTGAACTAAAGGCTAGAACCAGGAGAAAGAATTTGAGAATCGGGTGGAGTAAGAGCGCTTCATTGGAGGAAAGACGCAAGGAACGACAATGGGAGGGTGGCAGCAGGAAAGGTAAAGAACCTGTGGTATGGAAGGAATCAGAAAAGGAGATTGAGATGCAGAGTACAGAAGCTCCTCAAAGGCAAAAGACGAAAAGCAGTGGACGGTACCCAAGGAGAAAAAGATCAACAAAGATTTTGTATGGCAAGGGTATTGCTTGTGTGACGGGAGACTCAGGAATTGGAAAAACAGAACTTCTTCTGGAATTTGCCTATAGATATCACCAGAGATACAAGATGGTTTTATGGGTGGGAGGGGAAAGCAGGTATATCAGACAGAACTATCTGAATCTCTGGTCATTTTTAGACGTTGATGTGGGGATCGAAAATTGCTCAGATAAAAGCAGGATAAAAAGCTTTGAAGAGCAAGAAGAGGCTGCCATTTGCAGAGTTCGTAAAGAACTCATGAGAAACATACCATTTTTGGTGATCATTGATAATTTAGAGAGTGAAAAGGATTGGTGGGATGACAAACTTGTAATGGATCTTCTTCCCCGTTTTGGTGGAGAGACCCACATTATAATCTCCACGCGCCTTCCTCGCGTGATGAACTTGGAACCTTTAAAGCTCTCTTACTTGTCTGGGGTTGAGGCAATGTCTTTAATGCAGGGAAGTGTAAAGGACTACCCAATCACAGAAGTCGATGCACTCAGGGTGATTGAGGAGAAAGTTGGGAGGTTAACCATGGGCCTTGCAGTTGTGGGTGCCATTTTGTCTGAGCTACCCATAAATCCTAGCAGGCTCTTGGATACCATTAACAGAATGCCGTTGAGGGACTTGTCTTGGAATGGTAGGGAATCTCATTCATTGAGAAGAAACACTTTCCTATTTCAACTCTTCGAGGTTTGTTTCTCAATATTTGATCATGCAGATGGGCCGAGGAGCCTGGCAACTAGAATGGTGCTTGCTGGTGGGTGGTTTGCACCCGCTGCTATTCCGGTTTCCCTATTAGCCCTTGCTGCTCACAAGATACCTGAGAAGCACAAGGGTACCCACTTGTGGAGGAAATTATTACTGTCTTTAACTTGTGGATTTACTTCCTCATACACCAAGAGATCAGAAGCGGAAGCATCTTCCATGTTGTTGAGATTCAACATTGCCAGAAGTAGTACCAGGCAAGGGTACATCCATTTCAACGAGCTTGTGAAGCTTTATGCTCGCAAAAGAGGAGTTACTGGTGTTGCTCATGCCATGGTTCAAGCTGTCATCAGCCGTGGATCTATAACCCATCATTCAGGACATATATGGACAGCATGTTTCTTGCTATTTGGGTTTGGTAATGACCTAAAAGTTGTCGAGCTCAAAGTGTCAGAGTTGTTATACCTTGTTAAAGAGGTGGTTTTGCCTCTTGCAATCAGGACATTCATTACGTTTTCTCGGTGTAGTGCTGCTTTAGAACTCCTGCGTCTATGCACCAATGCTCTGGAAGCAGCGGACCATGCATTAGTTACCCCAGTTGAAAAATTGTTGGACAAATCACTTTGTTGGCGGCCCGTCCAGACTAATGCGCAGTTGAATCCATCCCTCTGGCAGGAATTAGCTCTAACAAGAGCCACAGTCCTTGAAACTAGGGCCAAGTTAATGCTAAGAGGAGGGCAATTTGACATGGGGGATGATCTAATTAGGAAGGCTGTTTTTATTAGAACTTCAATTTCTGGTGAGGATCATCCAGACACCATAGCTGCTCGTGAAACCCTAAGCAAACTCACCCGGCTTCTTGCAAATGTTCAAATTCATACTTCACCATAGATTCGATATTTCTTTTTAGCAAAATTCACATTAGAATTATACAAAGTTTACAAATAAGACTGCTGTAAACAATTCAGAGGAATTTTCGTACCATTTTCCTCTCTGAATGAGAAGCCCCTACATTTTGAATTCATTCTTTTTCTGTTACGTTGATATCAATCATATGAATTTGCACCAACTTAATTACACCATTGGTTATCAATTTGAGCTAACTTTCTGTTGATTGGTTTCTGAATTTTTCAAATGGCACTGTAGGTGCAGGTAGAAACCAATTTTGAAAGTTTCCAGTCTTCCTTTGCTGACCAAAGAAACGTACTTCTATATTAATAAAATGTACTCGTAAAAATCTTTGGAAAGTATACTGGGCAGTGTTGAAGGCTTTTTCGTTACTGAAGTCCCTTGCTAATGGGAATTCAAAAAGTTCTCTATACAACTAATAAATAATAAAAAGTTGAAATAATCTGAATCCTCCAGACTCAAAAATAAGTTAAACTGTGTTTCGAATTTAGACTGTAATTGAAAAAGTACCACTTTACGATGTTCACTCTTGTGCGTGTACATCTGCATGCATGTGCTTGGCTGTATGCATGTGTTTTGTCCATTGTATTTCATTTTCTATTAAATAAGAATGGTTTACTCGTGATAGTTGATGCTTGCATTTGAGTTGTCTCAAGTCATTAATTGCTATTGTAGGTGTATTAAGAGTGGGTTTGATATATTTCTATACTAAGCTATTCTATTTCCATGGTGGAGGAGTTCATGGGTTGATTGTGGAGGCTGAATTGAGAGGATATTTGTGGATTAAAGGGACTTTTGATTCAAATCATGCTGTAGGTATCCCATAGGAATGGAAGTTTTCAATATACCTAATAGATATAACTCTCACCGGCTCATTCTCTCAGATGCTATTGTTTGCTGCATTCTTGGGCGAAAATTGAGTCATGTCATAAGTATCGACATTGGAGACTTGTCGTGAGGCTTCTTGCCAGGTTCGGTTCCTCAAATCTCCGTTATATAAATTAGCTTTTAAGCTCCGTATCTATTTCATTTTGTTTTCCCAATCAGAAAATTTTTTTCTCACATTTGTAGATGACAGAGCATATAATATATACATATTTTATCATTAATGATATATTTATTAACTATTTTTATCTGTTATTTTTAATTAATTAAATTATTTATGAACCGGGAAATAATTGAAGATTGGAAAACAAAGGTGCATAAAAGATCCAGAATTGAATATTCGGAGATTAATATTTTCCAATTAAAGCATTATCTCTTACCATTATTGCCACGTGAAGAAGAGGAAACAGAGAATTCAAAAAAAAAAAAAAAAGGATTTGAGCCTTTTACAACTTAAAGTCAGTGGCTTGGCTTACAAAATTGTAATCAGAAATCAATGAAGAATATAAGCTTAATAGGCTGTCATGTGTATTATAAAAAGACAAGCAAGCTGCATAATTGAGATACAGGCTGAGAGATGCGGAAAAAAGAAGCAGAAGAGAAAGAGTAGCAGCAATGTCGTTCCAACCTTTTCATAGTTGGTTCTATTTACTTTATTGCTCTCGATTCAAGTATGTCTAGCGAGATGCAGAAAAAAGAAGCAGAAGAGAAAGAGTAGCAGCAATGTCGTTCGAACTTTTTTGTGGTTGGCTTTATTTATTTTATTGCTCTCGATTTAAGTATGCCTGACTAATTTTCTTATACAAATAAAATATTTTTTAATAAAATAATTATCTTTTATTTAGTTAATTCCGTACATATGTTCTTTGATGATTATAGTTCTTATTTCAAATGATTGGTTGAATAATTATCTTTTCATCTTTAATATCATGTATTCTTGATAGTTAAGAGATTATTTGATTAAATCTTAGCTAGGTAGCATAATGACTAATGTGATTATCTTTGATTATATATTTTTCAATAATTGGATACATAGAATACTTAGAAAACTTTGGTTCTTTGTTTTCCAATAGGATACATATAATGGTTAGAAATCCTAATTTGAAGCAAAAAAGAACTTACGTTAGATTTAATTTATTGGGCTTAATCGTTATATCTATAAGATGACATAAATTGATTTTGAGCTGTTCTTCTCAACTTGGGATTAATAATAATTAGATAATGGAACATTGATAATTTTTATCGTATTGCATTCTCCCTTGTTTTAATTACTTTTTAAAATTAATTAACTTAATTTCTCTTAAAACTTAATTTGTTCAACTAAGTTAGCATTAATATCGATTTAGATTTAAATTACACTTTCTAATTTCAAGCAATCTCTATCTAAAGACTCGTGCGCCTGAGAGTATATTAAAAAGTTTGCACTAACAGCAGATATGATGCATGGACTCCGCAAGTTATGAAAAGCCGGTAACTCATTTATTTAAGTTGATCCAGGCTTTCTTTTAAAGCGTCGTGGATAGGCTATGAAGAAGAGTTATTGATGATCAAGTGGGTTTTTATCTCTGTTCTCTAGTGAATTCTGGAGTAAGAATTCGAACGTTGCCAGAACATGGGAAGATAAGCAATTCATTTGGTGACTATGATGGAGGCTTCAGAGTATGCTGGCTCGCCCGATGACTGCATAAGTATCTTCAACTGATTATGGAGCTCTTGCGATTTCAAAGGTATGTTTGTCTTAAAGAGAACCTAGGGCATGGCTTGCATAATGTGCATGGATGCTTGTTGTTGGACAAATAGGAGGAGTTACACAAGTACACCTAAATTTTGTTTTCTTCGAGGGTGAGGGTGGAGGTGGGCATGTTAGTTTTGGAACCGTCACATTTGGCATCATCACCTCCTCATCTGCAAAAAACCAACTTTATTTGATGGTGGATGTTTATTGAACACCTGAGAACTGAGTAGGTAGCATATGCAATGATTTATATTCCTAATGGCTTCTCGCATTTGCTGTGACATAAATTGTGATGTCTGCTGGAGCAGTAGATTACCATGGCCCCTGTCTTGACATCTTTTATGGAACCTGGATGGTGTCTTGAAGTAATCTTGATGGAGTCCTGGCTGGATGAGTCTTGATGGCTTTACAAGTCTTGATGGTCTTCTCTTTCAGGTAGCAGTAGTTTTCATGTGCAAGCCTTCCATTAAAAATCTTCAATATACAAATTGAGGTCTGCAACTACTTTTATCCATAGCACCCTAATAAAGCCACACACCTCAAATTCACGTAAAAATAAAAGCAAGAAGCTCAAAAAAAATACCTTCAAATCTGAACGAGCTTCATTTTTTCAACTTCAAAGTTTAACTTGTCTGCTTGATAAAGATTGGTTTTTCAGAACGTTAAAAACAGTAAGAAAGCTCCATTTTTTTTTCAACCCCAAAGCAAAAACCCCCTGCAAGAAAAATAAACTATTAACTTTCAATCATGCACTGTGAGTTGAAAATTACGAGATAAAGAAAGAAATTTTCAGCTCAAAATTTTCAAAAGAACTAGTTAAAAGAGTTACTGAGACACTGAACTGATTCTTTATCTCCAAACAAATCTAACCCTGTTGTTGACTCTTGCTAATTGTTGAGTGATTGTCTGTGTTCACATTGCTTCTGTAGTTGGTGAAGCACTTGCAAGAGCTGGTTATTTGGAAAGCTCCAAGGAACTTGGGGACCACTTCTTTGTTTCCATTCAATTTATGTTGAAGTCATCCTCAATAAGTTGTGATGATGAGCTGTGCTATTGTGCTCGAGCTTGAAAAAGAATAACCGCACTTCTATGTTTGAATTTTTGGGAGAATGCCGTGCAGTGCCCAAAGTAATAATTGAAGCTTCATTGTTCATACGACAATGGCTCGAATATTTTTGTAGTACTTGGCAAAGTTTCACTGATCTGTGGAAGATGAATTTTTAGTTTCTTCATTTTTGCTGATGAGACTGCATTGGTGATTAGCTTGTGTTTTGGTGGGAAACTGCAGCTTATGCTGCTGTGGAGGTGACATTGGGACTTAATTTGTCCTATTGAAGCTTGTCTGTTAAATTAAATAAACATTTGATGGAACAATATTTCCACTCAGCATATGTTGGTCTCAAGCTGTCCAATTTTCTTTGGAACTCAAAATTCAAATCGTTTTCAATTGCTGCCGTGGTTCAAAATTCAAATCGTTTTCAATGAACCTAACTATAAAACACCTTACCTGTGTGCCGTGCTGTATTGCTGCTAAATAGTTGTCTCTACCAAGAAGTCATTGCCTCTATTTATGGGTGAAACCAACCGGCCCTTTGTCAGTGAAACCAATGGGGACACGCCGCTTTTATCATCTTATTTTCTATTTGTTTGACTTTTATATGTGGTTGAATTTGTCTCTTTCTTTTTTTTTAAAAAAAAAATTGAAATAATGCGATGTCTTTTGAGTTACCAGTATTTGATGCTGGTGGTATTTTTTTTTTTTTTTATCTTAACCACAAGATATCTTGGGGAGGGTCCTAACTGTGGGAGACACCTTTAAACATGTACCATAACTCATATTAGAAGTCCTCGCTTGAACTGGGAGACACAGGTTCTCCCAACAAAGATAACTTTCCTGCAACTCGAATTGAGGAGCAAACATAATCAAGCCACCAATACTTTGCTAGTGGTATTGATGATACTTGCCATCGTATTGTTGTTTAACCAAAAACTATCTAATTTCAATATCCCGTCTAGATATTAATATGTTTCAACAATACGGTTATCAATCGAATTAGCGAATGATATTTGTTTGCTTCAAATATTGTCCCTCCTTCTTTGGTAGTGTTAGATGATTTGAGTGTTCAAAGAGCATCCACAAGCGAATGGTATTTTTTTGCTTCAAATATTATCCCTTATTCTTCGATAGTGTTAGATGATTTGAGTGTTCAAAGAACATCCACAGGTAATGGGATGAGATGAGACGAGATTTGTCAATCCCAATCATATCTCGTATATACAAATGAAATAAAATAAAAAAATTCTTATTCTCATCTTTTTATTTTTTTCTAAGATAAAAATATGTCTTAATTCCGTTCTAAATGAAATGAGATCCTACAGAATCTCATCCCAATAAAAAAAATTGTAATCCTTACTCCTACCAAACCCCTGTAGATGGTTTTAAAAATAAAAATAACAATAATAACTGTAAGTTATGTTTGAGAAATTAAAACTCGTTCATAAAAGCCAAATGATAATGGTTGTTAGTTTTAAAAAGTCTGCTGAGCAAATGTCGCGCCTTGGTTTTGGACTGCGCGGTCGTGTTGTACTACCACTTCAGTCAACTTTCGTCAGAAATTTATCAGAAATTAAGGGCCCGTTTGGTAGCGTTTTTTACCCATTGTTTTCATTTTTATTTTCATAATACAAACGTAATATATGTTTGGTGAGATGGATTCAAAAAACAAATCACAAAATAACAAATTCAGATCCAGTGTTATAACTACAAACATGAAAACGTGTTTAACATGTTTCCTAAATATTACAAACTAAACTCACAAATAGATTAAGAAACAAAACTCATTCTCTTCGGCAGCAACCCTTTACCCCCTCTCATCGTTCTCGATCTGGTCAACCCCCCCCCCCCACGGCCATCCTCGATCTAGTCACGGCAGCAGTGCTTTCTCCTTTTCTCCCTCCAACAACATTTTCTCTGCCGCCGCTGCAACTTCGTCTCTACCGTGGCTATCCTTTGGTGTGTCGTTCTCTCTCCGTCGTGGCCGTTGCCACAAAATACGAACGCCGACCTGCCCAGTTCCAAATGAATGGAGGGAACGGTCCAGCTTTCTTGGCAAACACACTGAATCTTGGGTTCTTGACGATGAGTCTTGAACGGGGTGTTGTATTGAGCAGAAATGAATTGGAGGAAGTAAGCGTCGGGGCCATGAATTTTGGATATACAAACAGAGGATAACAATAAGAATGACACTCTCCTTCTTCGATGCAGTTGCAGTTAAGTGTTTTGTTGTATATACAACAAATCTTTGGATTGCGTACAATCAAATTTGGCATTCATTGGGTTTTAATTTGCTTGGGAATCTTTGTTATGTGAGTTGCTGAACGTGTAATGTAATTTTCCTACTAGTGCTGATGATTATTGATATTGTGGAATTTATGATTGAAAGTGGAGGAGTGGATTGGTGAGTCAATGTGAAGTAGTTTTTTTTTTTTTCTTTTGGCAGCGCAAATATTGTTTCTGGAAAGCAGTTAAACAACTTCTAATTCTGTGTCTAATGTGTTTTTAGAATGAATATTCTAAAAAAAAATAAAATTGGCACATATTTCAGAAAAAGTTCTTCCAAGAAGATGTGTAATTGGATTTACATTTATTGCTGTGTTTGGGAGCATTGAATCAGATCCTTGGAATTGGAAATTGAAACTGCAAATGCTATATAAAATAATTTTGCACGAGCAAGTTTCAAGTTAAATTGTACTAACTCTAGTTCATACCATGCATGCTTTCAGTTTATTATCAAACTTTTTTTTAATTAATGTTAATTCTAAAATTTTATCATCATGTAATTTTTTAATAATAAATTTGTTTATTATTAAAAAATTATTTTATGACTACAAATATAATGTAAATACTTAGTAAAAATTATTTTTGAAAAAAATATTACTAAACGCATATTTTTTGTTTTATCATTTTCAACTGTGTCTACCAAACACATATTACTGTTTTCAGTTTTAAAATATAGGATACAGAAAATAATACTAGATGTATATTTAAATTCGAAATACAACAACTGTAAAATACTAATTTTATTTTCATTTTTATTCTCAAAAAATACAAATTCAGAAACAATACCAAACGAGCCCTAAGGATGCCGATATTATGATTACTCGGGGACCTACTTGATTCAAATAGAAGAATTGCGTTTTTATCTAAAAAATTCTAAGAATCTTTTTTTTATCCGGACGTTAAAAGCAGTTGGCTGCCCTCACGCAGGATCGAACTATGGACCTTCAGTTTACAAGACTGACGCTCTACCACTGAGCTATAAGGGCGGCCTGTTTCGACTTTCACTTTGTGAATGGATTGATTAGTTGCAAGCATTTTCACAGGTCACCCACTTTACATTTAATCAGTAGCTGCTACAGCGTTGAGATCCGTCTATTTCAATTGCTGTCTTCAGCAAATAGATAAAAAAGGGTAGGTTAAAAAATTGTATTTGGGAGCAAAAAATATTAAAGTTGGGAAAATTGATTTAACATGGCTAAAGTTAGTAACAGTGGATGAAATGTAAGAAATTTAAGAAAATAGGAATAGGCATTCATATCAACACGCACAGCAACAGCAAAATCAAGAACGTTTCAAGTCCCAACAGTAAATGAATTTCAAACATTAAGATACAGTTGATTAATTTACACATCATCCATGGAAAATAAAGACAGGAGGAGCAGGAAATTTTTCAAATGCCCTTCAGTTTTTGTTCTGGTGCCATTTTCCAGGAGCTGAAATTTAATGTACAGACGGACAACTAATTCATTTTTTTTTTAACCTAAGGATCAGGTTGGCCAGCGACTGCCTCATCACTGGAGGCATATTCATCTTCACTCAACTCCTCGTCGTCACTTGATTTTTCCTCTGTGGCTCCACCGATGTCTTCTGGCTTTGCATACTTCTCACAAAACTCTGGAAAATCAAATCATGCAAACAACAAATGAATGACTTCACTGAAGGATGTAGGGCAAATTGAAGAATACAGAAAATCAATCAAAAGTGAAACACATCTTTACATTCTGTGTAAGCTTACTTCAGAATGGCATGGTAATACTCAAAGTCAAATTGGACCTCATGCAAGAAAAGTTCATTGGATTTCCAATTTCAGGTCATACTCACTGGCATCTATGTTTTCCAACTAAATACAGATGCCATGGACCAATGAAAAAAAATTCCCTGTAAAATCATGTCTTCCTAACACTCTCCAAATCCCAGAACCAAGATTTGTAGCCGCACAGAAAAAACAAGGGAGTACAGCTGCAAAACAATGGCTATGATTGCGATTTAGGCATCCGCATTAGGCCATTGAGGTTCATGAACTCCAACTGGTTAGGTGGTACAATCTACTTGCATGGAAACTAATAATCTCTCCCACTGCTGGCCCTTGAGCTATATACACATTCCACCAGCTTGACAAAGAAATACAACAAGGCATGGTTCCTCAAGCAGCAAGGGAAATTCTTGAAAAAACTATCAAGACCAGAAAACTGCAACCATCCAATCAAATTCCCTCTATTTGCAGCTCAATTAGGGGCTGTAACTACCACATCTAGCTTGATTGTTCAGAAAACAAGACTAGAACTAAAGTACTTCAAACCTCCTAAGTAATGTTGAAAAGATCAAAAATTTAAAAGGTAAGTTGTTTTATCCCACATATATAGTAATTTCAATTTGCCAACCTCCCACGCTCATGGCTTTCTTAGTTAGTTTCATATAACAAATTAGTAACAAATGAGAATATAATGAGTCACTACCACTAAACTCCTACATGAAGTAGCCATAAAAGGTAGAGAATACAGAATAAAGCATCCGATTTCAATACGGTTACTACTTGAGAAGGTGTAAGTAGCTATGGCACATATGATTGAGAAGGATTATTGCCTTTCACTCTTTGGTCATAGGCTGTTCGATCACGCATCATCAGGGCAGCAGCTTCTCCATTCAATGGATCGGATGGGTTAGGATACAAGAGAAGTTGAGGAAGAAATACTTCAAACACATTAACCAAATCTGCAAAGGCATTTAAGGAAAAGAAAGAGAAAATTGGTGGCCAATTTCTGACAGGCAACACTAATTAACAACCAAGTGAGAAACAATAGTTAAAAGAAATAAATTAATTATAGGAACTCTGCAACATTTGGCAAATAGTTACATGCGTGGAAGGGAATAAAATGGAAGGTTTACCAAACATGGGGCTCCAGGTTTGATTAATAACATCTAAGCAAACTGAACCGGACCTGAAACTCAACAACAACAAAAGAATGAAAGGCTTCAAACCAACTTATCAAAAGTTTTTTCTATACAAATTCATAAAACAACACCAACATTTAAGTGAAAATTATAAAATAAACTCACAATTCATCAACATTTGGGTGATATATCTTATTGACAAAGCCAATAGATGGAGATTTATAGGGATAAGCATCAGGCAGTTCCACCCTTATCTTCCACACACCTCCCTGATAAGAACCTGTTGCATTCCACATGAAGTTACTTTGTATTAAAAAAAAAATGCATATTTTGTGTTCAAAAGCAAAAATCGTTCACAAGGTATTTCGGTTGTCACTGATTTTTCTCAGTGAACAAGAAAGTTGCAGCTCATTTCATTAGTTATTGAAATAACTAAGGTAGATAACATTCAACTATAGATAAAAGGGAAAAAAAAAAGTAGCATATATCACCGGCCAAAAATTTGAATAACTTAAGAAGATAAGAAAAGAAAAAATCATGTTGTTTGCTAATGTATTCAGGATTAATATAATATCTATATATGCAAAACAAAGTTATAAAAACAATAAACTCAAGATATGAGAAAAACCCAGAGATTAAAACATCAAATACAGTAAAATTAACCATAAAAAAGTTACAAACAGATGATAAAAGAAGAAAAATGAAGAAAAGGCGGCGTTGATGAATTTACTCTCTTTTGGTCCATTGAATTCCACATAGAACTCTTGCATGCCATCATTGATCATCTCCACCTTATAGTCACTCATCATCCTAGTTCACATCAATCAAACCCACGAAACCAAAAAAACCCAAAAAAAAAAAATAAAATTAGACTAAGCACAGAAAAAAGAAAAAAATTTTATTCATATGAATTCAGAAAAATTACAATTTCATCAAATCCATTTCTCGGCGTTTGCTTGGAGAAGACATTTTATTTTTTGGGAATTTGGTGAAAGAGAGAGATGAAAATTTGGGTTTTCCTCCTTGAGAAACAAAGACAAGCAAAAGGTGTTCAGACAAGAAAAGAGCGTAATTACGAATATTCAGATATATATGTCTGACCACATTTAAGCCGGCGACAGTAAAAAAACGCAGTAACTTTCTAGTTTTATCCTTTCTTTTTTTAATTTACCATAAGAGGCAACTTTTGATAATTTCCGACTCTGTAAGTACTAGTTAGTAATTATCGTATTCTGTCTGAACCTACTCTGACGACAAAATAAGATTACAGAGACTGTCTTAATCTACATGTATGACGTAGACTGTCTTAATGTACGTGTATGACGTATCTATATATAGACACATGACATCTTAGAAGTATATACACATATGCCTTAAGTTTGGGCTTTAAGTACACATGGTTGGTACATTTGATATTTCAAAATTTTTTAAGAAAATTAAAAGGGATAAACGTGCCTAATTCTTAAATGTTATGGGTTCTTTATATGTTAGGACAAGCCTTAAAGATTTGGGTGTCCATATTTATTTATGAGGATGAATTAGAGTATGCAAATTATGTTGATGTGAAATTAAAAGTCTTTTAGTATGTATTTTTCACATTGTAAAAGTGAACATATGACAGCAAGCTTAAGGTTTGGGTTCCTCATATATTCCAATTTGGTTTTCCGTGACATAAGTTGTTCCAAGGAAAAATGATTAGGTGGCTATATACTTAACTTAGAAAGTGAAACAAAATAATAGGTGTCTACCTTTTTTAATTTAAATTGAGAATTTAATAACAAACATGTGATATTGACATCACAGTAAAAAAAAAAAGAAAGGAAACAAAAATGCATAACTACAAATCAAAATAATAAAAAAATAAAAAAGGAAAGGTTGTCTAATTAAGTCTATAGATCCATCTATCAAATATAATTGTAACATTCATCAATTAAAGTAGTGTTTCTTTCTTTTTCTTTTTTTAATTTATAAGTTTTTTGTTCTTTCTACTAATATTTATGGGTGTGAAATTTTATATGCCGACTCTTCTACTATATAATTTACCATTTTTTTTGTAATAAAGCATCATTTTAAAATGAATTATCAATTACATTTTTGATAAACACATTGATAATCGTATTTTCATTAATCTATTTAACTTATTATACTCTTGGAGAACTGTGGTTAAAACACATTGTAATAATTAAAATAATAGGAAAAAATAATGAGTGATGATATCTCCACCCCATAGTTTTTGTAAACCCATCATTTTTTAAAAAAATAATTACAAAAATGTGCACATTATTTTTAAAAAAATTTCAAATAAAAAAAGCTTTAGAGAACTAATTAATCAAATCTATTTTAATTTACATTTTTTGTGACCTAGATTCTCTTATAATATTTGATTATAAATATTGCTATGGCATAAGTTTAAATTAACTATTTTACCTTTACAAGGTAAAACTATTAATAATTTACTTTAACTTCATTTTTTTTTTAATTTTATACCAAATTCATTGTTTGTAATACTACTTTATCAGTATAATTATTAAACTTTAATTAAATTGACATAGTGTCTTTATGCTACAATACTCATGTAAATTATTGGATAGTCAAATTTATGTCATTTACTCATAAAGTAGTGAAAATAATTAGATTTCATTTTAAAATATTAAAATACAAGTCACAAAATAAAATACCTAAATTATCAAATACAATAATTCATATTTATTAGGTAATTTAGTCGTCTTATATCATCATAATAAAATAGTAAATAAAACTTATATTAAAGTTTGTGACTAAAGATAGTCAGAGGAACCTAAAAAAAAAAGTTAATAAAAATATTTCATTCATTAGTTATACAAAAATTTTATTAATTCTTTATAGTTATTTTTTTAAAAGTAAAATAAATTTATAAATATAGTTGGGCAAGAATTATCGTTACTGGAAGCATCAAGATTCCGTAATACATAGCTTCTTTGTACGCAAGTACAATATTCATCTCACATTCTTTATCTCTTGTTTGGCTATCTTGCCGCCACCGAACCTGTTTCCCACGTTAATTTCTATTTTATTTTATTTTATTTTTCTTCTCGTTAAAGATGCCTTATCATGCTTTCTCAACTCATCCCGTCCGGCACGCAATGCAATCTTATTCTTACCTTTAATCTATAATAAAAAATTTGAGACACCTTGAAATTATACAGGGGAAGGAAAGAAAATAGTTTCAATTTCTTGTGAAAGAGACAAGTTACTTTGATTGGATTGCTTAGAGGCTAATACTAAGTTACATGCATGTATCTTACACCCCTCTCACATGAATAGTGAATGATATGAGTCCACTCACTATTCATGTGAGAGGGTTGTAAGGTACATGCATGTAACTTAGAGGATCCTTGCTTAGAAAGTAATATTGAGTTTGCTTTCCCGTTTTAAAGAACTTAAATATAAATTGACAAATGCATATCATGAGAACTGAGAATGTACCCTCATCTCATTCACGACACCCACATGAAAATACCATTTAATACCATTTTGACGAAATATTCAAGAATGTCGACATCATTTGCAATTTGCATACCGATTTTCCAAAACCGTGGGTCAAAACAGCAAAGAATTTTGAAGAGAGAGGAACTATAATTGAAGATTTCACAAAATGGCAAGTACTATATAAAGCACATCTTAGAAGAAGGAAAAAAAAAAGGAAAAGGAAAAGAAAATTACAACTACTCTTTGAGAACAAGTAAAAGAGTACCCGTATCTACAATGAGACCATCCTATTTTCATCAATAGCATAGAGCTTCCTAGAATAATTGTAACATTTTACAGCTTGAAAAAACTCCATGGCCACAGAAAATAAGTTTTAATTACATTTTGCAAAATTTAATCCCTGGCTCAGCCTAGAAACATGGCTTCCACCGCCAAGGGTACAACATTCATCAAATCTTCGGTGCCATTTTTTGATGCTTTATCGATATATCTGGAGAAAGGAAACTAGTTAAAACAACTTAAATTTTGTACCCAATTGGTCCGGGTTGCCAATCAAAGCAACGCAATCTTGACCTGCATTACTGTCTATTCCAAATCAGTGCACTGATTATTTTGAGCACATGTCAATTTATCGAAGCCATGAACCGTTACTGCTGCATTGCCAAAACTATCACTTACAGATCCAAACTCTGATTCATCATCATCGCTGTTGATGTCTCTTGGAGTAACATGGTTCTGATAACTTCTGCGGCTGACAAGGAATACATTGAAGTAATAGCTTACAAAATCTTCCCTCTTCTTCCCTAGAAAGCTTTTACAAGCACTACCCCAGAAGCCTGCACTCAGAAAACGGTTAAATATTACCATATCTCTAAATCTTTTTTCCTCTTCAACTGTCCACCCAAGTGACACTTCCTCCCCCATCCGATCAAATCTCCAGTGAAAGAAAACTGGACCCAGCTCAAGCTTCAATTTCATCCTATTCTCAGCAATGTGAAACCTAATACATTCAACAGAACCTGGCAGCCGACAGCCACATGAATCTTGCCTTCCCCTCCCACAAGGATTCATTTCAACTACTGAATTGTGTTCTCCATCTACCAAGGGGCATATTCTTGTGCCTAGCCACTTAGAGTCACTCTCAAGAACCACACCAGTCCATTCAGGGACACTAGCTTGAAAGAGAGGACCCACAGAAACGTGCTTTTCTTGGGGCTCATCCCCAGAAGAGCGGACTGCTATATTCATGGCTGATGAAGTGACAGTCATGGGTGTTTTCCCCTTAGGCCCAGTCTCCAACTCTGCATTGTGAGGACTCGTTAATTTATTGTCAGTGGCTGAACATGAACTGCAACAGGAGCATACACGAGATTTCATTATAGTAGGAAGCCTTTCACTGCTTCTTAACCTCTCTGTAGACCAGTGACGTTGATTTGTAACATCCTCATACATAGACGGATGCATCTTTTGACCATTCTGCAAGTTAAACCATGATCTATTTAGGATATCTGCAATTAATTAGTTACATATGTGAATAAGTAGATATTGAGAATTTATTCATAAAAAGTTTTAGGCTTCATAGGAATTTCCATTAGCATTAATGTCTGTTCAAGTGGCCAACAAAAAATTCCCCTCCAACATACATTTCAAAAATGACTAGACATGTATAATTGCCTCAAGAATAAGAAAGTTTCAGGAACCCTTTAAGTTCCCTGGATAAATTGTCTATTTGAGTATCCTCCCATATCGTATAGCAACTTCATTTACAGATACACAATCCAAGTCAAAAGCTAACACCCTGTCAATTAACAAAAGGCAAGGAACCCATTCTATATAGGAGAATGAAGGTTCAACTACCGGCTGCGCAATTACTTGTATTAGGTTGATGAATTTTTCAATGAGCTATCTAAACCAGATTAGCTAGAGTTAGGGGAGATTCTGACATTTCATTAAACTAGAAGGGATTTCCAATTCACCATGAAAATGATGAGACCAAAGTATGCAATAGGTAAATCTACCTATTTAACTGGCGCATTGGGCTAAATTATCAAATCTTATATGGCATGTTAATTTCGGAGCATTTAAACTGAAATAATGACACCTCACTGATGTCAATAATCATGGCATCAATAATGTGAGGAAACAATCACAATGTATCGAGCCTCACCTCCAGAAGATATGTCTGTTATAAACTTTTATACCACTCATAAATAGCCTACTGATTATCCTCCCACTTTTAAACCATCTTGTGACTGAATATATGTATGCTGGAAGCAGGTTGAGAATCAACACTAAGAAACTGAAATGAATAAAATACAAAGACCTTCATGTCGTTCGACAGAGTGCTGGGTGCAAGCCACAAGGTGGCAAAGGCTTCAAATTTAAACAGCCATCAGGCTGCCTCAGAAAACAGATCTAATCATATTCACTAATTAAATTAAACACACAGTCAGTAATGGAGAAATAACAGAACCACCTATTACAAAGACCAAAAGGTTGGTGACAAAGAAACACGTAAAGGTATCAATTGTACCTGAAAGAGAGACTGATGAATGTTTGAATTAACGCACTTTCTTTGTAGTAATGCATCACGTGCCCTGATTGCCTGCAACCAAAGCTCCTTATCTTCATTATTCTTCCACTTAGATGGCTCTGGAATTACACCTATCAAAGGATCATCTGGATACTTTGCTATCTGGATAACCCAGTTCAACATTCCTGATAAAGATTCTCGCTTCCTCTTACGGTAGCAGTATTCCTTTTGAGTTATGCTTGGGTCATCATTACATAATTTGTCGTCATTATCATAATTTTTTCTGTTATTATCACTACACTTTTTTCCCAAGCATTTACATCTTTCATGCCTATTTTTGGTGTCCAGCAAATCCAGTTCAGTCTTTTCAATCTCCATATCAACATGGTTGCCATTTTTCTTATACTCCAATAGAGCAAGTCGATCATCTTTGATCTTCTTTTTTGACCAGTTCATTAGTAAACCTCTAAACCGTGTCTCTATCTCCAATGGTAACAAACCCGAATTCCCTCCAAAACCACAACCACCATTCCCCAAACTCAACCCAGAAGTTCCCATCAACCATTTTTCTAACTCACCTAAATACCTAGCATATACCAACTTAACTGAGGCTGAAACCCCAAAATCCAACCCCAAGTCCTCCAGCACAAAACCCCATAAACCATTTTTTGATACCATACAAAACCCACCTCTCTCTCTCACAGCACAAAAAAGCTTAAACAAATCCAGTGACCTCCCATCACCAAGCATTGCCGGAATAGGCCTAATGGAACCCTTCCTATCACTACCCTCTTTCAAAACAGTCTCAAGAACCTTATCAAACAGGCATTTTAATTCATCCTCATACCCTCCAGAATCTTCCACACTATCATCATCTTTCATATGATTATCAGCTTCCGGGCAACAACCATCATTACTTTGAACGCTACCAATTGTCTTGCCACAATCTAAAGCAGACCCATTTGTTAAAATCGACCATCCTGCCATTAACTTAAGTCTTTTTTTTTTAATTTTTCATATTTTGTTTCTTACAGATTGATTTAAAAAAAAATGATACACTAGAAAGAGCTACAAAGCTACATGTGTGTGTGTGTGTGTGTGTGTAGATAGATAGATAGACGGATAGAGAGAGAGAGAGAGAGAGAGAGAGAGAGAGGGAGGGAGGGAGGGAGGGAGGGAGGGAGGGATGAGGGGCTCTCATGCAATTTCGTATATGCAAGACATTTACCTCTCAATGCTTCTGAGTGTTGGATGTACTTAACTTGGGAGTTGGAGAGGAGACTGACAAGGTGACGGCTCCAAGATTTACATTAAGAATTTCGGTCTTTTGCGAACTCAAAATGATAATTTGCGTTGAATGAAGAAATGGACAGGACTTTTTGTCTCAGCAAATTTTGCAATTGAGGATTTAGATTTTGTAGATATAGCGGGGTAATATTTGTTTTAGGAAACTGATTTTAATTTAGATAATAATCCAACAATATAAAAAAAAAATCTTCTTTGGAAAAACCAAACCAAACCCTAATTAAGAATTTTCCTTTTTGTGGGACTGGCAGTCATAAGCTATATATAATAGTTTATTTGGTTAACGTCTTGGTTAAAATAGATTTTCTTCTAATATTAAGTAGGGTCGTTATTCGGATTGTACCATATTAGAGTCATAAAGAAGAATTTTGATTGTTTTTTGGTTGTAAATATTAATAAAATTTTAATTGTAATATATCAATTTTTCAAAAAAAATTCACATGATGCTCTGGCAAATCTTCTTTTAAGGGAAGTTTTACTAGCTATTTATAAGGCACGCAGAGGTTAGAAATTTATAATTCAATTATATTTATCATATTAAAAATTAAATGAGTCTAAATTGTGGAATACAAAAGATAAATTTCTCCATATGAAAACACACATTTATCAGTTTTTGATAATGCCAATTCTTTTACCGTGAAAGAGATTAACATTAAAATCACCCAATTATAATTTGATAACACCAATCCTTTCACCATTTTTATAATTCTATCAAATTTTGTAACTATTTTCAATAATCAAATACCACACAGCACCATCAATTACCAGTTCAGTTCTGTTGCTTAGTTAAAAAATTTTAAAAAATATATATGAATAGGAGTAAAATATCATGACTTTTAAGTAAAGAATTAGAAATTTTATTAATAGAACTTTTAGAAGTAGAATTTTTATTTAAAAATATTTGTTTAGTTGTGAATGAAAACTTTCATTGAAGATTATAAAATTTTTTAAGAGACAAGTTTTCAAAATTATATTATAAAATAAATGAATTAACAATGTAAAATAGATAATAAGTATTTTTAGACAATTTAATTATATAAAAAAATTTAAATAAAAGTAAAATAACTTATTTGATTTTCAAAAACTCTACTTAAAATAAAACCGAACAATAATAAAATTTTTAAGGATGAGTAAATACTGATGGTCCAAAAACTTTATGTGTATAATAAACAATTTTTTTTAGAGTGGAGCTATTGGCACCCCTCTAAGTTCCTGAAAAAAACCCCTTTTTCTGAGTGCACCACTTAAATATTTTTATGGGTGAGGCTATTTGAACCCAATTTTTTACTCTTTAAACTCTTCTTCTTTATACACACATCACTACAATTGAAAACTTCCATTTTTACTCAACAAACCCTCTCATGTTCCAAAACTAACCCTTCTTCATTCATCTTCTTCTCTTATGCATTTGCTTCCAAAAAAATGCTTCCACACGAGTATAAACGAAATCTGAAATTGCAGCAACCAACAATTGGTGGGAGACTGCACAAGAAACAAAATGTGGGAGACTGCACAGGGAGAGGGAGCATTGATAAGTATATCAAAAAATTATCTCCCCAATCTAACCTAAAAAATGATAAATATAGCAAATATCTTCCCTAATACAAGAATGGATAGAAGTTATAATGGTAACTATTTTGATACATTTTTTTTTTCACCCCAACAGGAAAGTTAATGAGTTGATCAATTGCAAACGTTTTTAAAATATGAAAATGGTGCCTTGAAAAATATTGGTTCACCTGCAAATATTTTGGACCGAAAAGGAACGGTAGTTCATAATTGCTTTATGGAAAAAATCAATTTTCTTATGGTAACCAAGAGATTATTTTTAATTTCGATAGCATCTATAATTGAATTAGCTATTAATAAATTATATAATTTCATGGAATAAAATTTTTCTACCTTAACCAAAATCAATTTAATGAGAAAATATACACAAAGGCGGATGCAAGAGAGATAAGAAATTAAAAGAGGATGGTTTCGTAATTATATATGAGGATATTTTTGTGATATAAATTTTATTATAAAATAGGTGTAAAGAGTATAAATATGGGTTCAAATAGCCTCACCCTATTTTTATATATACATAACTTCTCAAAAATCACATTTTAATTCCAAAATTACCCTAATCACTATACCCTTTTTTCTTTTGTTTAGGTTTTAAATTCTCATCCTTCATATTTATATTTAGAACTTATTTATTTGTATCCATTCATTTCTCAAAACTAATCTTATTGATTTAATCTACAATAAATCGATTCACCTTTTCTTTTCTAATCTTAAATTTTATCCCCAACTACTGGTTTTCAATCCAATCTCCTACTCTACACATTTAAAAAAAAAAATTATATAATTCGATCTAGTTAGCTAGTATAAAAAATCAACAAAAAAAGTATATTTTCTTATATCTATCACAAGATCAAAAAAATGTGGGAAGCATAACAAATAAAGAGGTGAATCAGCTGAAGAGTAGATGTTGTTATGGAGTTTTAATTACTTAAATGTTTAGATTTTTTTTTTGGCTTTTAAAGGGTATTTATTTTTATTATCATATTGACTTGATGACACTCTAGTGGGTTTCATTTCAATTTCAATTTGAAGTATTTGCTAGTTAAAAAAAATAAAAATTGTTGCAGTTGCCGTCGCGGGGGGGGGGGGGGAGAGGGGTTGTTCATTTGTTGAAGATGACGAAGGGGGTTAATTTCGGAAATAAACCAGGGTTTCAAATCACGCTGCATTCATCAATTTATTTTGAAGTGTGGCAAGATAATGAGTTTTTTAAGGAAAGTAGTGGCGTGCCAATAGCACCACTCTTTTTTTTAAAAACAAAGTCCGGCGAACGCCACACCCAGTAGCCGGGCTGTAGCCCCACCGGAATCCGAGCCGAAAGCCAAACGGGCCCTCAATGGCTCAATCTGAAACTGTCAGATTTCTTCATCGAGCTCAATTCGAATAATACTTGATCAAGTTAGGCCATTCAATTTCATTTGCTATGGTTCATAAGATTGTTATACAAACACCAAGTTCATATGGTCGAAGAAATTTTGAATTATGAATTCCTCTCCATATTTCCCTTTTGAAAAAAAATTATAATAGAATCAGGATTATTGGAGATTAAATCGAAGTCTTCAAGACAAAACAAGGAAAAGCGCTTTGCCACCCATGCGTCGACCTCTTGATAGTTAAATTAAAGGGTTAGTACCATAGCTAATTTTTGAGACTTTTTATCTACAATTGATAATCAAGTAAAAACAGTATGTGACAATTAGCTTGACACAATCAAATAGACACATAGATACTGTAACAAATGACATATTAATACCATAATAATTGATATACCATATTTAGTAAATAATTGTGTTACCTATCCTTGCATTGCTTTCAGCGCAAAGAATTTATTTAGGACAACCCACTGGTTATAGCATTGAACGAGCCACCACATGCACCATAATACCAGAAATGCAATCGCAGCAGTTGATTAAAGAACAGCTGCAATCAGTCGTAAAACTTGCTATAAGGAAAGAAAACAAATTTTCAAAGTCTGTTTTAAGTCAACAAACTCTATCAAACTTTAAATGAAAAAATTGAACAAGCATATACATGAACAAGTGAAATACAGAATTCTATTTCATTTTATCCTTCCAAGCGTTACCAAATCTTGAAATCCTCGATGACAGCCCAATGCCAGAAGTGTTAAAATGGAACCTTAAACGGCATGCCATCCACAGGACAATTCCAAGGGGGAGGGGGGGTGGGTGTTTTTTTTAAAAAAATGCAATCACTGACAGACTCAAGAAAGCAGTACTTTAAAGAGCAAACAAAAAAGTCTACCAATTACTTTGTTTGAGAAGCTAACCAGGCTTTCTAGACAGATTAAGTAACTTGTATAAATCATTTCCTCTTTGCAAACTTGAAATGTTACATCAATACTAAAATGTTGACCTATGCCCTCAGGATGTATGTATTATTATTGGCAATGAAAAATAGAACTCCGAAATGGTGTCACACTATGAATTTGGAACTTTCCCTATGCGTTTGAAATAGGCTGCGACTCTTTCCTGTACAAAAATTCCCAAATTCAGAATCAAGAGCAGAAAGACACTATGTATTTGAAATGGATTGTGACTTGATAAAATCTAAAGAGAGATTAAATCAAATGGCAGCTGGGCCTGCAGCAGACGATGAACTGTGAACCAAAAGAGGGCAAACAAAGAGGAACAACTTCCAAGCATTTATAAACTTGAACTCCAAAACCCAACGTCAAATAATTAAGAAGCTGAACTCTGCAGAAATCACTGGACAGCTAATAATCCACAGGAAGGTCAAATATCATTTCCTGCATTATAAGTAAATATAAAAAATATAATTAACATTCATGTCAGTGGACAATCTACACTTAGCGGCTTATACAATCACAAGAGATGCAAAAATTTTCAATCGAACCTGATTGCAAACTGGACAGGTGTCACTTCTTTCCATCCATTCAAAAATGCACGCAAGATGAAAATGATGCTCACATTTTGTGATAATTCTCGGATTCTCTGCATCATACTCTGCAGAGAGAACAGAAAATATGTCTGTTTAAACTTTTTCTACACCAGAAACACAATAAACTGTGAGTCACAGCACCCACAAGAACACAGATAAAATGGTCAAGTATTCTTTAACAATGAGACAACAGTTTTAGAGTTTCAGAAACAGTACTACCTTCCAGACATGTTGGGCAAACATCCTCCTCCTCTATCACTGCAACAACACGATGAACAGACTTTGAAAGCTCAACTTCTAGCTCCTTAGTTGATTCAAGTTCAACATTGGCTACTGTTTTAGATTCTGGTTCCTTTAGGTCATCACACTTAGATGAAGTTTCTTGAGAATTGCCACCAAGCGTATCTTGCACAGGAACAGGAGCTGTTTGCACTGAAGGATCACTCTTATTGCTGCAAATTTCTTGAACCACTGGTGGAGTTTGAGGATGCCTTACATTCGCATCAAATGGCGTTGGTGCAGGAGGTGGTCTATAAGCATCAGGAACTGATGTTTCTAGGTTTGTATCAACCAGGAGTCCTCTGGAGAGTGCAGAGCCGGCACCATGGTGCGATGACAAAGGCAGACGCTCCTCCGACGCTCTAGGATACTGCTGAAATATTGAAGCTCCAAGAATAAAATGAATGTCAAAATGAACACAAGAAAAAACATTCTACTAAAGCCTGGATTAGAAAGATGTCTAATGGCAAGGAAAAGACTACACTGACATAATAGTATGCTGGAGTACTATTTCTCTCCACGCCTTTTGAAGAACAACAACAGCAACCTCCCATTTCCTTTCACTTATCTTTGATTTGCACCAAAATTTACAAGCAACTGACACATCATATTCTGTCTTCATTGCAAGAAAATGCCACACAGGTTAGCGCAAACAATAAACTTAATTGCCTTATGCAGCCAAATACTCCCCTGCATAATAGGTGAATTGTGAAACACAAACCTAAAAGGCTAAAAGTGCAAGCACCACAGCAGCCAATTAAGGAAACTAATAAAAAAACAACGAGGATAAGATGGAAAACTTGTCAAGCATTCCAAGGGGAAACACGAAGCCAAGTAACAGATCAAATCCTAAAGCTAAAAGAGAGTCAGAGACCAAACGATAATACGATCAAAAAGTATTTTCTCATTCAGCTATCTACTATCGCAATTCGATCTCTCTATCATACACTTGTGAGCATCTGTCAAAGCACACTTTTCTCACCAACTCCACTAATTAATTACTTTTTTTAAAAAAAAAAAATCACTTATCCTTAATCAAATGGTTTAAATGAAGAACAGAAAGAAATTAACTATAATTCTTAAATAAACCAAAAGCTAAAATATATGAAAAATTGGAATCTAGACCAGGAAAAAATAAATTTACAGTGGATAAACTCTAACCATTAAAAAAAAAACTCAATTAAAGACTAATTTCATAGAAAACAAACAGCTAAACAAATAACATCTAAATAAAAAAAAAAAAACAGTGAAGCTACAATTAAAAATACTTGGAATTCCAGAGTTTCAAGGAAAAAAAAAAACCTAAAAAAGCCAAAAAGCAAGTGATCATTCTAGTTCAACGAAGGAGTTCGAATTCGATACAAAAATACAGTAACAAAACGGAGTTTCGATTGTTACCTGTTTATCAAACAACTCGGTGATCAGAAACAGCGGATTTTTATTGATTGAAATTCGATAAGCCGAAAATAGAATTTGTTAGTATTTTGTTAATATTATTTTATTTTTATATGAATTTTGGTTTTTAATGCCATTCAATCTTTCGAGAAGCGAAAGCGTAAAAGCTAAAAAGGCTTCCCTCTTTGTTTGTGAGTGTATGTATATGCGCGTGCTATGTGTTTCGCGTATGAACAGTCATAAGCGGACCCCCTGCATACAATAACAACTTTCACTAGGCGGAAAAGGTCAACTGATGATTCTCCCTCACTCTCTCTCTTTATTGATTATAGAATTTTATTATTATTTTTTATTTCGCCGCCACCCTCTACAAGGTATTGAAATGCTATACTCGCGGGATTTGTAGGCCATGTGGCTCGGAATTGTTAGAAATTTCACTATGACCCGGAATGCCAAGAAGATCGTTCGCTGGGTCGGCTGGCGTGGGATAATCACATTCTTGATTGGAATTAAAAAAAAAAAAAAAAAAAAAAAGTAACATTTTAGGATTTTCCTGCAATACTTGATACATAAGCTTGACTCTTATTTTAACTTTTTTTTTTTTAATTGTAAGTTGTAACAGCTTTTTTAAGTATCATCTTATTTCCCACTAATTTTGTAACCGCTCAATAAAGGGTAATTTTTAGGTACCTTGCTTGAGGTTTTAGGGATTTATATTTATATGACAAGTTTATTTATATTTTCACATACTTCTTTTGTTATTAATTTTAATATACGTATAACATTAATATTGGAATATAAACTCGTAAAAGCTCATATAAAATTTTTAAAAAAAATCAAATATTAATTAGAATTTTCAATGGGTTGTTGCTAAAATTCTCTTTCACCAAATCGAACTTCATCATCAAAATTTTCACTTTGGTTCTGGCAATCAGTGCTTCAAACGGTGATTGGAATTGGTTTAGATCACTTAGATGGTGGCTAGGGTCTACTGAGTTGGGGATTTGGTGATTCTTTTTTTTTTCCCTTTTTTATTTTTATTTTGATTTGTATGCTTAAATTTTAGTTTGTCAAATGAACTTGGATTGTTAGCAGAGGCATGTGCTGCTACGTGGTTTGAAAATTTAATTGAAGTGTACTAATCGATTGATCTTGCTAGAGCTATTAGGAATTGTATTTATTACTTGAACTTGCTAGTTTGGTGTTGAGTAATGAAGTGTACGATTGAGCTTGATCGATTTTTGTGTTGAGAATTACGCGGCTCTAGGTTACTTGAGCTTGCTAATAATACTAAGCAGCAAGTATGAAAAGCAGAAGAAAGTGGGGTGTCGTTATATTTAAGATTTTTAAAGAGCAATGACATAACCACAAACTCTTATATAAATTTATTTTGTACAAACTGATGTGGCGTTAATTTATTGGTTGAATTAAATATCTCTTAGTCTATATAATTTATTTTTATTATTTTATATTTTCATTTAACTAATGAATTAATGTCACATCAGTTTGTAAAAAATAAATTTATATAAGAGTTTGTAGTTGTATCATTACTCTTTCTTAAATTATCCCGCAATGTATCATCATCATCCATCCATGCCGGATAGTTTTGTCATTTGGTATTCTAGAAGTTGTATAAGAGTTCTGTTTTCAGGCTAATACAAGACAAACCGCAAGCGATGGAGAGATACCGATTTATGGATAAAGGGGCAAAACCTAGGACCCGAATTGGGCTCACACAGAATATTGGACTAGATACTACCAAATTAGCCGAGCCCAGGTTCAAAGTTCACGATTGGTTCAAGGCGATACCTACGCTCCCACCACACTCTCAGTTTAAAAATTTTAAGGTTATTTATTTATTATTTTTAAGTCGTTGATCTCTCTCCAATTTTTTGATTCTTGTCCCTTAATTGACGATGATTGAGGGAGCATTAGAAAACTAGACACTTTCAACGGAAAATAGAGCCATTGAATCAAACGGCATTGCATTATGTCATTACATATCTCTAAATAATAAATCAATATCATTACAACTGTACATGATCAAACAGAAAAGCAACGAAAGCGTCAATAGACTAACAATGAGTGGTACTGTTTCCACTCTATGAGTGCATGATCAGTATTATTTCTGAATTATTATTTTTTAAAAAATAAAAATAAAAATGATGTTTTATAGTAAGTATGCATTTGGTATCATTTTCTATAGTTTGTATTTTAAAATTTAAAATAATAATATATGTTCGATAGACATAATTGAGAGGAATAAAAACAATCAATATGTGTTTAATAGTATTATTTTAAGAAACAACTTTTACTAAATATATAATATTTAAAAAATACTGTAATTTTTTAATTAATCTCCATTAACTAAACGAATAATTCACTAAACAATCAAACAATAATTCACTAAACAAATAATTTAAAATTAAATAATTTTTAAGGGCCTGTTTTGTATTGTTTCTTAATCAACTAATTTAAAATTAAATAATTTTTAAGGTTTTGTTTGGGGTTGTTTCTGAATTATTTTTTTAAAATGAAAATGAAAATGAAAATGATGTTTGCAATTACAATATTTTGATTTAAGTATGCGTCTAATATCATTTTCGGTATTATGTATTTTAAAACTAAAAATAATAATATATGTTCAGTAGACATAATCGAGAAGGATAAAAACAATCAATATGTGTTTGGTAGTATTATTTTAATAAATAACTTATACTAAATATTTAATATTTAAAAAAATACTGTAATTTTTTATTTAATCTCCATTAACTAAACAAACAATTTAAAATTAAACAATTTTTAAATTATTAAATCATAGAATTACATAGACAAACGGACCATAATTAACTTACAATTAGCATTACTGAAAAAAGTTTTACATCGTCATTTTTCTTCAACTATAATTAAGATGATATTAAAGTTTGTTTCATAATATATTTTAAAGTTTGTTTTGTAATTCACCTAAAACGTATATAACATTTTCTTAGTTTTTGTTTTATTACTATAATATTGAATCTGTTTTATTTGTTTTATAATTTGTTTTTTGATTTAGGTCCACCGAACATGTGCTACACTTGGACTTCTCCCCAAATGAAAATGAAAACATGGTCTTGAAAATGATATCGAACAGGTCTGAAATTACTCTGAACATTATTGTTTTGCAGACTTTTCTGTTAATTTTAAAAAATAAAATTTACTTTGAATGCTATTGGGGTCAGTGGTCGATAATTGTAAATAATTGCACTTTCTATATTGCAGCATTGGAAACATGAGTAAATTATGAAGTAAAAACTTTCCGTCATATTGAAGTTAAAATTTTTACACATTAAGTTTAAACCATAAAAAAAAAAGTAAGTAATTTTATTGCTTTTACTGTAACATTTTCTCAGAATTTTTTTTTAAAGAATATGCAGTAACAAAAGTAGCCATCTCCATGATGTTCATGAATTTTATCGCTAACCTCTCCTATTTTTTGCTTCAATTATTGCCGCTTTGTAAACATGGCTTAAAGTGTTGGGAAGTAAAAAGCATAGGTTATAAAGTTAAGAGACTTGAATGCTATGGGGGTGTACATACTAATAATATTATATTTGTTGATAATAAATTATCTTTAATAATAATTTATATTTTTTACTAAATATTTTTTTATAAAAATATGAGTGTTTAAAATAATTTTTAGTGCACAAATAATCTCATCCACTAATAATTTATCAACATAAAAAGAAAGAAAAAGATCGTAATTGTCATTAATCATTATACATACTGGGAGGAAAGTGAACTAAGTAAAGCTATATGCACTGTTATTTTTATAGGACTCGAAAGCTAAGTTTGGCATAAATAATAAATTCACATTTGTCCCTTTATTCGATGAAGCCGGGTAATGTGCTGGTAGGTTTGCGTTGGGTTTATTTATGATTTTTTTCATTGTTCATTTTCACGCATGAATTCAATTGAGATTTGAGACAGATCAAATCATCCATACTTTTGATAAAAGAAAGAAAAATCTATCGCTTGGGCATCGGTCCAATCATTCATTAAAAATTAAAAAAACGACTAGTTTACGAAATTCAAAAAGGCAAGGCAATCGGGCTCGACCCTTTTAGCTCCAGATGTTTGATGTAGCCAACATTAGCTAAACGACGACGCTGCTGCCCACCCCCAGTACGTCATCCCTCTTTGACTTTGCAACAGTTGGAACTTGTAATCATGAAGCGGTGACCTTCGGTTTGAAATTTGGGGCCTTGTGGGAGGCACCGCGGCTTAGGAGTGTAAAGAAAAGAAACCCATTGGTTGCACTTGCGAGGGCATTTTTGTACACCCACGTTCTGTTGAAAATCCACACGTCCCCATCGCTTGCTGTTGCGCAGATACATGACAACAAATGCCAGCCTGGCCCCTTAACCAAATCACCATCATATAATTGAGGACTTTCGTTTAACGTCACCCCCTCACCAGTCCACATTAAAATTATCCCTCATTGCAATGTACAAAATTGATTATGTGCTAAAATAGGAGATAAAATAATAACAAGGCAACTGCTCTGAAATTAAAACTAGGGTAACGACCCGATTCTAAAAAGGTTAGAATCTAGGGAAGAAGTATGTCGTTCAGCGGTGAACCACCGACCCTTACATATAAATTAGAACTGATCTAGAGGTTAGAGATTTAATATATGTATATAATTATTATACAAGGCAATCAACATTCTTAGTCTCATCACTCCATATGTCTGTCAACCGGTTTCCGCCTCTTTGTTGCTTTCATGACTGCATTTACAAATTCAGAAATCACATGCACCTCCGAGAGTTTTGGCTGTAAGAAAATAGGATTTGATGTCAGATATCTACGGTTTTGTGACTGTAAAGCCTTATGTATGTGTGAGCACAAAGACTGTGGGAGGAAAGAGAGACCTGTGATGTAAAATGCCGCTGCACAGCGTTGAGCATTTGCTCCCTTGATGAATCAGAACTGATGTTTGCCTAAATGAGTGCAAAAGATTTTTTTAAATGAAAATTATCAATAATAGTTGAAAACATTAAAGTCTATCAGTCTGAAAGTTGGTAGGACATACAAGGTTGTAGTGTCTGCAGTATCTCCTTAACGAATCTGTTCCAAGTCGGGCCAAGTTCACCTTCTGATTATTGAAAAAGAATCATAGACTTAAAATCATTAGGTACTGAACAAAAGCTTCAAATAATCAGCATCAAAGAATCTCAAGTAGATTTTTTTAAAAATTTATTAAAGAAACAAATTTAACAACTATATCCAAACAATACCGCAAAAATTTCAGAAACGTATCGTTCTGGTTCCAAACTCTTGCAACATGCTTCCTAACTACATTAATTACAATCTCTCTCTTTAAATTTCTCACCGGTTGAGATCTGTGGATAATGGATTGAACATCTCTGTAACTCCCACGATTAACCAACTTTGCTGATGCAGACGACACCCATGGCCTTGTTTGACGAACTCTTGGCTTGCTCAATTTATGAAACTCAATGCTACTGGCTGCTCACGAAGAAAAGATCAACAGCCTTAGTGGCAGACAAAAAAATTAGATCAACAATCAAATGTAATAGGGCAAAACATGCACTGATTTCATCAGGTATGAAATAGTATAACTCACAGAAATCATGATCCTTTTCACCAATGTCCGAGCCACTGCTAGAATCAAAATCGTGATCTTCATCCACTTCATTCCCTGTGGGATGTTCCAGCACACTCAATGCATTCCTTTGCAGCTTAACTTCCACCCCGTTTTTAAGAACCTTGTGAACCAAGCAATATGATTTTATAAAAAAACAGCCAATAACTTGACTGAATATAGGCATGTGGTATTTGCCCCTCACCTAAAAGGTTATACAACTACACCAAACCAAACAGAGGATGAAAAACAAAGGAACTGACCAGAGAAGAGTTCTTTTTTGATACCCAATAAAGAAATCCAATATCCCAGATCAATTACAAAGAACATAGTCCGGCAATTAATTTTGACAAGTTTAAACCCGAAAAAATGGCAAAGAAAAAGGGAATTGCAACCCTCAAAGGAAAAACGTGGGCGTCAATTCATGAAACACATCAAAACACATAATATTTTCAAAAAATTATTTCTACTAGTTTGTTAGAACAAAAGAAAATTGCAGTACAGGATACAATCATCAATATCTTATAGTTACAAATAGGAAACGAAAAACTTTAACTTACGTTGTCATTCATGCTGGGAATATTAGACATGAGAAAGAGGGTAAAAGCTTGGTTCTGTTTACGACTCTGGCGGCCAAAAGAAAATAAATAAATAAATAAAAAGGTCTAGACCTAAAATCCAGATCTCATCAAATTCAAAGACAATAATATACTGTGCCGGCTTGCTAAAGCCCAGATTCAAAATAGGAAAGAAAACAAAACAAGCCAAACATAAAGAAACCTATGTGGAAAGCAACTTTAACATCACACTCAATGCAATAAATTGGCCAACCGAAACATTAAAAGTGATCTCTCTATACGTACATAAATAACATAATCTTCTAATGAGTTTATCAATAAAATTAGTGTTCTCTTATCAGGAAAAAAATAAATAAATGAAAGATTAATAATATACCAGCCAGTGCCAACCACCAAGGCCAACAGCCTTCTTAACCACACCTTGCAATCCCACCAAAACGGACTTTGTTCTGTTGTTTCCAGTGACAATAACTTTGGTGTGCCGAGGAAGAACCGAGAGCTCTTCATCGCCGCTTTCTTCTCGGAAAGGCGAGAGAACCCCGCGATTAGAGCATAATTCAGGCTCCAACATTGCTTTGTTAATCAAACCCAATTAAGAGAACCCAAATCCTTTAAACTAATGGTTTACACTAAAATCTAACTCTGTTACTAAAGCCCGTCCATTCATGAACCGTTTCGTTATTGAACGACTGTTAGCCCAAGCTTCAACTGAAGAACCTGAAGCCAAAACTAAAAAATATATTAAAAAAAAATGTCGTTAGAGATTCAACATACCACAGTGATGTCATAGAGAGAGAGAGAGAGTTTATCTAACACGAATATTTGGATGAAATGCTAAAAGAAATAGAAGAAATTCAAATAAAATGAGTCACGGAGTCAGATTGATCATAATAAATGAATGATACGATACGAGTAAGCTCAGTATCATAAAGCCCTCGTTTGAGTTACCAGTGACATCAAATCACACTGAAGCTTAAAATTACACAACGTAAAATGAATTACTGTTAATAATACCAGCGCTAAGAAATTTAAATTCAAAGAAAAGTCAGCGACTTTGCTAACTCACTAATCAGAAATTTAATGCAAATACTTGATACAAAAGAAGCGAAAACTCGAAGAAGAAGCTTTAGAAATTAAAAAAATGAAGTTAATTAGAACCTCGGTGGAGTGGCAGCTGAATTTGAGACGACAAAATAATAATATAAGTTGACAAGCATTAGTTAAAGAAAGACAAAAACTAATTATAATAATAATCATAAAATATCCGAAAAATACCTTTACGAGAAAAGCATTAATATTGGAGTCGAAGAACCGGAAAACCGGATTTACGTATCGGATCTTGGGACGAACGACTGAATGCTGATGAAAAATGAATCGTTAAGAGATTGTTTGTTTGTTTGTTTGAATAGTGGAGATAGAAAATGCACAGATTTCGAGAGCGAGCGAGAGGTAGAGGGAGAACTATTATCGTCTTTTTTTAAAAAAAAAAAATTTGTTGAATAAATAATAAACAATAATAAGAATATATACGAAGTAACGGATTGAAATATGAGAGAGAGAGAGAAAGAGAGAGAGAGAGCAAAAAGAGGAGGACGCAGTAGCAGAGATAAGCAGGAGGAAGAGGGAGCAAGGTAAAGAGAAGGGAGCACACTAAATGCTTACCAACCGCCAATTACATACTAGACGACCTGCCATGTGCCGTACAGTCACACCTTTTTTACCGGCTTCTCCCTGTTTACATGCTTTTCCTCTCTCGTCTCGTCTCGTCTCGTCTCGGCTCGGCTCGGCTCGGTTGTGCGAGCCGTGTTTTCTTTATTGTTATTTGGTTAGTGCGTGGTCCAATCCATTAAGCATCCACGGTGGCACGAGCCAGACGAATTTCACGTGATCGTCTTAATGACAAATTAAGGATCCGACCGTGGGGACACGGATGTACCGTACCTTACTTTTGTCTTTTATGCCTTTCTAACGTCACTCAAAGCTAATGTCAAATTATTTTAAAAAATATTAAACAAGTTTCTGTTCAAATCCTTTTGTTAAATTTCATTTAGGCCATGTTTGGCATACCACGTTGCATAAAATAATAGGTGGGCTCCATATTAATTGAAACGAATTTCATAATTTGCCATTCAAATAAGGCGCATTACATCTCACTGATTCAATACTTGATGCTGGCATTTGCCGCATTTTCGAAGCGCAATGGTTGGGACCTGGATTTAGAGGTTAAATTAATCATTTTAATAAATTAATAAGATAATTTTTTTTTCAAAACCCTTGTATAATAATGTGGTCCATTCATATCATAAAATTAATAATTCATTAAAATTATAAATATAATTGATTATCATATTTTATTAAATATATTTTATTTTTCCTTGAAATATGAATATTTATTAGATCACATTTTTAAAATTTCTAATTGCACCTCTTTTAATTAATAGATTTTTATAATTATATTATTAATAATTTATAGAGATTATACTATAGCATGCTATGGCAAATAAAATTCAAGATAGGTCAGCGTTTTTATTTTCATCTTATTTTAATCATATATAAATTTGTGTTTTACTAGTAAATTGTAATTCGTCTTCATACACTTGAAATTCATCTTCGGTAGTTGACTCTTTCATATATGTTCCCTTGTTTCACTAAGATTTTATTTGTGTTTGAGGTGTTTTAACTTTTGAAGATATAATTACTATAAAAAAAAAACTATAACTGTTAAATAAAAATTAATAATATTTAATAAATATAAATTTTAAATAATAATTTTAATAAAATTATTAAACATATAATAAAATTTTTATTATACAAATAAAAAATTATATCAAAATAACTTTTAAATTACAGGATATAATACTTATTAAATATTTAATACTATAGATTAAAAATTATATACGTCTAATCTCAATCAATAGTTCTGGCCATTAGCATGGGGCAATCTTGCCATTTAATTATTTATTGAGCTTAATGATTGCGAAGCCAAAGCAAGCCGAGCTGGAGACGAGCTAGTGACCGGTTACCCGAAATAGAGTGCAAAAGAGACATACACGTGTCCGAGACCCAGCTGTCGGATCTTATCCTGGCAAATGAAATGTCCCTGTATGAAGAAGATATCAAAACAGTTTCAAGCAAGTAGAATGTAGCAGAAAATTTAGAAAGAGAAAAAGGAAAATTGCATAAATTTGAATTTTGGTTTGAAGTCCGCTCTTGCAGCTGGAGCGCACCCCGCTATCAGATTTTAGGATTCAAAGAGTGGACCCCCTTCCCCACATGCTCCCTCTTATTTACTTTCCCTCCTCCTAACTTTCTTTTTTCAATTTCGTGCCTCTTCTCTTCTATTTAAAAATAAAAAAATTTCCTTAAAGAGGCTATATCCAGTACATTTTGTCCTACGATAAAAAGTTGCATCTCGCACGGCATATGCACATTCAAAATTCTGGCCTTGTACTTTTTTGGACTTTACCATACGCCCATGCTTTAGCTATCCGGATCTCCTCTGAGCAGATGAAGCGAGATTGGGTTAAAACCTTGTGGTGAACTACGGTCAAAATAAGCAGATATAACCATACAGTTCAAACTCCAACGGCTCCACAGGCCACATTCAAATTTTGGCCTTGATACAATTCTTGATCCTACAGCACTAAATGGTAACAAATAAAATTCCTTCATTATTATTATTATTATTATTAATTAACTAGACACATTTTCATAACTGGTAACTGTCCATTTCAATTCCTAAATAAAATAAACACACATAGAAATACAAATATTTCAATTTCAATTTCTACAACTCAAGTAAAAAATTTATTTTAATTTTTATTTTCCTTCCAGCCCAGTAATTAATTGGTAACTGCACCATTATTGAAATCCTACTCAACTAAGACATGAAAAACGTCACGTTAATAATTAAGGCAGATCACTAAAATAAGAAAAATTAGCATAAATATTTGAGACACTTTCTGAATTGACCTACATCAATTTTACTAGTTATATTTATTTACAAATTGATAAGATCATAAGAAGAGCATCTGATAATTCTTATTTTAATAATATTATTATTTTTTTCTGTAAATACAGTAGTTTCATATCCTTAAAATCACAGGGACAGTCACTGTTACAACAAGATGGTAGGTTAAAGCAAAAAGAATTTGAAGAGTACAAATGCTGAAGTAACATCAGGATACAGGACATTAAATAGCACTGCTCGACAAAATCCGCACTAAATTAAATAACCAGTAATCAGAGGTGATCAGAACTGTAATGAAACTGATTTGCTCTACCTACGGTAACCACTGCTCCCAGCAGACAACGACCGTTCCCTGCGTCTCCTAAATAAGTCATGGTCCCTCCTACCATATGGGGATCGTGATCTTCCTCTACCATATGGGGAACGTGATCTTCCTCGCCGGTCCCTTGAATAAGAATCTCTGTTATATCTGTAGGGGGAATAGCTACGAGAACGTCTACGACCATTTCCTGCAATCCATAACCAATAAGGATCAGCAGCCAGGGACAGAGACACAAATCTAGTTTGCAGGGGATAACTTAAGAATGATCACAATTTCAACTCAGAGGCTTAAATTCTTCAACTCATGGGGGCATTTCAAGTAAGTTCATAGGGACAAGGGGCTTAAATAATGAATCACAGGGACAAGGAGCTTAAATATCGAATCACAGGGACAAGGAGCTTAAATAATGAATGATTTTTAAGGGATTTTTTATCAAGCAGGGGCAGTTGCCCCAACATGTGCAATGCTAGCTGGGTGCTTGATCAGCACATAAACAAAGTACACATGACATCTCCTAAAACTTCGATATCAGTAAACTTGTCAGTTAATTAAATTTTTGTATTTGTTATTAGCAGAGCCTCAAAAAGGCTGGATTTATCATAGCTTTGAGACAATCCACCTTTTGAGTTGGTTAGAATGAGTACAAAACTGAACAAACGCCAACCAACCAGGTTGGGAGACAAATATCAAAAAAAATATAACAGATGTTCCTTACACTTTATTTTTATGCCAGAATGCTACATAAGAAGAAAAGCAAGGGCTCTCAGGTAGCACGTGCCATGGACGATTATGGGTCTGTGAAGACTATTGTAGGTCCACACAAATGCAAGGGCCTAAGGCAGGGGACCTAGGATGAAGATGTGATGTTCAATGCACCAGATGGCATTCCACTATGCTAGTCCTGAGCGATAGATCGAGATATCACAAACCACAAGCAAGTATCAATGGTTCTTTTATTTTCATGTTGCATCCTCAAGTAGTCAAGTGTACATACAGTGCAGCTGTAGCCCAAGTTTAGAAAATAATGAACCAAGGTATCCATCAAATTTCCATAAACGTGAGATTCTAATTCATACCTCGCTGCTTCTCTCTCAAGCCATGATAATGGCCAGGAGTTGGTGTTCTGCCACGACTCCTCTTTGCCTGCATATATTACATTTTAAGTGCAAAATAAGATTATGACAGAGCAAGTTAATCATTTACTGAATAGAACTACTTTGAGCACATAGCTATCCAGAAACTTTCACATTACAAGAATATAGAAGTGAATTGCATCGTTGGTTCATGGATGCAAATGACTTTATATATATGTCAGATGATATATTATTTGATTATTGGACTTGAGGCAAACAGAACATCATAAAACACTCAAGGTGAGTACTTAAGGTAAGAGATAAAACTTCAAAGGAATAAGCATAAGCAGACCCCAAAAAAGCCAATGCAACCTGTCTCCAAAATACTTCAACCTTTAAGAGATACATGAATATATAAATAAACAGTCAGGTAAGATATTATTAATGAGGAATAGGAAAAAAGGGCGTACAACCCCCGGCAAAACAGTCGAATTTGAATCGATGAGTTTCAAATGTCGATGCAGAACACATGTCGTGGTGAGGAAGGTTCAACTGTTTAGACCTTACACTGAATTCGATGAAGTTACACATACAAGACCTGCTGCCAAAATTTATCAGGCAACATTTCTGAAGGGGAACTTTCAAAGAAAACTCTAAATCAGTCACTCTCACCACAGAGCACTGTAAGACAAATATATTGGTAAATAATACCTTTTCCACGGTGATTAGTCGACCTTCAAGCACTGAACGGTTTAAGTACTTGATACAGCGGTCAGCACCCTCAACAGTTTCCATAGTAACAAATGCAAAACCACAGGATTCTCTGGTGCGAGGATCTGTGACCAAGTGGCATTCAGTGACCTGAAACAAAATTTGCAAAGGATTATTCCACAAAAAAAAAAAAAAAAAAGCAGTCAAAAACTATCCAATTGAAGTTTTTGACTGCAGTTAGGAGACAATATCCCCTGACAGCAGTTGCTACAGCCGAGTTGAAGAAGGAACATTCTTTTAAAAAACCAAGCAATCATAGTAATAATTCATAATAGTCTTACAAAATACAGCAAAAATGCAAGTTAACCAACCATACCTTCCCTTCACCACCAAAAAACTTCTCAAGATCAGCATTTGTCACCCTTGTGGATAAGCCTGTTACATACAAGTTATTTCCTGGATTCGCAGCATCAGGAGACCGGCTCCTAGACCTGGAATGTTACCACCCCAAATATTAGAAGGTCACGCTACCGACACTCAACACATATTACCAATGTATACCTCGATCGACTGCGCCTGGACCTTGATAATGATCTTGACCTCTGGCCTCTACGAGGTGAAACAGAATTATGTGGTGAAGCAGCTCTGAGAGAATAATCAACAGAACAAATTCTTTTTTTTCTTTTTCTTTTTTTAAAAAAGAAGCCTATAGCCATAATAGGATATATACATTTTCAGAAAAATGGTACATTGTCCTATAAAAGGGAGGCTTTAAAGCTGACTTACCTTCCTTCCCTTGAATATGATGACATCTATCTATGCACAAAAGATGAAATACCGAATATTAGAAAATAGAAATAAACCTACAATCCGACAATTAATCGGAGACACAGAGTTATATATAACAAGAAACTCAGCTATGTAGACTTGTCTAATTCTTAAATTGATTTAGAAGAGATTCCGGCACTTTCTTGGGAACAAAACAGAACAAAATCAAACCTAATACACGCCAAATCCAACGGTTCCATGGAGCACCGAGCTTTCAATACATATCAAAACAGATCTACATGGAGACACGTTTTGAACGGAGAAAAAATTAACATAAAAGTAGCGATTGATAGCATAAGGATACCTTTGGTAGTGAAATAGCTGGAGTCACACGGATGACCTAACACGGTTTCGCGGTGCTGCCTAGACTGATTATTCGATGATAGTGATACTAGTAACGCCGAAACGGAACCCGGTAGACTAAAAGATATGTGTTCTGACACGTGTCCCGCACGTGCAAACACGGTGGGCCGCAGGCCAATATCATTTTGCTCCCCAGGCTTCGTAGTCGTGCGTTTTTTTGTTTTCTTTTAAATACTCGTGCTTATTTATGCCCACAAAATTAACAACCTTCTATGCTATTTTTTCTTTTTTCTTTTTTTCCCTCGTGGCTACATTTTAAATAATCGCCTAACGACTTTCAACTAAGAGTATATTCAAAAATCTCTTCAAAAAATAATTTTATTATTTATTTAAAGAACCACATTAACATTTAAAATTTTAGAAAATATTTCAATTAAAATTAAAAAAAATAATTCTCTTTCATTTTATAAAATTATATTGTCATCTTTAATTTATATTTTATTATTTTTTATTAAACAGAAAAATAAGTACTTTAATTAACATTTATTTTTTAAAAAAAATTATTTAATTAAAGGCATCAGAGACTTTTTCTTGGCTACGTTTTAAATAATGGTAAAAAAGGCATCAGAAACCCTAACAACACTTGCAATCAATAAAAATACAATTCAATTAAAACACTACCAAAATGCGGAGACTTACAACAAAATGGGGGAAAAAAAAAAAGTAATCTCAAGTTTCGTTGAATACAGACAGCAAGCGTGCGGCTAGTGGAGCGGAGGAAAGGTATAAAAAATAGAAACAGCCGAATGACCACCCAAAAACTTAGTCACCAAGATAGAATTTACATACACTAAAAAAAATTTGAGCAAACAGAATCAAGCCTTGAGAAGTGTCTCTATGGCTTCAAAGAAAAGAGGTGCAATGTCAGGATTTGGAGTCTTAATCGCACACTTGACCCCAGGATTTCCAATAACTGTGGTGAGTTCAATCAAGAAGGGTACACCAGGAGGGATCTTAGCAGAGAAGTAAAAAACATCCTGGTTTGCATTCTTGCGCTTTGCTATAAAGAACATGTTTGATGCAGCCAGCAGATCCAGAGTTGCTTCCACGTTGCTCACCACAACCCCTGGAAGGTCCTTCAATACCTCGTTGGAATCAGGAAGGGACCTCCATGTCTACAAAATGGGAAGGAAATTCAAGTTAGAAGTCTTACTTAAGTTGGAGGGCACTCAAGTTCAAACAATATTAAAAAATATATTAAACTGCTCGATCAATTCATCACCCTATTTCAGCTCCAAAAACATGAATTTCAGAATCAATAATGCTAGGGATCCCAATATTTGAGTCTCAATTTTACGTATCATTCATTTATTGGATGATGAATATAAATGATCTATTACTCTATTTTACCATCCAATAGATGAATGCCGAATCAATTGGGACTCATGTATTGGAATCTCTAGCATTACTCTTTCAGAATACTAAAATCACACAAGTTTCCAGTTAGCTTGAATTGGTGGGTTGGTGGTTCCTACTTTACCAGAGCAACGGTGCTGTTATGTGATATTTCCTCCATTTTGTATCATGCAGTGACAAATGAACAAGTTTTTACCTCCAGAAAGCTTCCTCTCTCCATTCTCCCATCCTCAGTGAAAAGCACATGAAGAGAGATCTTATCATTGAAGTACCATACTGGCTGCTGATTATTCTTCACAGCTACTTGCAGAAGTGAGCTTGGAGGACCAGCAGACATATTCTGGAACAATACCATTGGCAACAGTGTCCTGCCTGAAGTTCCCGGTTGCAATTGTGGCACCTGATAGACAAGAATACATGAATTTAAAGCCAAATGATGCATTAACAAAACCAACTTGAAACCACATAAACATTGACTACCTGAAGGGCTCCACCAGCTGCAAGACCAAATGTGTTCTTGTTAAACTGAATCATGAACCCATCAAGTGGAGTCTGTGTATTGTTCTCAAACAGCATGCTGTAAAATACTTGACCATCCTGTCTTGTTAACTCTGCACCGATTTGCAGACCCTGTCCAGTTGATGCCGGTAGCACAACAGGTAAAGCAGGGCTGCCATCAAGGACAGAATATTAAGTGTATTAGTAGGAATGCACATTTGGTTAAAATGATCACTATCATAATCATCCGAGAGCTCCAAGCCATATACCGGATTCATTATTGTGAAAATAAATAATAATAACATTCAATGAAATGAATAATATAGCCAAATGAGACTGCATTGCAACTAAGAGAGACAAGGAACTTGCACATTCCATCATACTTACACAGGAGAAGCTGCAGCCTGGTCAGCAGGGACGATGGCAGCACTATTATCTAAGCCTATCAGATCACCAAGTAAATCAGGCACTGGAGGAGACACAGGAGCAGCTGGAGGAGGTGCTGGCTGTCTTGTTGCAGCATATGGGGCATTACTTGAACTAGTTTGAGGTGATGCTCCCTCATCAGCAACATGAGTAGGTGCATCAGAATAACCCTGTTCACTCCCGTTAGGATAGTCCTCATCGTCAGTTCTTGAGGCAGTGGTCTTCACACGTGTTACAAAAGCTTCTGGCGGTTTGTGGTACACAGAGGACAATGTAGCAATGTTTGCAAGAAGCTCATCAAGAAGAGAAGGATCAAGTTGGTTTGAATCGTCGCTGATCACAGGCTTCTCAGCTAGCACAACATCCTTAGCTGCCTGAAAGGTTATTTTAAAAGAAAGGGGTCCGTCACAGCTTCTAAAAATGTATGGTGTTCCATGTCCAAGCAGCCACACAGGTCTCTAAAGAGCCAAAGGGTTCAGTACTAGCAATTTATTTACAGACCCAGGGCTGAGGACTGGCTGGACTCAGGACTCATGGAAATAACCTCAATTTAACAGAAATAAGATAGTTATTCAGTTCAGTTGTTACTTCCCTTGGTGGTGCTAGACAAATTCTAGCAAGCATGATTAACTAATGGACTCCAGTGGCATTACATACACTCTTTTAACAAACCCCACCCCCACCTCAACTCCAACAAAGCCCGACCACCAAAATGTGTCAGAGAGAATAATAGCTTATATCAAATAATATAAAAAGATGATTTGAGTAAATACAAACCTCAGGATCAGTTGATAGAAGACGCCAATATATGTAAGCACGATCCCGCAGATCGGGATTGTCTGTCTCGACGGTAGCATTGTTTAAAACAACCTGCAAGCATGAATCCATATAGTGAGAATTTGCTGGAATGTTTGAAGATTCTACACGTACAACTACAATGATGAAATGTTAATAGTCTATCAAGAATATCATGATCCAGATAATACAGGAAAACCGTTCTTTTTGTAGATATGGAAGAGGAATTATATGTTACCCAAACACCTCACAAAAATGGTAATTGCTCCTACACAGACAATCATATAACTATTTCATATATCATCTAGGATTTGCTTCCTCAAATTAGCAGACTATGACTACTACTGGGCAATATCATACTCTAATTTGAGAAGTACAATCTCTCCATAATTGGAATATACATAACACTATCACCAAAACAACCATCTATAAACATACCCACAATTTATTAACAAATGTCAATACTTGATGAATTGTTTCAAAAGCTTCAAATTTTAAGAAACACACAAAGGGTAGGATATCGTTCTTCCATAACGAAGGGCAAACAGGCAAAACTCTATATCATTTGTCACTTAAAAGCCAGAAGAAAGCGAAAAGGCAAAGTAAGGAGCATGAAAACCAGATTACCCAAGCAATTTGAAACATAAGCAAGTATAATATTTAAGAGTTACCTGAATCATCTGTTGTGGACCTTCAGTAGGCTTCTTAAGAAAAAGTTTGACAGTTGCCGTTAGTAATTGCAACTGGACTTGTGCAGGCTCTTCGGGGAAACTCTCCAAGAAGCTCTCAAGGAGCTCGTCAGCATTGTCAATTCTTTCAGCATATTCACCAATTATCCAAATCATTGATGCCTGAGGGGAGAGATACCACATCAAGGATGCACAAACATAAGTTCAGGAAAGAGATATCTTAACAAATCACTCAGCAGCTGAAAGTACAAGTGCCCTACCTTAGCCTCAGGCTCATCTAAAGTGTCCAAGCTCTCACAGAGTGTTGCAATAATGGACTCATAGCTGCGAACAGTGAAAAGATTCAAAATCAAATTTTGAAAGTTTCCCGGTTTTTATAATCTAATGCCAAAAGGATCAGAAAGCTGTAACTTACGTGTTAGGGTATCTTCTAAATATATCTTTAATAACTATAATAGCCTCTTGAACCACATAGTTTACTTTAATCTTGATCAACTCAAGCAGAACACTAATGCACCGTTCAGCTGCTCTCTCTAATTTGATGGCGCAGCGGCCAATAGCACGAACAGCCTTTCGGACAAAGTCCACATCTACTTCTGTGGCATACTCTTTGAACTCCAATAGTACCTGCAGAAGGGTTCACCACAAGACCATCAGTTGATACATACTGTTTCATTAAGAAATTGGCGGTTCAAGACAAACTAATAGAGGAGATTTCTTACTAAGTTTACCAACCTGATCTATATTTCGGTCAGAAGCAAGCTTTATCATGATTTCTAACTTTTCCATCTTCACATATATTGGGTCATTGTACTTGCAGAAAAACACCTAACACAACAGCAAAAGAGTTTGATTAAGTATGGTGTCCCTTCTCATATCATTCCTAAATGGCTAAGTATAATAGTGAGTCTTCATGTACAGCATAAAAGTCTTCATGAAGCAAGGAAGAATCTATTGATCACCTTAATTTCATGGGCAAGAATTGTAGGGCGCCTTTGTACTATAAGGTTGATATTCCTTAATGCAACATATTGTATCTCAGGTTCAGCGGAGAGTAATGTCACAAGAGGAGGAGCCATCTTTTTGCAAAGGTTTCGAACAACATCAGTACTGGTGATAAGTTCCATTTGTTGGAGAATCATCTAGTGGCCAGTAGAAAATTGGAAAGGGTCAAAAATGATGAAACTAAGCAAACCAATAATTGATGTAAAAACTAGTAAAACAAGATGCATACTGATCAATACAGAAAAGTAAAAGAAACCTTAACAGCTGAAAGTACAACAGCACAATTAGCATGTTGTAGTCGTGGAGTAACCCTCTCCACTATATTTTCAGCTTCACGAGCATCAGCTGCTTTATATCTGGAGAGAGCATCCAATATAAAAACTTGACCCCACCTACACAATGTAACAATTAACATTAATAAAGCAAACTAAAGGTTCACTGCCAAAACTTACAAAAAGATTAGTGAATAACTGATCAAAACAATGCATCGTTGTGACATTAAAAGATGTAAAATGCAAATGAACAGCCTTTCGAGGGTTACAGGACAGTCGTGTGCACAAGATAGAAAGCAAAACATCTATCTCAACACACTCGATAAGCATGAAACCACCACGACGTATTTACAGAGAATCACCATAGTCAATCCAATTATAAGCCTTAACCAAGAAAGACTGAAAAATCTTCAAGAACTAGTTTGACATTCAAAATCGGAATAGAGTGAAAGAACATCAGCTACACTCAGACAATCAAACAGACAGCTCATAGTGAGCTACAATATCCTGCCTATAATGTTGTGATTCACAAATTTTTTAAATTTAAATATGTGTTTAAGGAAGGAAAAAGCATATAGTTTTCAAATGTAAACTTACTCAGTGCATTCATTTAGAGCAGTAAGGAGCTTCGAGAGTGTGTGGCTAGTGATTTCAAAAATAGGTCTACTACTATTCTCTTGAATCTCTGCAAGTGCTGCCACAGCATTGGCTACAACCATTGGATTGTTGTCAGATATCAAATCCTTGAGAGATTCTAGAAAGCCCCTATCCTCAACTAACTCAGCATTTATGTCATAGAGTTTGGCAACACATATGGCTGCTGTCTTGCGTACGTACGGATCATCATCCTGTCAGAATATTACAACACAATGACTTAAAAAAAAAAAAAGCAGCAAAGTGCAAGCCAATTACAATAAATCTGCAACAGTTGATAAAGAAGCAAAGAGTAAATACTACATTGAATATCAGAACTCAACAATTGTTCCAGCAGCCGGGAATATGCAATTATTTTATAAGGCCCAAGTATCAACCTTAAGACACCTCTGAAGAGGATCACATAGATATTCTGTGATTTTATCAACACGAATGCATCCCATTGTCCGCACAGCCAAAGCTCGAATCAAAGGATTTGGGTCCTGAGAATCCTGCATACCATAAAGGTAGATTAGAGATGCTGAAGGGCAATGTTAATTATTAACATACTTTTAGACACAAGATTCATTGCAGAAACTCTTACCTTCACAAATGTGTTTACTGCCAAAATGGCTAGGTCTGGTTGACTTTTAGCGTAATTTATAAGGTATAAATAAACTAGCTCCTTCAGCTCCAAATTTTGCGTTTACATGCACTTCTCTACATCTGTAAGCAATGATGAACATCCTTTCCCAACAGTCATAGCTGCAATCACTTTCTTCACAGCATCTGTTCTCTTGTCCTATGTAACATAGAAAGAGGGGGGAAAATTCAAAATATGATCTATAAACACATGCAAATCTAAGAAAATATAAAGAAATGCCCTATTAGAGGTAGTGTTGACACAATAATCTTTAATACTGCCCGGCATTCCAATCTATAAAAGTATTGGGACGTTAGTGATGTTGAAGTGATGAACAATGACTGTATGCACTTATTTTGAAGCAAAATCCAAACAAATTCAATGGGGACATCAATTCCACATCCATCCATGGTAAAACTAATTCCATGTACTACCTCGAATCCAGAATGAAAGTTCCATAACAGTGACATTGGATTGCAGATCTAACACAGTTTTATACACTAATTATTAACTTCAAATCCAACAATGGTTTCTAATCAGGGTGACACTCGAAAACATTCAATAGTTTCTTCTAAAGTTCTCATAAATCAGTATCCTAACAGATTAGTTATTCACTAAGTCCAATTCCAATTTGTCTAAAGTCAAATCGCTTAACCAAGTAAAGTTTTGTATTTTTTCTATCCAAGAGTCTTCTGATCAACCAAACAAAACGAAATTTCCTTCAAAAGAACTACACCCATCGGCATACGATCCATAAATTAGTCTATACAACGAAACAAAGGAATAGATCTGCTAAGAACAGTGATCAATCAGCAACAAGGAGAGGCTAAACTGCCGCAAATCAAAGCATTAGTTAATGCAGATCAGAGATCAACATGAAAAAAAGATTTGAAAAAAAAACCACAATATGAAACGTAATTATTACCTTATACTGAGAATTGAGCTCTTCTTTGAGTTCAGGGATTTCTCCTTTTTTGGTCGTGGAAAAGTACTTCGAATCGTGACCGCTCATCTTTGTTTAATTTCTCTCTTCCTCCTGTGAGCTCTCTCTTTTTCCGCTTTAGAGACTTCGACGATGAACAATAACAACACGAAAAACGGTGAAAGAGAGAATTTGGACGGGCAGTCCTTAAGAACGCTTGTAACGAGTCTTCAACCGCTTTCTTAATCTGTTAAATTTTAGCCCTTTCTGGTACCGGAGGAAATACAACCACACTGCCCTCCATCTTCAGAACAAGACCGTATCGTTTGTGCTGCAGAAGAGAAGTCAAAAACACGGGCCTGTCTGACTCACCTGTATCGTGGGCCTAAAAGCCAATGGATCAAGTTTTTAAAATGGGCTTTGCAGAACCGATCTCTCTACTGCCGCCTAGGGATGGCAATTGTACCCGCAAATCCGCAAACCTGCCCGTTGCGGGTAATTTTACCCGTTGCGGACGGGTTTAGTATTATAAATTAAAACCCGCACATGGATGCAGGTGGGTTTGGTATTAACCTTATATCCGATGGATACCCGCATGGATATCCACCAAATCCGCAATATTTTTTTAAAAATATTTTTAGTTTAATTTTAATCTAAAAATGTATAAAGAAAATAATATCATTAATTAAATTACCAAATAGCCAAAGGCTCAAAGTTGTGTATGTGTGTATGTGGCCTATATCCTATTCTAAAGTCATAATCTAAAGAAAACTAAAGGCATTTTCCTTTGAATTAGTATTTGAAAATATTAATCTTAATTATTATTATAGGCATTGTGTTGGATGGGTGCTTATGGTGGTGAATGAAATGAATATCTTCTCTTGGAGCTTGTTTTAAATGATAATATGAAATGTAATTATTATTTTTAGATACTAGTTTGTGTTTTTTAAATGGATTTGTGTAATTTATACTTAAATTTGAGAATTTGTGTTGAATTGATGTGGAAATTTTAATTTTTCATTTACATTATTTAAATATAAAATTGAGTATGTTATATGGAATTTGAGGTTATTATTATAAATTTATATATTAAACATTTGTGATTTTAAATACGGAAACCCGCAAAAAATCCGCCGGATACCATTGCGGGTTTGGTAATTGTTAAAACCCGCTGCGGGTGGGTTTTTGTAAAAAAATTAAAACCCGCTGCGGGTTGCGGGTGGGTTTGGTAATTTAAATTTTGTGCGGGTTTGAGTTTGGTAATGGCAAACCCGCTGCGGGCACTGCCCATTGCCATCCCTACTGCCGCCTCTCAATGTAACTTGTTGCTGGCAACATTTTTAAGAAACATCTTTTTTTTAACTTCATCCTCTCAATGTAACTTGTTGCTGGCAACATTTTTAAGAAACATCTTTTTTTTAACTTCATAAATCATAATTACTGATCGCATGCATACAGCATACAGCATGCTCCATATTCATTCAACCCAATACTCGGTAATAAATATTAAAGAGATACTTTACAGTCACAAATATTTTCATATAAATAATATATAATTTAAAAAAAACACAAAATGTTGCAATAATATTATTGTTTTTTCGAAAACATTAATATATATATTTAGGAAAATTCTATAATGCCGTAAATAAATTTACGGCATTGATACCATAATAAACGTGGACCATTGGATTAGATCAACGGTACCTAATAACTATAATATAATAAAAGTATTTAAAAAATTTTCATTAACAGGTTTACAACCGGTTAAACATTTATTTTAAAAAAAATTAACCGGTTAAAATTTCAAAATTATATATATTTTAAAATTGAAATCTACGAAAGTCCAAATAGAATCAAAGTCTGGTCATAATTCGAAGGTCCCGAAATCGAATCTAAAAATCACAGCACTCCGAATTTTGTATTTTCGAAGCAATCGGGTTTGCTGGCTAACCCGAATTTTGTTTCCTCGATCGTTCCTCTTTTACTGCAATCTTCGCTTTGAAAACTGTTTGAAGCCAAAAAGAAGCGAGAAAGAAGAAGCTCTACAATGGTTCGTGTTCGTGAAGCGGCTAGGTTCGTGTTCGTGAAGTGGTTTCGGTCCGACGATAACGACTCGGCGTCGGAAGTCAAGAGGAGAACCGGGCTAGGTTCATCATTCTTTACTGATTCTCCTCTATCGCATTTGCATTGTTTTGACCAAGACAACAAATATGTATATATATAGAGCATGCATTATTCTCTCACCTATGTGTGGTGCTATTTCACTCAATTCGCAAACAAGTTGGTTTCTCTGAATCTCAAAGAAATGGAACAAACTTTCATCATGATCAAGCCCGATGGGGTCCAAAGAGGCTCGTTGCTGAAATCATCAGCAGATTTGAGAAGAAGGGTTTCTCTTTGAAGGGTTTGAAGCTTATGACTGTGGACCGCCCTTTTGCTCAGAAGCACTATGAGGATTTGTTGTCAAAGCCTTTCTTTGGTGCTCTTATTGGTTACATAACCTCTGGTCCTGTCATTGCTATGATTTGGGAGGGCGCCATAATTGTTATAATATTGAATTTTTTTAATAAATAATAACTATAAAAATATTTTAATTATTTATTATAAATTTTAATTAGATAATATTAAATAATAATAATAAATTATAATGAATTATAATCATAATAATATTATAATAAATAATAATGAAATAATTTCATACTGATAATAATAACAACAAAATTATAAATATAATAATATTTTTACTAAATAATAATATAATAAAATATTAATAATAATAATTTATTATTTTAATAATTATTATAAAGTTTGATTACAATAATATTTTCATAAATAATAATCATATAAAAAATCATGAAATTAATAAATAATAACAATAATGAATTAGTAATCATAATTATAATACTATTTTAATAAATATTATTATGATGATGATGATGATGATGATTATTATTATTATTATTATTATTATTATTATTATTACCACCAATTGACAATAATCAACAAAGGGCATTTAAGTAAATTATGATAATTCATTATGATTTCAAGACAAATTAAACACATCGATGGAAATGAATCTCATTCCGACTTCAATTTCTACAGCTCAAATAAATAACTTATTCTTATTCACATTCTTGATTCTGATTGTAGCCCGTTCCGATTATTAATTAGTAAATGCACCATGAGCACATTAGTAAACCTAATTAATAATTAGTTTGGGTTGGATAAATTATAATTAACTATTCTAACCCAATCAAATCTATAATAATAATAATAATAAGAAGAAGAAGAAGAAGAAGAAGAAGAAGAAGAAGAAGAAGAAGAAAATTATAAAGACTTAAATGGCTTATCTAATTTTTTTTTCTTTTTAATCTTTTAATAGAATAGGCTATTTCATTCTTGCATCTGCTGCTCTGGACTACAATTCCAAAACCAAAATCACACTCTCTTATAAGTAAATTTATTATTTTATAAGATTAATATAAAAGTAAGTTGGTTTTAATTTCTTTTTATTTTTTTAGTGAATACTTAACAGCACATAATTATATATCACTTTCATTTTATTTTTGTATATGATGCTAGCTAATTGTCTAAAAAGTTTGAATTTGGAATTGAAAAAGGAGATGTAGGAGAAATAAAGTCTATATGCTTTTTGTGGAAATTTTCTTAATTTAAAGATAGTTAATTTATTAACTTTCTTTACGTACACTAGATAGTGAATGAAAATTCCATGTTATAAAAGATTTATATTTGATTTTAATAAATTTCATTTCAAGTTTCATATCATTTTCATTGTTCAATTTAAAATTTTGATTTGACCTTCAACCTAATCAACTTAACCAGACAATATAAGGTTTGGATAGAATTTGGTTAAACAAGTTTATTTAGTTAAGTTGGATGGATTTTATCTCAGCTCATTAAAAAGTAGACTAGGTTAGAATTTCACTAACCCTATCAAACCCAACTCATGCACACCCTTATATCATTCTATCTAAATCATAAAATGCCAATAATCCAACTCTTTAACCATTTTCACATTGAATTTAAGTTGAGGCAATTGACCTAAACTAAATAACCTAAATTCCAAATAAATGTGAAATAAGACAAAAAATTTCTAAACCACACGTATGACTCGTAGATTGAAGGTAAAATAGGTAAATTAGCGTTAGAGTGGTAAATTGGTCTACAAAATTAAAAATAGAAAAAAACTAGTAAATTGATAGAAAATGTAGTAAATTAATGTTGGAGTTGTAAATTGCAAGAAGAAATTGTAAACAAAATAAAAACTTAGAAAAATGACATAAAACTTATAAATTGACATTAAATGTGAAATAAAACAAAAACTTTGTAAACCACACATAAAACTAGTAACGTGATGGAAAAAATTGGTAAATTAATGTTGGAGTTGTAAATTGCAAGAAGAACTTGTAAACAAAATAAAAACTTAGAAAAATGACATAGAACTAGTAAATTGACATTAAGTGTGAAATGAAACAAAAAAGGTGTAAATCACACATAATACTAGTAAATTGAGGGAAAATTGGGTAAATTAATATGGGAGTTGTAAATGGCAAGAAGAACTTGTAAACAAAACAAAAACTTGGAAAAATGACATGGAACTGGTAAATGGACATTAAGTGTTAAAGGAAACAAAAAATTTGTAAACCACACATAAAACTGGTAAATTAATGGAAAAATAGGTAAATTAATGTGGGAGTGGTAATGGGCAGGAGGAACCGGTAAACAAAACAAAAACTTAGAAAAATGACATAGA
>NW_006262339.1:1652539-1657876 GCF_000493195.1 Citrus x clementina | reverse complement strand
AAGAACTTATAAACAAAACAAAAACTTAGAAAAATAACATAGAACTTGTAAATTGACATTAAGTGTGAAATGAAATAATAAATTTGTAAACCACACATAAAACTAATAAATTGATGGAAAAAATGGTAAATTAATGTTGGAATTGTAATTGATAAGAAGAACTTGTAAACAAAACAGAAACTTAGAAAAATGACATAGAACTAGTAAATGGACATTAATCGTGAAATGAAACAAAAAAATGTGTAAATCACACATAAAACTAGTAAATTGATGGAAAAATGAGTAAATTAATGTTGGAGTTGTAATTTGCACGAAGAATTTGTAAACAAAACAAAACTTAGAAAAATGACATAGAACTAGTAAATTGACATTAATTGTGAAATGAAAGAAACAATGTGTTAATCACACATAAAACTCGTAAATTGATAGAAAAATAAGTAAATTAATGTTGGAGTTGTAAATTGCAAGAAGAACTTGTAAACAAAACAAAAACTTAGAAAAATGACATACAACTTGTAAATTGACATTAAGTGTGAAATGAAACAAAAAATTTGTAAACCACACATAAAACTAGTAAATTAATGAAAAAAAATAGTAAATTAATATTGGAGTTGTAATTGGCAAAAAGAACTTGTAAACAAAACAAAAACTTAGAAAAATGACATACAACTTGTAAATTGACATTAAGTGTGAAATAAAGCAAAAAATATATAAATCACACATAAAACTAGTAAATTAATGAAAAAATTGGTAAATTAATGTTAGAGTTGTAAATTGTAAGAAGAACTTGTAAACAAAACAAAAACTTAGAAAAATGACATAGAACTTGTAAATTGACATTAAGTATAAAATAAAACAAAAAATATGTAAATCGCACATAAAACTAATAAATTAATGAAAAAAAATTGGTAAATTAATGTTAGAGTTGTAAATTGTAAGAAGAACTTGTAAACAAAATAAAAGCTTAGAAAAATGACATAGAACTTGGAAATTGACATTAAGTGTAAAATGAACAATAAATTTGTAAACCACACATAAAACTAATAAATTAATGGAAAAAAAAGTAAATTAATGTTGGAGTTGTAAATTATACAAAGAACTTGTAAACAAAACAAAAACTTAGAAAAATGACATACAACTAGTAAATTGACATTAATTGTGAAATAAAACAAAAAAAAAGTGTAAATCGCACATAATACTAGTAAATTGATGGAAAAATGGATAAATTAATGATGGAGTTGTAATTGGCCAGAAGAACTTGTAAACAAAACAAAAGTTAAAAAAATGACATAGAACTTGTAAATTGACATTAAGTGTGAAATGAAATAAAAAATGTGTAAACCACACATAAAACTAATAAATTAATGGAAAAATAGGTAAATTAATGTTAGAGTTGTAAATTGTAAGAACTTGTAAACAAAACAAAAACTTGTAAATGTTGCATAAAACTTGTAAATCAACATTAACTTGTAAAAGTTTCATAAAACTTGTAAATCACACATAAAATTAGTAAATGTAATCTGGAACTTAAACAAAAAATAGTAATTACCTACTACTTAGGTAACAGGTTATCTATTTATTTAGAATTAACGATAGAGATTTTTTTTCAAATTTAACAGTCCACGTCTATTACGGCATCAATGATGTAAATTTAATTACGGCGTTACGGCATTATAGAATGACCCATATATTTATATATGTACATATATTGTAATTAGAATTGTTACTGATATTCATGATAAAAAATTTACAGAAACTATTTAAAGTTAATTTATTATCATTTTTTGAATTAAAAGGACTGGAGAACTGGAAAGACTGGTAAAAATGAATTAAAAAAAAAAAAACTATTAACCGCCTCTTCTTAACCATCTTCTTCTTTTATTGAAGTAGCAGCGTTTGTTTCTGATATATGTGTTTTACGTTCCTATCTATAACGCAGATTTATACTGTTAAAAGCTTTATAAGCAAATCCTTAAAGAAAATTCTTATACATGGATCACCATAAAAGCCACCACCGCGGTGCGTGCAGTTTCCGTTTTTTCCTCTTCTACATTATTGGATTATAATTTTAATAAATCTTTGATAGAAAATTAATTATTTTTTTTTCAGGCGACAAGGGCCGACCTAGCAAAAAGCCTAAATTTTCTAATAAGGTTATGATTAATTCGTCATAATTTTCATTTTCCTTTTGAAGAAATTACAGTTCTTATATAATCGAGTAATTTCTGCAGGATGATCACAGTAGTAAATTTGTGGATGACGATGATGCCTATTACAATGAAGATGCTGAGGATGATTATCGTGATGGTATTGAATTTTCTTATTAAGTTTACTACTAAACTTTTGAGATTCCAATTTGTATGACATTTTTTTTTCTTTTTTGGTGACAATTGAGTGATTCTTTGTCAATTATTGAAGGTGAGAAAGAAGAGAGAAAACGTGATTTTAGCAAACTAGAACTGAAACCTGATCATGCTAATCGGCCTCTGTGGGCTTGTGCTGATGGACGAATATTTCTTGAAACATTCTCTCCATTATACAAACAAGCATATGATTTTCTCATTGCTATAGCTGAACCAGTTTGCAGGTACTTAATTCAAAATTTTTTCCAGTAAATTTACAAGCTGAAATGCTTTTTTCCAAATGATTGACAATGTTGATTTATAATGTTCTAGGCCGGAGTCTATGCATGAGTATAATTTGACTCCGCATTCATTATATGCGGCTGTGTCAGTGGGACTGGAGACTGAGACTATCATTTCTGTATTGAATAAGTTGTCGAAAACGAAATTACCAAAGGAAATGATTGATTTCATTCATGCTTCAACGGCTAATTATGGAAAAGTCAAGCTTGTGCTTAAGAAGAATCGGTATTTAGTTGAATCACCATTTCCAGAGGCAAGTTGGTTATGCTTATCTAGAATTTGGTGGAAGGTCCTTTGGTTCATTAAGTATTGGTATTAATCTTGATGCGTGCAGGTCTTGAAGAGGTTGCTTCAAGATGATGTTATATCTCGGGCAAGGATTGTTTCTGAGGTTTGTTACTAATTATGACTGAAACCTTTTCATTATATTAGGTTTATAGAATATCTGGTTTTAGTGTTAGGATTTTGACACGTGTAGGTGTAAAATATAACTTAATTTATTGATCATTACATAGAATTCAATTAACATATTGTATGAAAGTATTTCTTCAATTCTCACACGAGAATAGAAGGATTTTTGTTTTGATTGTGTCGGTATGTTTATCCTGTTCAGAATCTACATGGAAGTGATGGATTTACAGTCAGCAAGGCTGCTGGTGAAATTGCAACTGGTCACGACGGGTTGCTAAATGAAGCAGAATTGGCGGCTGCTGCGGAAGAGAAAGAAACTCATTCATTTGAGATTGATCCTTCCCAGGCAGGTTTTATTGGGTGTGATATTTTTAAGTTGACCTCACAGTGATCATACATGTCTGTGCTGGTTCATTTGTTGGACATGTCTCCCAACTGTTGACTTTGTTCTATTTTGGACGCTTAAATGTCGAGACTACTCATTTTTTATGATTCCCAACTAAAGTCATTCTAGTCTGAGACTTGATTATCTTGTCAATTTATATTGTAGAGCACATAGGAGTATATACTGGTCTATTCAAGAAGTTGGTTATCCATCTAGATTAGACTACTGTTGTGATGAATTCTAGTTTCCTTTGACGAAGGAATTCTTACATGTTTCTGTTCATGATTGAATTGGTCAAGTTACTTTGAGGTGCAGTTACTTATTTCCTTTTGGTTAAAAGAGAAGGAACAGAAAGTTAGGCTATTGCTGCTGTGATTAAAGGTATAAATAAGTTAAAAACTCCCTATTTCTTTGTTGGCAGGTTGAGAATGTAAAACAACGTTGCTTGCCAAATGCTTTAAATTATCCAATGTTGGAGGAGTATGATTTCAGAAATGATAATGTGAGTAGCATATTTCAATTTTATAGATTTGCACTATGAAAATTATGAAGTTTGATTTTTGGTCTAGCCGTGATCATTAATTAACAGATATTTTAGCATATCCTTTGGCTGAAAATATCTGCGTCGTGTCAGGTCAACCCTGATCTTAATATGGAACTGAAGCCTCATGCTCAACCACGACCATATCAAGAAAAGAGCCTCAGTAAAATGTTTGGAAATGGTAAGTTTATCACTGACTGTAGATATTTGTTTAATTTGCTCATCAAAATCTATATTGGTGCTGTGTCGTTGTCAGCTAAGTATGTTATATGATCTTTTGCATATTATCTGTAAATCTTCAGCCACCTGGAATAGAATAAAGGAAATTTATCTTTCACTACATTTATCGTGTCATCAACTGTAATTTTCTTCTTCATACATAAGGCTACATTGTACCAAGATTGCATCTTGTTTCCTTCGTTATATCATTCCACAAGTCTCAGGGACCTGAGCATGAACAATTAATTTTGCATTTTTGTTTTTTTGGGCTTCAAGTTGATTCCATAACCAAACAAATGCATCTTGGGATCATAATATGATTATTTGAATTTCAGGTAGGGCAAGATCTGGCATTATTGTGCTTCCTTGTGGTGCTGGAAAGTCTCTAGTTGGTGTCTCGGCAGCATGCCGCATAAAGAAGAGTTGTCTTTGTTTAGCAACAAATGCTGTTTCTGTGGATCAATGGGCCTTTCAATTCAAATTATGGTCTACCATACAAGATGATCAAATTTGTCGTTTTACTTCTGATAGCAAAGAAAGATTTCGTGGCAATGCTGGGGTGGTTGTGACAACATATAATATGGTTGCCTTTGGTGGTAAAAGGTCTGAAGAATCTGAAAAGATTATTGAAGAAATTAGAAATAGAGAATGGGGATTGTTGCTCATGGATGAGGTAATCACATAGCTGATCCATTGTCATGTGTAAGTTCAATTCAACATTTTAATGGTATTGAATTTTTGTGGGTTAATGTATCCATGACACCTACCTCTTCAGGTTCATGTGGTTCCTGCTCATATGTTTCGTAAAGTTATCAGCCTTACTAAATCACACTGCAAACTTGGGCTTACTGGTATGTTTATGATGAAATTAGTGTTGATGATCTGCAGCAATCGACCTTCATCCTCTCTAATTAGGACTGCAAATTTTATTTTAAATCACAGCTACACTTGTGAGAGAGGATGAAAGAATTACAGATTTGAATTTCCTTATTGGCCCAAAATTGTATGAAGCAAACTGGTTGGATCTAGTTAAAGGAGGATTTATTGCAAATGTACAGTGTGCTGAGGTATGGTGTCCTATGACGAAGGAATTCTTCTCTGAATATTGAAGAAAGAAAACTCCAAGAAAAAGCAGG
>NW_006262339.1:1593503-1652439 GCF_000493195.1 Citrus x clementina | reverse complement strand
TTTTCCTTAAAATTGTGATTTTATTCCTAATGGTGAAATTGGATAAAGTTAATTTTTTCACTGCTTTATAAGTAGTTGACAACCGACCCAGTTTTGTTTATTTATTATTTTGTTGTCAGTTATTATCAATTGTCTTTTCTTAGGTTTGTGTCTCTTAAATTTTCAGGCACTTTATGTGATGAACCCTAACAAGTTCAGGGCGTGTGAATTTCTCATACGGTTCCATGAACAGCAGCGCGGCGATAAGATAATTGTTTTTGCGGACAATCTATTTGCACTCACGGAGTATGCTATGAAACTTCGCAAACCCATGATCTATGGTGCTACCAGGTTGCTTATAGACATCAGTTGCTTTTTAACAGCTTTGTTTAACTTGTTCTGTCTCAAATTAATAATCACCTAAAGTGCAGCCATGTTGAGAGGACAAAGATTCTTCAGGCTTTCAAATGTAGTCGAGATTTGAATACTATCTTTCTTTCAAAGGTACTTTTTATGATATGAACATCATCATTTTATTTTTCTCATTGACAACTATAAAATGATATGATCTTGTTCAAGAAGGGGTATTGAAAATGCACTTGCAAGTGAAAGTTGGTTCACCTAATCTAATGGAGGAGACTTTATTACTTCTGCGATTTACAGGTGGGTGACAACTCGATTGATATCCCTGAGGCTAATGTGATCATCCAGATTTCGTCTCATGCTGGATCAAGACGTCAAGAGGCTCAACGTCTGGGTCGTATTCTTAGGGCAAAGGTTAGTTTTAGCTAGGCTTTAGTAGTGAGTATTCTTTGTCGATTGGCAACGTGATGGATTTTAAGCATGTTATATTACCCAAAGTTAACCGTACTGAAAACTTACAAATTATGGGTGAAGTTGAGTTTTAGAATGTTATGTGATGATAAGTTTTATAGTGAATAGTGAATACAGATAGATAAGGCAATGTTGACAAGGTATAAAAAGATTTTAACTGATCAGATTGTTATGAATGTTATGATTCTTGTTTTTGATATTAAAATGATCATTTTTGCTTAACTTTACAATATTTCTCGAATTTTAAAAATTTTCATTTGAGGCAACAGGGTAAACTAGAAGATAGAATGGCAGGAGGTAAAGAGGAGTACAACGCATTTTTCTATTCCCTCGTTTCTACAGATACTCAGGTGTGCATCTATCTGCATTTCAATTTCTAAAATTCAAGCGATATTTAACTAAAAATGGTGGTAAATGTTAACAATAAACCTCCCACTGCTGATGTGTCTAAACTTTCTTTTTTGGACCTTGTTTCAAATTAGTCCTCCTGTTTTTTTTGCAGGAGATGTTCTACTCAACTAAGAGACAGCAGTTTCTGATTGATCAAGGTTATAGCTTTAAGGTACATCATGTGTAAATTTGTGACTGAATTTTGTCATGATATTGGTGGTCAGATCTTACTGTTAGATGAAGTTAAATATATCCCTAGGGGACAACCTGGCGGTTTGGCCTCCTGCAGTGGAAGCAAGAGGCCAAGGGTTCAATTCCCCTCACACAATCCTGGAGGGGGATCAGTTTAATTTGGAGTCAGGTGCATTGTAACTACAGAAATAAAGTTTTGACGATTTTGAATTGTTTCACTGATGAGAAGGGACACATTACACGGTGGGAATTGAGAATCAAATTTAATTTTTTAGGAAGTTTATTATCATAAATATTGTTAGGAAATAGTGTTTTTTTTTTTTTGGGCTTAATGCACATCATATTAGAAGTTCATGCATGATGGGGTCACCTCTTTGTTGAGGTCATATTACAGAAATAACGGTTCCATTTTTTAATATCAAACTTAATAGCAGTTGTAAATTATGCTTTCATGTTGCTTTTGAGTTCATTGACATTTTTATAACTGTACATGGTCCTGTTTAACCTAATAAGCTTTGAAGTGTATCAACAGCCACATGTGCATCACAATTGTATCTTTGGCTTCTAAAATATATTTTTGACAGGTAATAACAAGTTTGCCTCCCCCTGATTCGGGTGCTGATTTGAGCTACCACCGTCTGGATGAGCAACTGGCACTTCTTGGCAAGGTATTTTCCTTTGCCTGGCTTTTAACGTGTGATTGAGGATAAGCAATTTCTTACATGTTTATTGACGTGTCAGGTTTTGAGTGCCGGTGATGATGCTGTGGGTCTAGAGCAATTAGATGAAGATGCTGATGACATTGCCCTCCATAAAGCCCGTCGCATTGCAGGATCCATGAGTGCGATGTCAGGTGCACAGGGGATGGTTTACATGGAATACAGGTATGATCCCTGGCAAAAACAACTCTTTAAAGCTTCTTCTCAAATTTTTTTCAGTTTTCAATTGCTTTATGCAGTTCAGTGCATAGTCAGTCATGATTTATGATAACTATCTACTCTATTTTCCTCTGTTGCAGCACTGGGCAGAAGAAACTTGGTCTGGGCCAGAAGGGCAAGCCTAAGGATCCATCCAAGCGGCATTATTTGTTTAAAAGACGCTTCGGGTGAGATAATGTTGGAGCCAGCCTTGCAGATTGATGGCTCGTTGAGCCTTTAACACAATGCTACAAGAAGGTAGCATTTTGCATCTGCTCAGTTGCAGCAGGTTTATACCAACAATGGATATAGATTGTGAGACTATAAAATCTTTGTAATTTTATCACGAGATCTGAGATGGGACCAAAACTATAAACTTGAGGTTGTATCATGTACATTAATCGGAAATGACAATGTTGTTTCAATTTTAGCTGGCAAAAGTATGTGATCCAAGTTATTAGAATATGTGATTGATGATAAAGCGGTTTCTAAGACTGCAAGTAGTTGAAGTAAAATTGTCAAGATCCTCCCTTATTCAAAAATGGCTTGTATCGAACTGCTTTACGTTATCGTTACTCAAAATTTTAATGCCCTGCATTATCAGCAATTAGCGCTAAGGCAGAGCTTAAAACGACTAATGTCGCTTGTTAAATAGTACTTTATGTTTGTATCGAAATTGAGATTATGTTTGTATCGAAATTGAGATTATGTTTGTGTGGAAATTGAGATCAGCATCGGGCTGTTGCGTAGTTTCTTCTTTTCCCTTTTTTTTTTTATGGTTTGGGTTCCGGGGTAGAGAGGGTAATAGTGTAATAATTATGAGTAGAGAATTGATATGCAATCATTGAAATTTTCTCTCTAAAAAAAATGACTTTTAATGACGTTTGATTTACCACAATTTGTGTTAGGCAGCAGCTTTACAGATTCAACTTGCAGCAGAAAAATAGGAGGGCAAGGCATGAAGCCAACACGAAGCGAGGAGAAGTGCTACTTAGCACGAAATGAAACATATGATACCCGAAATGCCTGTATCTATGAACTGCAACAGCCAGCAACACAAAAGGAGTGAAAAATTGTTAACTTCTCACAAGAGTTATAACTGATTTGCAATAAAACATGAAGCATTTTGGTCTGAACTGTTCATAGTTTTGTGGACGCAATATATTTCGGACAAAGTAGCTTTTTTTTTTTTTTTTTTTTTTTTTTTTTGGGTCTCTGAAACTAGAGGGTGTCACAGTCTGAGAGTTGGTAAGTGACCCCAGGACAAAACAAGCACTGTTGACAGACACGGAGTGGAGTTGATGGTTGCCTTTATGGATTCTTGACACGTAGGAGGAGTTTTTTAATTTTAATTTGCCTAGCTGAGACCTAAGGAGACTAGCATTTGACTGCTTTTGGAACATTCCTTGTGGTTAATTTGCTTTATTTAGCGTGCACTTGATTATGAAAGCACTTCCATAGAAAATGCTATTGGTTGGAGAAAGAAAAGGAGAAAAGCAAATTAGCTTGCTACTACTCTTCTCTCCCAGAAGCCAGCAAGGGAAAAGAGATTCACTTCACCAAGCCAAAATTAAGAGACCACCACTGCTCATTTGAATTTACTTCTTCAAGTCCTGAAAAAGGCAAAGCAGAGTAGACTAGAGAGAGAGAGAGAGAGAAAAAGCAAACTAAAATACTCGGCAGTAGCTTGAAAATGACATCTCTCTTGATTAATCCCCACAAGTGGTGGAGACAAAGCACACTAAACTATTACCAGTAGGCAGCAGCAAATAAAGACTCAGTGTGCCAATCATAACAAATTCTTACTCTTACATTACCCAAATTTCCTAATTACAATTGTAAAATTCTTTTAATTTTATACGTGCCATGGACATACATTTCAGCTTGCTTTCTATTGTTATTCTGACATTGACATATACTATTAGTGGAGATGGTTTTACGGTAAAAACTTGCTTGAGATATATATTCCATTCTATTAAAAGTGCTGGCTGCAGCAATTGGATCATTTGGACGCTGCTACCTGTTAATTGAGTACTGTAGAACTTGATTCTCTTCTCTAAAGAAACGAAACCCTTCAAAGTTTTCATCTTCCTTCTTTTTCTTTTTCTTTTTCCTTTTCCAATTTCCTTTTCTTATGATTCCTTTTGCCTTAACCAAAAGCTTCATCATGAGTGACATAGGGATCTTTCTTGTCTGCTTCAATGGAAATTATTTTTAAACATAAAGCTAGTCCACTTAACAATCATAAAAACCATTCGTGCGCATGCTTTTATTATCATATCTCGTTCAATAATTGAATGACAAAGCACCAAATATTTATAACTTGGAATTTTGACGTACCAACTTGAATATTTTACACGAAAGACAGTTGAGAGTCGACAAATTTTCTCATCATTCATTTTCCTTTCAACATCTTAGCAATTAATCCCGAGATTCTTATTATTTTTTCTTCTTTTTTTTTTCTGGGGTACCTATTCAATAAGCCTACGGATTAATTGTCTCATAATCTATAGCGGTACAATGATAGGATATATTGAAGCTGTTACTAATATTAATTCTTTTCTTTCGATATTGATGTGGTCAAAAGTGAGTCTTTGGAATCATTGTTGTTTGGGTGCTTATGATCAAATACTACTAGGATTATTATAAACATTCTTTTGCATACTGCTCTCCCCATTAACTTTACTTGCCGCAGTGCTTCCATTTTATTCACATTTCTTTCAAAACAGCGCAAGATGTCTTCTGCTAAGTGATAAAGAGATCTGCTCACAAAATGATAAATTTTGTGACCAAGAAAAATCAAATGGGAAACTGTGGATTGAAAAGATTCGGTCTTTGTTTTCCTTTTGCGACAGCTCTCAATAGATGCTAAATTGTTTCTTTATGGGGTTCACTCTGTATTTCTGATTGAATAGGTGACCTAATAATATAGGCTCTAAATCTAAACATGGCAAAGGCGGTCAATTATTGGTAATTATAAAGATTGAAGATGCCAAAGCTTGATCAAAGTTATGACTTTGTACATAGTACTACTACGCGGACTTGATAATGAAAGCATCACTTTATATATCAGAATAAGATACATCCATTGCACAAGCTGTCTCCTGCGATGATCTTTTGCGACCGGGTGCTTAATCTTGAAGAAGATTATCACGTCAATTTTTCAATTTGAAGGGATCGAATCCTGAAGATTTGGGTTCGTACCAGACTGGAACTTAAATATTTGTGTCCCTATGGAGAAAATGCTTATTGATGTAACATCCTGACAGTTGGGAACATCGTTATATTTTCGGTCAATTGATAATTGATGTACTTTCTAATTTATGTACAATACAAACAGTATCGGTAGAAGATAATGGTTTAGGCTTTACTTATTCAAATAAATAAATAAATATATATATACATATATATATAGAGAGAGAGAGAAATGTTTAAACCTGGATTTTTAAAGTGTAGGAACGTCTAAAAAAATACATAAACCGTACAGTTTAAACGCTTCAAATTGTAAATCTTTAAAATCCCATAGTTTTAAAACTTTCACAAATTTTTTCCGCACTTTAAGTTTAAGATTTCAGACCAAAAAACTACTATATATATATATTTACTTTAACTGCTGAAATGAAATTTTTTCTTTACAGCAATTGTGAATTAGAAAAACTACGGTATCACACTCGCAAACATAATCTAAGTACCTAAAAAAATTGCATAATTTTTTGCTCTTTCTGAAGATATAACAAAATCCTCTATTATAAAAGTATCCTCCTGGAGAGAAACTTGTTTTGAACATAAGAAAAGATTCTCTCCGCTAAAGCTGAAAATCGAGACTTCAAAATTCCTTGGGCCTTGTCATGATTAAGGCGACGGATTTGACAACACTAAAGAGTTGAAACATAAACTATATATTGGCTATCCACTGACGCTAGAAAATTCTTTTGACTGCTCTTTGATTGGAAAATTAAACAAAATTCTACTTCAACAGTCCGCATTATTAGAGAAATGTATCTCACTCGCATTTTTTTTAGTCAATTTAATATTTTTTTTCCCAAATTAGGGCATACCAAGGATGTCTTATGGGGAAAGCCAAAATCAAATGTTCTAGGCCGAGTAAGACAGACAAATAGACAATGATTTCTATGAAGAAAAGTTAAACAACACGATCATTCTCAAAGTCTCAACTAACCACCAATCATTTTCCCGGAAAATTGAACAAACTAGAAGCCAATTAGGCATTTGCGACATCATGGTAACTTCTTTTAGTCAATCAAAGCGTGGTCGGCTCTCCAATTAGCCTTGTAAATTTCTTCTATAATTCAATTAGCTTGCCATTAATTGCTGTCTGCAGAGTAAAATAACAAATATTTTATGGCTATATTGCCTTTTTCACCTTTAAACCAGTATACTACGGAGAAAAATAGCACAGTATTCTGAATATACTGAATTAAATTATTCCCAACAGAGATTTCAAATTTCTAGCCGCCAAATGCCAATAACATGGAAAAAAGAAAAATGCATTTCTTTTGGAAGTCAGAGCAACTTTCAATTGCAAGTTGCCCTGCTGCAAATACCATTGAGTTTGAATAAAAATGGTAAAATTGTCCAAGTTGTAAGATAGATGATTTTCATAAAGGACCGATACATTGGCCTGAAGAGCATAGATTATTTATTTTAATGGTAAATACCCAGCCAGCTCTAACACCAAATGGAATCTACAAGCTGATATTTAAAAACCATCTTACTGTGTTACTAAGAATCTGTGACAGGAGTTTTTGATTCTCCAGGACGCTAAAAAGAGAACTAACATTGAATGACCTCTCTTTTCCTTCCTTGGAAAAGAGCTTGGTTCATTTTCCATATAAATGTTTTTATATTGTAAATGTTTGCAGCTAAGAATGAAATACCAATCAAATTATAAATTGCAATAGTTTAACTAAAGTTGTTATTGAAAAATTTATCTATGTAACCAGTTTCGAAAATTCATTTACGATATATTTTTAATCATTTACATTTGGAGCTAATCACTCAACAATATCTTTTACATTTTTAATCATTTACACCCATTTGGGGGCCAAAATACCCTTAAAACAATACTAATCAACACCTAAGTCCTTATTCGCGCAAGTTTCTTTACCCATCACAGCATCTTCTTCGATCATCAGTCCCAGCCCCTTCTCTTAGAAACCCATTCGCCCAACCATCCCATTGCCAATTCCGACATCATAGACGGCAGCGTTTGACAACTTCTTCATTTCCTTATGCTATCTTTGATGTTTGACGGTTGGTTCGACTCTTGGCGGCATCGATTCTGCTATCTCAAGTTCGAATGCTCAATGTCTTATTGGTGAAGAAAGCATTAGATTTTCTTCATTCTCCATCACTTTTTTTTCCCCATTTTCTTTAGATTAAATTTAATGGCTTGTTGGAGAATTTTTCATAATAGATGAGCCATAGATTTGTATTGGACATGAGAATTGAGAGTTATTTTACGAAAAATGTTTGTTAAGTATTGTATAGCAAGTGTTGTTAAAATGACTTTAATATTATTTTTTGTTTTTTTTTGTTTTTGGTTCAATTTATGCCATTCTCTATGATATCCAACATAAAAGTGTTTACAAAATAAGTTGGCAGACATTGTTTTTGTTGAATTTGCTACCATGCTTGTTGCCATTGTCAGGGATTGGGCGATGGTGCCGTTGCCCAAGCGATGGTAGTGGTTGTACGTTAATGTGGCATTGTGGAGCCATCCTTTTCTCTTAAGGGCATGTTGGGCCAACATGAGTATAAATTAATGCTAAAAAAAACGTAAGAAATTTTTATTGAATGATTAGTTTTAATCAATTGTTTAAATTTTCAGTTATTCATGTTTAGAGTTGAGACCTCTATAACCAAATTAACAAAGCGAGTGTGGCTAATGGGCCTTTGGCCCAGTAGTTAATCTCTATTCTCATAGTTAAGAAGGATTGTGAGGGTAGAAGTTCGAGTCCTTATGAACTTAAAACTCTCTCAATTAAACATTATGCATAATTGTGTGGAGTTTATTTGTAAGTCTTTTTCTCTTGTGAAATGCGAGTGAGCAGAGACATCCCATTGCAAGTGTCATCTTATGTCATATATGTATATCTAATTGTAAATATTAGTATAATATATATTGTAATAGCAGTTATAAATATTTGTGTAATACGGATGTGTAATTAGTATTAAAAAAAAAAAAACAAAGCCAGTGTCACCTTATGTCATGTTGTAAAGTCATTTCTTTGTTGTAAAGTCATTATTACCATTCATTATCGTATATACAAATACAACTGAGAAAATATGAAAAAAAAAAAAAGGCTGCTATACCTAGTCTACAACTACCCACCTTGAAAAATAAATTCAGCAACACGCACTAACTTATTCGAAGTCCTTTTGAGTTTCTTAGCTCAAAAGGGCATTATAGGTGCATGCTGCAATTGCATGAACCTAAAATATTAGAGATGCTTCGGCTAGTTAATTATCTCAATAGTAGCCATAATACTGGCCAAAACTGCTGACAAAAGGCCCTCCTCCTCCTCCTCTGTTTGCCCCATCCTCTTCTTCTTCTTGCTGCAACCCATCAAGCTGCAAGGAGCCAAATTAATAACACATTTAATAAAGATTATCATTGCAATGATAACATTAAAGAAATTAAGAAAGTACCGGAATGGTTTACTAAAATAAATTTTTATTATTTTATTATAATTTAAAAAAAATAGTAAGAAGAATAAAAAGAAGAGAAAGAATATATGCATATAGAGAAAGAGAGAGAGAGAGAGTACCCAGAGCTCATCTTCGTCTTCATCTCTGGCAGAATATGCAGCTTTGGGAACATCACCAGCTTCGTCGTTGCGTGCGAATCTGCCACGTATGCGAGGTCGGTTGTCGGCTAGCGTTTTGCGGCAGGCATACTTTGTCCCAAAATAAAAACAATAATTAAATCAAAACACAAAATAAAACCATACTCTCAAGTGGTTGGTTATTCTATTTCTAATTTTCTATGAAGAAGATACAGTCATTGATTAATTAAACAAAATTAACATTAATTAAATACCTTAATTGTCTTGTTGAAATTCCTTTGATTTCTCTTGGCTCTGTACTTCAAGATCCTTTCTTTCCTCTCTTCGGCACTGTATCGACCAACTTTAAAGTTTGCTTCCTCCATAAACGAGCTCTCCGTTGCTAAAGGACTTGAAAAAGACCTTTGGCTTTTATGTGGAATTTTTGTATTCTTCAAGTCCCAAGTAGAAAAAGGTAAAAGTCAATTAAACATTAAGGTGGCCAAAAAATAAAAATAAAACGGACGAAGCAGAAACAGAACAGGGGATTGAATTCGAATTTGAACGTGAACTAACTTGTAAATCTCCGGTGCTGCAAACCCTCCTCATTTGTCCAGCGAAAAAACTGTTTTCCGGTGAGCTTAAGGCTTGATTATGGAAATTTGGAGACTCCAGGACAGAATCAAAGCGAGGCTGAAAGGAGAAACCAGGCTTGCCATCGAAACAATTGCTGCTGTAGCTTCTTTGCATGTACTTAGCTACATTTTCAACACCGCTATAGCTGTGAGGAAGCACCAGAGGTTCTTGTTGAATTTGGTTATAAGAAGAAGAAGAATCAAAGCCTACAAGAGAATCCTCGCTTTTGACCTCCATTGAGTCCAAACAAGAGAAATCTTGATACCCATTTGGTGCAAGAGTCTGCAAATGGTTGCTGTTGGTTTGGCAAATGCTTAGGTTTCCAAGAAGGTTGCTTGGTGGTGAACTAGAGAGTAGACTATGAGCAAATTGGTCAATTGAAGCGGATTCATCAACTGGGTTGTAGTTGTTTGCTTCAAGAATATCAACGGAGGGGTCACAAAATGGAGAGAAAGAATCAGTAAAGAAGTTGTCAAACGTGTAAAGATCAGAAGACATTTGAGCAATTTCCTTAATTGAAAACCAATAAAAAGAAAAAACAAACTCGAGAATTGAGAGAATCTGCTGTTTTTGCTTCTGGACAAATGACTAATATTTTTTCATGCTATTTTGTCAGTGTATTCTATTTGGTTCTGAAACGGGCCACAAAGCACAAGTGACACTTGGTTTCTGATTTATTTAGTCAGGGCTCACACATCTACCAGGACCAGGACCAAGAAGACAAAGACAAAGCTGTTTCTCTGCTTTCTCCCAACAAAAAAATACAATTTCAAACAAAAAGAATGGAGAGAGGCTACTCCAGTTGTGCTATTTATATAAAATGGAAAGCACTTCGCTCTTGTGCCCCTTGTCTTTACATTAACTCTTTTTTAATTCAAAGAGAATAATTCCTTACGTACGGGTCCTCTGCTTTACCACCTTACAAATTGCAACGAAAATACTCCCAAGTTTTAGTAGTTATTGTGATAATTGTAACTTGAAATTACGGATTATATGTTGTTTATAAGTTTTTTAAAATTGATGTCATAATATAATCGTGGCAGGCTCCCTTAAAATTTGAGGCCCTTTCTTTTGTTGTTGTTTTTTTTATATATATTTTAACTCTTTCTTTCCAATTTCTTAGTAATTTTTTCATATTTTTCATACTTTAAGATCAACAATCATATTCATTATTCGCCGCTTCATAAAATTTGAGGTCATATTCTTTTATTTTTCACAAAAAGTTGACGGTATGCTCGTCATCTACAAGCTATGCATGCATATAAGAAAATCGGTAATGTTTAATATATATATATATAAACTCCAATGATGCAGTGTCACAAGTTTTTTGTTGTAAGACAAAAACTTTTTTTCTTCTCAAACTTTTTTTTTTTTGGTCTAAAATCTTTCCGCATAAAACTTATAACGAAAATGTTAGAGCCAGAATAAATATACTTATGAAATATAATGAAAATTAATATTCATAAAAAGTGAATAAGTATTAATAATATCATAATGTGCCCATTATGTGGTCATCCCTTTGCTATAATTATAAAAACTCTCTAGTTTTTATTTCCCTTAATTTCCATCTATACTGTTTTTATAAGTTTTTCAAAATTTAAACATTGTATTTGTTACTCTCGTAAAATTTGAGACCCTCTCCACAATTTTTTTTTAATATTATCTTTTGGTTAGATTCCCATCAATTTATGAGCAATGAGGCATGTACATGCTCTTTTGTAAAAATAGTTTAATACAAATGAAAATTTCACTTGCACACATAATTTATTTATATCATTTTTTTATTTTTAATTATATTAATTATGACATGCCACATAAAATGTGCTAATTGTGATTTTTCTCTCTCGTCATTCATTTATTTTTTGTCGTTTTAAGATTCTTAATTTTATTTTATCATTATTGTCTCATACTATAATCTTATCTTAATCTTATATTTTTCTGCACTTAAAATATCATGCCCAGAAAATTTAGAAATCTATTAATGTCATGATTATTTAGTTAGTTAGTATACTTTGTTTATATCATAACTAATGTGAGAAATAATGTGTCACTATTTGATTGGTTTAAATGAGAGATAATTATTAAACCTTATAAGTATTAATTCAGATAATGAATTCATTTGAATGATCGGTTCAAGTGATAAATAATTATTAAATCTTATTATTTTTAATTCAAATAGTAGATTTCTATGAATGATGCATCAATTGGAATACATATTAAATAGGAAAATGATGTCCTTACAAGACTTTGCACAAAACGAACACTTTTTGCTGTAAAGTTTAACACCACATCCACACATGAGAGGGGAGCAACAAAACTCACATGCAGCAAGCCTCCTTTCTTTATGCTTTCTACCTTATGGGACAGCTCAAGTCTCTCTCTCCATTCTCTTTTTTTCCTCACAAGACAGCTCGGGTCTTTCTCTCCGGCCTCCTTTCTCCCTCACAAGATAGCTCGGGTCTCTCTCTTTTGTCTCCATGCCGCTAATAGTCTCAGCTCCATTCTCTCTCGCCGTGCAGTAACCATAAGATCTCTCTCTCACGTATCTCAATTTGTTGCTCTAAATGAAATCTTTAATTTATTTAGAAAATTGTGTTGAATTACTTGTGGATGGTGGTGGTCTTCTGCTTGAGTGTTGTGAATCAGAATTAAATCGTCACTTGAGTGTTGTAAATTGGAATCAAATTATGCAAACCTTGATGCCCTTTGGGAATCATGTTTATTTCAAGCTTTTCATGTTGTGATTTGATTGTTTGATGAAGTACTTGGAAAATGTAGTTTGCTCCCTCAAATTATTTTACTCTGTTGAATAAATTATATTGCCCATTATTTGAAAAGAATTTAAAAAAATTTACAGCCCCTAAACATTGAGCTTATGCCTTATGCTATAATTTACGCGTCTCCCTCCTTTATAGCACATTTTTTTTCATAATTTACACACAAAGGAGAACAGAGTTGTGACTGTTAGCAGCATGGGGACGAGAGAGAGAGAGACCTAAGCTGTCTCGTGAGGGAGAAAAGAGATGGGAGAGAGAGATGCTGAGTTTTATTACAAAGTATTGTGAGAATATCGGCACCGTATTAAAAATTTCAAGTAAGTGTAACATCACTCTTTACAAATTTAACACCATATCCTTTCTTTATTAAAAGAAAACAAAAAGAGGGGAATTTCGTTACAAATATCCGTTGGGCATTCTTCTAACCAAATTACAATAGCATTTAACTTCGAAGCCAACGGTGCCACATCGTGGACCGCAGCATTTCCAGACTTGGGAACGAAACTCATTTTAAACCTGACACTGCCAAAGCCAACTTTGCACCACTGCGGGCTGCAACATTTCCAAATCCGGGAAACAAAACTCATGTTAAACCTGCTGCTGTCACTAATTCTTCGTAGAATTTGTGAAAATTTCCAGTACATTTCCTTCTTTTTTATTATTATTAATTACAAAGATTATGGTAATTCTAATACTTGCTTCTTCTGCATCTTAAAATGAATGTAGTCATGTATTTCTCTATTACTGTGGTGACCTAAGACCATGAGTTGATAATTAATGATAAGTCCAAATACAAAATGAGACTTCATCGCTATTAATAAACTGCACTAGAGCATTAAAGTTTTACTATACACGGATCTTAAGACTCAACTTAGTGAGGTTTTTACATCTTTTACCAGTTACAGAGAAATCCAATTCACGGTCTCCGACAGTCTTATCTTCGTTATTTAATTTTATCTAATTCTTTATTTTTTTATTTTAAAAAAGGTAATAAACATAAAGATAAAATCTAATGATTATAAAATCCCAAAAGCTGACTCAAATAAAATTTTACTGCATGAAAAAAAAAAACTAAAATTTGAGATAGAGCAAATACACTAATAAATACTTTAAAAAAAGGCTTTCTACATATGTATAGTGCAAAAACGATTTTACCAAAAGCGGTAAATAAAAAATTAATCAAATTGCACTGTAATGCCTCAGAAATTGAAATAGAAAAGAAAAAAACAAAAAGGAGGTTTGTGATGATTTTTTAATCTGATCATTGAATCATTGTTTTCAAAAAATGTAATTGACGCGATATTAGCGGAGGATGTATGGCATAATCGGCACGGCGGTAGCACACAAGTAATTTCTGCGAAGAAAAGTAGCAAATACAGAAGTTTCCTGCGTGCAAAGGCAACCGTATACTAAAATATAAATCGTTGACTCAGTCATTGCCAGATCAGCAAAGTCATTAACACAGCCAATAAAACGCGGCTGTGTAAGACAAGTTAATTCGAGGATCTGATTAAGTTATATCAGCATCAGCTCTACAATAGAACACTGATTATGACCGTGTGATTACATAATTATATATTAAATCTAAATTTATCACTGATAACGATCATATAGATAAATATTAAATCTAAATTGTTATAAATTCACTGTACTCCATCATAAAACATATAACTGATCCAACTTATCCAACTTAGCAATTGCCTTAATTCGAAATTTAAAATCCCATTGGTTATTGCGTTTTGTCCAAGTCTTCTTGGAAGTCTTTGGATGGACTTGTAAATTGGAAGTCTCGCCAAAACGGGACGTCGTTTTGAGTTCTTCTATCCGTCGATCTGTCTATCCATCTGTTCCTTTAAATCCATTCAATTTTAAAATCAAAACCACTCCGGGAGCTTAATCGATCAACTAATCCCGGATCCTGTAACGATGGCGACATCGAACGATAAATTGCAGAAGATGGAGCTCCGTCAAAATTACCAGAATCTCTGGCACACCGATCTCATGCATACCGTGACTCAAGATCCTCCCTGTATGTAAACGCGGTCGCATTTAATATGTTTGTATTTTGTTATTTCTGTTGCTGATTCTTTGTTTTCTTCGTTGACTCTGCAGATTGCTGCTTTTCTTGTATCTGGTGAGTCTCTAGAACTATTTGATTTCTTTGTAATTAATTTAATCTATGGATCTGTTGATTTATCAATTAGATTTTATGATTTTTAGGTTTCCGTTTAGTTTGTCAGTTTAGGGTTAGAGCGAATGATGAGTTGACTTGCTGACAGGAAGCTAAAAGTTATGCCAATCAGCTCTGTTCAATTTTAAGTGCATTTAGAATGATTATTGCAATTTTTACTGATTCCGTATGCCATTTATTGTTGTAACTTCTCGCTTGAAATTTGGTGCTTTCCTTTTCTTTTCGTTTTTTCCTTTTCTCCTATTATATCAGAATTCGCAATGTATCCACTCTTGAGTTTTTCTCTCCTTTGTGTCGCTAAATAAACTTATTCACATTTGTTTCATTTACAGTGGACCATGTGTATCCTACTTGCTTCGGAAACGGGCGCTCTACAATGACATGTCCAGGTTAGTGATACTTCTGATTCCGTTTCAACTGTGATCTAAACTGGTATAATATGAAATCATTTGGTCTAAATGTGGTTCTTTCTTAATTGTTACAGGTATGTTTGTTGTGCTGGTTATATGCCCTGTAGCGGCAAGTGTGGAGAAAGTAAATGCCCTGAAATCTGCCTCGCCACTGAGGTATGGAATTTATTTTGGATATGTTAGTGTGTTACAGCTTCATTTTGTCTTTACTTGATCTGGAGGTTCTTAGTTTAACCGATACCCTAGAATTTTTATGAGGTGAAGAAAAGCAATAGCAAGAAATAAGGAGCAAGAACTACCATTGAAGACAAATTGGAATTTGGAAATTCTGATATTAGTTAAAGTGAATGTATTTGTGCTATGAATTATATTTGCTTTACTGCGAGAGTGTTTGCGCATGCCTCTGTGTGTTTGTCTGGCCCTAACTTGTGAGCGTTATATTTGATGACCTTGTATCGACATCTTATAATTGGAAGAGATTGGAAATTTTTGATAGATTCTCACTCTTTCTCCACATATGAGAGAATCAAATGACCTTTACTTGTATGGATTATCGCATTGTCAACAAAACAAACATAGCTCATACATCTTTTACCTTTATATAGCCAGTTAATCTTCAAGCTCTAAATCTTGTCTTCAAACTCTCAGTAAAACCTGCATGTAAATGTTTAATGCCAATTCCTCAATATATGCAGTTTCAAAATCCCAATTCATATATGTTGTACATGCTTTAATGTACAACTCTCTGCCTTTTCATGTGCAAGCTAGCCCTGTCAGTCTTTTGTCTCTGGACTATAGCAGCAAGTCTACCCACATTTTTATGTCACAAAGGAATGCGCTTGGGTATGTTAGAGACAGTTATCTACAGGAAGCAGAAATGGAAATGAATTCATTTGTCATGATCCTTTTGATATTAGTCTACACAGTTGATCTTTCTAGTTAATTTTTACCAAAAATCACATGTGATTTAGCTCTGCTGATGTCTAGGTTTATGGCCACTAGATATGCATTACCCCTTATTTTGGCTTCTAAGGATAAAGGTGTTTTTATTGGTTCCTTTGTTGCTTAACCCTCTCATCTTGTACCTCTTGGATAACTTATGAAGTATACAGCATGCTTTCTTGTGAGAAAATATTATAATCCCCATTTACTGGGTTTTCAGTTTATAAACCAATGTAGCAGTTGTAAATAGCTTCTGTTTTGTTAATTATTGAAACCATTTCTTTTTTAACATCCAGGTTTTTTGCTGCTTTGCCAATTCGGTGGCCTCTACGCGCTTTCTTTTGCAAGATGAATTTAACATCCAGACAACTGCCTGTGATAATTGCATCATTGTACGGTCACTTACATTATCTATTAACACTATTGCTATAGTTACACATCTTTGTTTATTTGTTATATGTGTTTCTTATTTGTATGCAGGGGTTTATGTTTTGCCTCAGCCAACTTGCATGCATATTTTCCTTAGTTGCATGCATCGTGGGAAGTGATGAACTTCAGGAGGCTTCACAGATACTGAATCTATTGGCTGATTTAGTTTATTGCACGTAAGTGTTTTCCTTCTTTCCACACTGAAAGCTCCTAGGCAAAATGGCTGCAAAATATCCTACTGATTCTGCTTTATGTTTTGGTTTGCAGGGTCTGTGCCTGCATGCAGGTATGCAATTGATTCAACCACATGCAAATGAAATTACATTATAACGAAATATTTCTTCACAGTTTATTTGAATTGTCTGCAGACACAGCACAAGGTTGAAATGGACAAAAGGGATGGTAAATTTGGTCCACAACCAATGGCGGTACCCCCTCATCAACAGATGTCTCGCATTGATCAGCCATATCCTGCGACGGTTGGATATCCACCTCAACAACAAGCATATGGTTATCCTCCTCAAGGCTATCCACCACCTCAGGGTCAGGGCTACCCACCACCCCAAGGTCAAGGCTATCCAGCTGGAGGTTATCCCCCGCCTGCATACAATCAAGGCCATTACCCACCTCCTACCCATTAAGGCCTAGTTCCGCTGTGGTGCATGTTTGATATTGGTTTGTGAAAATGAACTTCTGAGACATTTTTGAGGTATGGACTGGGGTTTTAATCGATCTCCAAACTTCCATATGACCTTTCACTTGCAAATAGACGACTGGTACAGCAGTATACTTGTGTGTTTTGAATCTTTTGATTCATAATTATTGAGTAAAAAAACATATTTACTTTCTTATATATTTTGTTTGCTTAGTTGTCTACTTTTTATCTGCAAATCTTGGTATTTCTAGTCACCTGCTGTGACTGAAACTATATAGGCTTAGATAAGTATTGAGATTGGATAGTTGTAGTTTAGAAGTTGTATCACAAATATGTTTGGTAAACACTAGCTGTCATGACTTGAAAGTTAAAAGTTGATTTGATTTTACACTTTATGATAAAAATTTGTATAATCTCTATTATTTTTCACAAAATTATTATTTAAAAATTATATTTATTACACACTATTACATTTTAATTCATAGTTTTTTTTTTCCACAACAATTGTGGCTTAGAAGTTATAGCATTTTGATACCAAGTAGGGTCATAGTTCAAGGGTGCTTTAGGTTTGGAATAATTATTGGCAGTAATCTCTTAATTGATAAATGTGCTATTTGGTGTAGCATAAAAGTCATATTTGTTGTGGGGAAAAAATATAGTTATGAAATGAAAGTAGATAGTGTGTTATATGGCTATTAAATAATTTATTTTAAAAAAATAATAAAGATAATGTAGTTTTTTCATCACTGAAGATGAAAAAAATAATTAACTTGATTTGTAGAAAGGGTTAATCAAACACTCTTTAAGGTGACCGAGCCTTTTTTATTACGGTTCACTATCACCAGTGGACGATGGAACTTGCATCACGCTGATAGCAAACAGCGACACCGCTGCTTGTCTACATGACGTAAGTTATCGTGGCCCGATTAAAAAGTAAAATTATATTCATTAAGCAATATGGTACTTTTATTAAAAAAGAATAATAATTGTTTATGTAATCTTACATAGCAATGAGCTTTGAACCGTTTTAAAGAGAAATCAGGAAGCAAGTTTGTTCCGGCAGTATTTGGAGATGAAAAGCTGTTTCATTTGAAGAAACTAAGGCCATGTTTGCTTTAAAGAAAAGGGAGGAGAAAAAAGAGTGGAATGGAGGGGAAGGGAAAAGAAAAGAGTAGAGAAGGATATTTGTTTGGTTTGACATAAAATTTGATAGGCAAATGAATTATAATTTTTTTTCTTTAGACAAATTAATTCTTTGCCTTAAATACTAAATTACCTATATTAATAATGAAATATAATTTAATATCAATACCAAACTTTTTTAATGTCAAAAAGTCCTAAAAAATCGTGATTTATATTGAATATGAAATATAAAATAATTTAATGTATTAAACTATTTAATATAATTTAATATAAATAAAAAGCGGCCAACGGTGGCAGTCAACGCTAGCCAGTGACTTTCCGACAAAATTTCGGCAGCTTCCAACGATGGTATGAGGGTCCAGCGCAATTAATTTATATTCTATATTTTCATATTAAATAAATAAGTTTATTTATTTAATTAAGTTTCTTAAATCATTCATTAAATTTAATTATTATAATTTTTTTATAATATTAAATTGATAAAATAAAATATTAAATTATTATTATTATTAATGGCATTAAATTAGTTAAAATGTTGAAGGATAATTTTAAAAGCTTTGGTTTCCAACATAAGAGGAATTTGAATTCTTCACCCCTTGGCGTAAAATTCAAATTCTATATTATAATGGTTATTAAATTCTAATAAGAATTAAATTCTTAAATATTTTATGCAACCAAACAATAAAAATAAAAATAAAATTTAAATTATTTTCTTCTCCTTCATCCTCCCCCCTCAACCAAACTGAAAAATGAAGGTGGGCTTCTCACAATTTAGGTGAGGCATGGACTTGGTTTATTTGCAAACAGATCCACAAATTTTTGAATTAGATAGAATGAAATGTCCAAACATTTCATATTTGGGTCGGTGGTCGTTTTTTATTATTCGCAGATTGGACTTTTAGACAACACCAACTGTGGTCACGGTGTGCGTGTGGGCTCATTTATCATAAGCTTGCCACCTGGCAGCACATAAATGTTCCACTGACACTCTTCCCGTTCATTAGCCGCTGCACCAAACCATCTCGCTTCTCTCATCTCATTGCGAATTATTCTTCAAAGGTTTTGGATGGGAATAAGACGCTTTACCTACAAAATACTAACTGTTACCGACTTACGGTCAAACTGAATCACGCTCAGGAGGCAAAGTCTTGCTCAGACGTTATATATATATATATATATATATATGATTTTACATTATTAAACGTTTTTTTTTATTAAATCTTAATTATTATCATTTGTTATTTGTGAATTCAACCTTAGGATTTGCACCCAACACACCTAATTTTGGATCATCATTCAACCTTAGAAGCACTTTCGGAATCCATCCATCCCACATAGATTATTTGTGTTAACAGTTGATCTCCCAAATTATTTATATTTATTTTTTTAACAGATCTCTTACCTCGTCGTTTAAGATTTGATTGAATTCAGTTGGTCAGCAAACAAAAAGGATTGTGTAATCAATCCTCCTTTGAAGGCAGGCACCCTGCAAGCCATACGAAAATATTAATTAATTAATCAACTAATTAATAGCATGCTTTAAATTAAGTATACCGAATAACATTGTTGCAACTTGCAAGTGATAAAATAAAAATCTTGAAGCGTCTAGTTCCATATTAGTTACCATTCAGATGGATGGGAATTGGGATTGATCCAACATATCTTAAGCTTTCAACAAGTGTTTCCAAATCTTGAAGTAAAATTTGTAGAGGCCGCAGATTATTTGACCGACGGGGGGAGGGACATGCAATCCAATTCCGTACATTTTCATTTTATAAGATGCAGAGTAATCAACTTTAATTTATATTGCAACAATGAAGATATTTTGCAAAATGAATCATTAAAAATATAGGGATTTTGATTACATTTATATATTCTTCATTCATATAAATGATAAATGAAGGAGAATGAGCCACGATTAACTATGGCTAATGCGCCGTGCCTACATTTTTTTCAGTTGAGCCCGGCACAGCCCACGGCACGAGCCCTCTCATGCCGTGCCATGGGCCGTGCCTAAAAAAAGCCCACCAACTTTTTTTTTTTTTAGCGTGCCTAAAAAAACTCACGTGCCTAGCTTGTTTTATTCAAGCCCACGTGCCTAGCGTGCTTTATTTAAGCCCACGTGTCTGACGTGCTTTTTTAAGCCCACCAACATAATAATAATATTCACAATCATAATCATATTAATTTTTATTAAGAGAGTAATTAATATTTTATTATTAGTTTATCACAATTTCACAACTATATATTTTATTTCACAATAATCAATCATAATTCATAACACAACAATACATAAATTTAATTAAATTTAATTCCATAGATCATAATAATAATTAATTAAAATTAAAAATACAATCCTCGAATAATCATTATAATAATTAATTTCTAGATGAACATCGGTCAAGATTGTCATCAGAGATATTAGACTCTTTGTTGTGTTTGAAAGATTGGGAAGATGCTGAACGCCGAGTGCAACAAGATTGACAAAATGCTTTAATTAAACAAATTGAGAGTTTGAATGTTGATCAAGATGAAGTGGATCCAGATTATGCAGAGTACTGAACATTGAAGCCACTTCCAAAGACTAGAGATTTTTTTTTCTTGTAACTTTTTGAAACAATTTTTATTAGTGAGAAAGTTGTAAATTTGCAAATGATAGATGGTTCAGTAGGTGCCAGCTTAGTTGGGATGTACTGTTAACTGTAGTGATGCAAATTACACCTAATTTTATTTGAATTACTAATATTATAATTGTACTTTAATTTCATTTAATGAAAATGTAATTTTTAATTTATCATAATTTTTCTTGTGTATTAAATGGAAAATATTTCATTCACAAATGAAACGTATCTCTATTAAATATTAACTAAGTTATGATTTAATATTAATATGAAAAATATTTCATATGAAAAATATTTTATTATTAATTTTGTAAAAAAATTATTTTTTATTTACAATTTATAAATTTATGATATTTATAACCTTATTTATTAAAATCATGATATTTAATTATTTACTTATTCATTTAATAAATTATAAACATAAATAAATAATTAAATAAATATCATAAATAAAATTAAATATCATAAATAACATTATTCATTTAATAAATATCATAAATAAAATTATGATATTTATAATTTTATTTATTAAAATCATGATATTTACTTATTCATTTAATAAATTATAAACATAAAAGATTAGAATATTTATTTAAACTAAGATTTAATGATTTAAATTAATTTTTAAAAGTGTATGCTAAAAAATATATTAAAACATTTAATTTCAAGATATTGTACTTTAATTTCATAACATTTTATATTTACTTTTTGTTAAAAAAATTTACTTAGATATATTTTGGCCCACGTGCTATTAATGGCTCACGGACCGCGTGCTAGCCCACTAATGAACCGTGCTTATTACGTGCTTTTTCGCGTGCCGTGCTTTGGCCCATCTCTAATCGTGACGTTCTTTAAAGCCCGCGTGCCGTGCCTCATGTCTCACCGAAACGTGCTCGTACCGTGCCGTACCGTACGAACACGTGTCGTGCCATGTGCCACCCGGCCCATTGGCCATCTTTAGCCACGATGAATGAATGAATGAAAATTTCATCATCTTTCTTTCGTGTGGAATAGTTGATGATGCGAACGTATGACATAACATAAGAGAGACAGAGGCCGAGAGAATAAAGGAATCTGCAATACCAAAAGTTGTAAAAGCTGAAAAGAGATGCCCGGAAATCCTGGATGGCGTCACATTATTTATTAATTTTGCTTTCACCAATTTCGTCGCCTTAGTCCTCAGTTTTATTTTTGTTACTCTACTTACTATTGACTCCACTCAAATTATGAGTTTTGTTTATGCAGCTTCTTAAAATTTAAATTTCGTAACTAAGAAATTAATGTGTGTGTGTGTGTATTAATATATAAAACAAAAACAAAAAAAAATTGGTGCGACATTTAGCATTGAGGATTTGTGAATCATTAGTGACAAAAATAAAAATAAAGGTCTTGGCAGCAGAGTTCTTAAAATTGTGAATTTATTTGGACAACCAACCAACCATCTGAAATTATATCTATATATGTAAAATCAAGTAGATCGAATATTATATTACCCCACAACAGAATTAATGGAAAGTTTTAAAACAAAATTGGGCGACCGGAGTTTTGTCAAGTACCGGCCAGCAGTCAAATTACGCCAACACTCGAATTACGTAATAAGAATAATAACAATATGTTGTGTTTGACAAACCATCCAATCCCATTCACTCATATTCAGGGTAGTAGTAGTACCCTGAACCTCACCAAAAAAACCAAAACTCCATAATTCACAAAGTGAAGTGTGAAACAAAAAAAAAAATATATATATATATATATAAAAAAAATCAAAACACGATTACAGAGAATTATTATTGAGATCCATTCCACAGATTTATTATCTCCTCTAAATTGACTCAAAATGTTAAACAGAAAATAAAAACAAAAATTAAAAAAAAAAAAACTGTACAAAAACATATAATTAATTCCTCAATTTTCTTTTTCTTTTTCTTTTTTTCCTTTCTCCCCGAATGATTAAAATTTTCATCTATGTACATATAGAGAGATACCACCGCCCTAAAAGAAAAAGAAAAGAAAAAAATTTATAAATCTGCAGTGACCTGAGAAAAATGGGGAGGATCGTCGTCGTAAAACTCAGGGATCCCAGAAGCAGCCCACAGCCTCTCATTGAAGGAATCCTGCATATCGTCGGGAATGAACGGCGTCCTACACAGAGGGCACGTCTTCTGGTCATAAGCCATCCAACGGTCAAGACAGCCCCGGTGGAAGATATGCCGACAGTTTGTGAGCCGTCTGATCTCGTCCTGTTCTTCAAATTCATAAAGACAAACGGCACAGCTGTCGGGCGGGTCAACGAGCTCCGAGAACTTGACGACCGGCAGGATTTCCCGTATTAGAAGCGCAGAGACCGACAGAGGACGAAGTGGAGCAGCAGCGCGTGCACTGTCCGGCGCGTCAATGTCCGGTTCCAGAAAATCTTGAAGACCCAGACACGTAAACAAGATTGTGATTAGTTTTCGGATGAAACCCAGAACGGAAAGCGTGTGGAGGAGAAGTTTCGGGATGATGAGCTCTGAGTAAACTACTGGAAAGCCCATGCTTAATATATATATATTTTTTTTGGTTGTTATTATTTTTCAAAATATTTGAGAGAACAGAGAGGATTTAGTTTTATAGAGAGGCCTTGATTGTTCAGACTTTGCGAGTGAAATGAAGCAGTAAAGAGTTTCGATTTTTATGGAGGATGACAGCAGAAACGACACGATGGCTTTAAAGTAATTACTATTTTTATTATTATTTTGCTTTGAAGGCATGCACCACAATTTCTTGTCATTTTGAATTATGTGCTTACTGCAATCACATCCTGCCATAAATTGAATGTACAATACTTATTAATTACTTCTATCATTTGAAAAAAAAAAAAAAGTGTTACTGCTACATTTAACTGCAAAAGCTTTCTATGCAATTTTGGCAATGGCAACATCACTTGACTATCCATTTTTAAAAGTCGTATTTTCAGATTAAAAATTGTAATTTTATGTATAATAATGATATGGGATCAGTATCGTGTATAATATAACGACGCTGTTATTTAAAAAAAAAAAAGTTAATCATATAATTCTTAGTACTATGAATAAAGCTTACGGTTTACTTTATGATGATTGTCTTTGCAATTTAGTTGCGGTCTCAAATTTATGTCATTAGTGTATGTGTGTGCGTGTGCGCGTATTCAACATATTTAGGACCCACGGAACCAAAAACTTTTTTTCTTTTTTCTTTTTAAATTAGCAGCCAAGAACTTTTTATTTCAAAACAGATTTGCTTTAGTAATTTCTTATTTGTAACATTGTTTCAACTCGGTAACAGTCCAAATATCTTTTTAACTATAATAAATGTGAAGTTTGTGAAAGGTTTTTATTGAGAAAGCAAAGTGCATCCGAATCATTAAGTGATGGACCAAAAGGGCAAAAAAAGAAAGAAAAAAGAAAAAGAAAAAGATGGATGGAGGCATTGTGTTGAGTGTTGTTTTGTGGGCTTCCTATTTCTTTTTAATGCTTCATGTCCTATGCACATTAGGAAGCCCACAAAACAAGTTCTTGATGGAGAATCAGTACCATAAGTCATTGCCCTAGTGGGGTTGAAATTTGATGAATTCGACACATCATGGCGTCGTTGTCCCATCTCAAATGGGGTTACCACCAAACATATCAGTTCAAATGCCCTTATTGCTTGACTTGGGACAGTTTAGGCCTCCATCACTCTCTTCTTTTGTCTTCTTTAGCTTGTGAGAAGATAATGTTGGTACAGTCTTCGTCGGTAGATTATTAATTCCCCACCAGTAAATAAATGCTAATAATAATAATCAACGTAGTCAATAGAGAGACCTGAGACTTTTTAGATAAGGTGATAGAAATCTATAGTTATGAAATTAAAGACACACAACAACATTAACTTGTGATAATATAATGACCTATTCTTTGAAAGTTATAACTTGTACATTTAAACTAATTAATTTGAGAAAATTTCTCCTTTGAAGAGATCAACTAACTAATATTGAAGCGTTGTTAGGTTAAGAAATCTCAAATGCTATACTAAGAATATTTTGTAACTAATATCATATGGTTAGATATATTTTTGCGGTGACTTAGCCGACCGTGAATGTACATTACATCGACAGTGACTTGAATTCAAGCAATAATATGAAAAAAAAATGTTAATATTTAGTAAGTGAGAAACTTTTATTTCAATCTAAACGAACTAAAAAAAAACACAAAAAGAATTGAAATTTCATATCTCTTGTAGTACTATAAGCAAATTTTACAAATCAAGCTAAGAACCCTAACAATATAACATTAACTTGCATCAAACTCCATTTAACTAACCATTAAAAGAATAGGGGGATGGCCAGTGACATATACTGTGAGTGATTATGGACAAGAATCAAGTGGCATAGTATAAATGGGGTTATGAAAGGGAACAAAGATTGTGATGAGCTCTATGGAACCAGCAAAGACAGATGGGTTTAAACGAATGAAATTAGGGGAAAAAGAAAGAAAGAAAGAAAAAAAAAAAGGAAAATACAGCCGACGGCGTTATGTGGGTGGGGAAGCTCATGTTCATATTATGCCTTCATGCTAATTGCTCAGCACAGCTCTACAATGTGGTGTTAGTGTAAGCCCACCAACTCTGACTGACATTTTGTTCAAATACTGCTCCGACAAATTTTGGCCCACCCAAATACACACCCTGGTTTCACTTGTCTCGTTCTCTGTCTCTGTTTCCTCAGCCCTCGAATCACTGTCAATTTTCTTCTCTGCTCTTTCTCCATAACTAATTTTATATGTCTCTTTGCTGTAAAATAACCCTTTTCAAATGAGTCTATGAGTACCCATTTAAGCAAAGCTCGCTGGCATTTTGGCCTTATTAGGAACATTTTAACAGGTAGGCCAGCTAAATCCAACCGAAGATCCATTTCCCCTTTTCCTTTTTTTTTTAAACCAAGTTAACAATATTTTACACATCTTCAAGCTAACGCTTTATTTTATTTGTGCTTGTGCAATCCTAAGTCTAGGGCAATAGCCATCCAAAAAGCAAGATTTGTACGCGATTAATTCCAACTCTTAAAACAATTGTTAATACATTTGCCTACCAGAACTTGCCTGCCATAAGGATGAAACTAAGAATCAAATTCTGTCCATTTTGGGAAGGTAAAAATTAAAAGTATATAGTCCAACTTAGCTACGTCAGAAACTGTCTAAGCTTCAAAAGAATAGCCAATAATTTAATAATTAAGCTGATGTTTTTAACTGAGACAATTAAGTAACTTAACAGCAATTTGCATTATCAATTTATCATTTATTAAGCTAATGCAATGCCAAGAGCCAAGAGGGTTTGATCAAATATCATTTATGGGCCACGCTTGAATCGACATGTGAGAGCATGTTTGTCATTGGCCATATGGACTGACAACGACCACGTGGCCGCCTCTCTCTGTGTGTCCTTTTTTTTTTCTTTTTTCCTTTTTCCTTATATTGGGAGTCCAATGAGTAATCATTGCTCTTATGCCCAGTTTTTATTAATTTTAGTTCTTACAAATTCAATGACTAAAATGTTTTTATTATCTAGAAGCTCACCTCTCCCTTTGTTGAAAATTTTCAAAATTTTGAAGTTATATATATTTTTGCCAATCGGTTCTCTAAAGTTATAATTTCCTATATATATACCATTGATTCTCTAAACATTTTTTTTTTTAATCCCTAACTGATAATAATCATTCTGAACGATAAGAAAGGAAAACGACTGTCGTTTTGTTCATCTCTCTTTCTCATTTGAAACATCAAAGCATGATTTTTGCATTTTCATTATTGCCTGTACTGTATTAGACTAACGTACTTAGGGGTGGGCATAAACCCACAACCCATGGGTTTATCCAAACTCAAACCAAATTAAATGGTTTGGGTTGGGTAAATCATTAAAATGGGTTAGATGTGGGTTTTATGTAGAAAACCATTTAATTATGGTTTGGGTATGGTTTACCCATGGGTTATGGATAAAACCCCAACACTTAAATTTTCAAATGAAATAAATGAAAACAAAATAAATTAACACAAATAAGTGAAAGACCACCATTAAATTTTTTACGGCGTGATCAATTGTCAACAGTTTGAAAATGAAAATAACAGTAAAAATAAATTAAAATTAAATAAATATTGTTGTAAATAACATAATTTTTTTTTCTTATTTACAAAAATAATTCCTCCCACATGGAAAGATCATCATAGAAAGAGCAGGAGACTCTATTAATGATCAATAATAACTCGGCTTGGACTGGGTCCGATATGCTAGATGTCGAGTAATTTTTGGTTAATAATTGAATGTAATGCCCATATTAAGTATTAAAACAAGAAATATATATTTTGATATGAGTAGAAAAATTAATAATAAAATTTTTTCTTGTAATTATTTATTTTGTGAACATTTTCTTATAATAAATATTTTGTAATATTTTAAAATTAAATGTAAAAAGTATAGGTAAAATATTTTATTATTTATCTTATAATAAATTTTTATTTGTCAATCAAGTTTTCTTATAATAATTTTTTTTATCATTTGACTAATAATTTTCTTATATATTTATTATAAGAAAATTTTCAAAAAATAAATAAGTATAAAAAAATTTTATTATTAATTTTTTTGTTCATATCAAAACAAATATTTCTTATTTTTAATGCTTTATTTTTTATTTAGTTTCTATTCATGTGATTTATTTAATTTAGAATAAATATAAATAAAAGAATAGTTGAAAATAAGGGTAATATTGTAAACTTATATTATTAGAGGAGTTTTTGGCCATTATAAAAGCAGAAGGGGGAAAAATAATATATGTTGATTACTGTAGGGGGGAAACTGGCAATCTCCCTAAAATTAAACATATAAGTAGACAACATAACGCAAAACTACCAAAACGATAAATAAAAACAAATATTGCATAATTAAATAAATAACAAAGTGGCAAAATTTATTATTAGATTGTTAATGTCATGTTTGTGAAAGTTTATTATTAAAGTGTACGTTCTTATTTATTGAGAAATAATAATTTTTGTGATTAAACTTTATTTTGATTTTCTAGTATTCTTTAATTTAAGGATTAAGTTATTGTAAAATTTATAATTTTTATCCACTATATTTTTTATATTTTAATATCAATTTAATAATTAATAACAATTAATAATTATTATAATTTTGATATAATTAAATTTTATTAAAATAAAAATTATTTTGATAATAAAATTCAAACCAAACCCAAACCAAACTCAAATGGTTTGATTTGGTTTGGGTTAAAAATATTTGGGTTGGTTTGGGTTGGATCCAAATTTTTATGGTTTGATTTGGATTGACTTAAAATCCAACCCAAACCAACCCATGCCCACCCCTAAACGTACTTGTGAAAAATGTCGTGGGTAAATTTTCTTTCAATAAGAAGAAAGAAATTAAATTTGACAATTCTATGATTGTGGAGCTGAAGGAAAAGCCGAATGACATGAACGAGAGAGAAAACGACCGAAATTTTAGGCACGAGTCAGAATGGTGGGCCATCGACGGCATGTGAGGGTGTCCGTGTTTCATGTATTTCTACCTAACCCCCGTGACCCATTTAGCAAAGTCTCAGGCCATTTTGAAGAAAATCAATCGGTGCTCGTAATTTCAAGCTTAAATCCATCAAGCCACATCGCGCGAGTCTTCGCTTTCCCATCAAAAAAATTTTCCTTGTGAATATTATTGTTGTTATTATTATAGCATTTAGTAATTTATCATTTTAAACAGTGACCATAGGGGGCGGTTCTTTGGCTTTTCTGTTGGGTTTCGTTTATTTGTAAATTCTCAAATCGAGAAAATTGATCAAATTTAAAACGTTCATAATTGAATTATCGAATCGTTTGTTTGGTTTGAATAAAAATGATTAATTGACTGTCTAATCCTAATCTCAAACAAATTAACCGTATTAAGTGTGTAAAAACAAAAAGGATGTTCCAAAGCAACACCTAACTACCCATGTAAGGAAAAAAAAAATGGTGGATTCAAACAAATTAAATATGTATTAATTAATTAATTAATTAATTAATTATGAAAGTCCGCTAATACTTAAAAGAGAATGTGCACACTCTGCATTGAATTATAAAATGTAGCATAACATTGCGCCGTCTTGATATAGAGTGTTTTTTCGGATACTTTTTTTTTTATGAGAATTAATATTGATAAATAATTAGTATTCGTTATCTTACGCAACTTTGATTAGTTTAACATGTCTGGAGAGAATTAGAATTCAGGTCCAAATTAAATTAATGCAAATGGTTTGTTGCAGCGGGTTTGTGGCCGCGACAGCGTCAAATCTTCCGTTTTTTCAACAATGATAAACGTATAACTTAAGATATCAAATCAATGGTCCACTAATCTATTATTTTATGTATACTTTGGGGTTGCTTAGCATGCTAAGCACGAAATTAAAGAAAGATGAGAAAGTGTGCAGGAAAAGTGTATGCCTGATTATTATTAAAAGCATACTATTTCTTTTTACTGCATATAATTAAATAAGGAGAGAGTTTTCTTTTCGTTTCTTCAGGCATGGGTCCCAAGTCTGCCGATCATTCATTGTGCAAATTCTTTGGCCATATCTACTCGCGCTGAATGTTTTTAACTTCGGCCTATGACCGATGTTTCCTAATAATAACAGGTGCCCCTTTTGAATTTTATTTCCTAAACTAACTGTGATTTAATTTATAAAATATTAATTAATCATTATTCTATAAAATTTTCACCTCAAAAGATATTTCTTTTAAGTTTTTTTTATTTATACAATACATGTGAATCTTAAAATCTTAAATTAATTTTTCTTTTACTATGTGTTGTTATCTCCATAATTCTAAGCTCTCCTAAGTTTCTCAAAAAAATTATTTGTTCAATTAAAATTTACAATATAAATCAAAATTATGACGATGTAAATTTTTTTTAAAATAACAATTTATTTTAAGTGTATGATTGAATTCTCATTCAAAATAAGAAATAAATTAATTTATCTTTAATTATTTAAGTAATTTCAATTAAAAAAAATGAGGAAGAAGTTTCAGTTGTGTCAAAAGCCTACTCCTAACAGCAATTAAAAGGTGATTCTGTCAGCTTTTGGACACTCTTAGGGTGTGTTTGGTATTATTTTTTATATAGTGTTTTTGATTTTATTTTATAGAACAAGAATGATAAGTTTTTGATAAAAATAAAAACATGTTTGGCAGCTTATTTTTAAACTAATGTCTGAAAATGAAAACTGTAAAAATGCGTTTGGTTGTTTATTTGGAAAAATTAAAATAATAAGGTCTTATTTGGTATATATTTTTTAAAAAATTATATTTCAATAATTACATTATAATATATATATATTTTTAATATGTTTTCAAAATAAAAATTTAGTCAAAATTTAAGAAGAATATCATCTGTTGATTTTGTAAATTTCTAAGATTTGAAAGAAATTAATTTTGTATTTAAATGATTTATGAGAATTTTAAAAATTATTTGTTGATTGTTACGTTTATTTATTTTAATTATGCTAAATTTATTTTTCATTAATGTATGCATAGTATTTTTTTTTATCACAGATATGTTATATTAAAATAAATTATTTATCTAATAAATATGTGGAACCCACAAGATTTTAGTAATAATTATTACATTGAAACTGTGGGGCCCATGATGGCAGAAAACAAAAAGCTAGAGAACGCCAATTTGGCGTTCTCCACACCTACAAAGAAAAAGCGGAAACCAAAAAGTTTTTTATTTTTATATTTTTTGTTTATGTTTTAAAAACGCATCCACCAAACAAGTTTTATATTTTTATGTTTTCATAAAACAAAAAATGACTAGACAAAAACGATACCAAACACACCCTTAATATACCCGATCGGAGATCCAGAAAATGGCCTTACGAAATCTGGGCCATAGGCCCAGTTAAGAGGCTTTCTGTATTAGCCCATTGAACACCATTTTGTGGGCCACCAGGCCCATTACATGTATTTCGATTTGCTACTCGGCAATTCATATTCAATTCCATCTTTCCATGAACAATAACGAAACGACAACCTTAAATTTTGTTAAAAAGGCCCAATTTTCGAATTTCGAAGCGGGATTAAGATAAGGGCAAGAGCTATTTGACTCTAATTTGTACTTCCAATCTTCCACACGGTAATTTGATAAAATTTTATATGCACTAAAATAATTTTAATTAAATTTACTATCAAGATCGTTAATATAATTAAAGAAATACTATTACTAGGGGACGAACAAATGTGTACAGAAAAAATTTCACACTCACCATTCACAGAGAACATCAAAGGAAATAGAAAGAATAAATAAAAATGAAATATGGAAAAAAAAACTCATTGAAAAAGTAAGGAAAATAAATTGAAACAGAGATGCATATTGGATATATGGGTATATGTGTTGCACATTCTCAAACCTGTTAATTTTTTAGGGAATATATACATCTATGATGCTGTGTAGCTAAGGCCTAGGATCAAATCTCAATTAAACAGTTTCAAGTCAAATCTTGAATCTCGATAATATGCTTAGGAACCATTAGAAATGAAATATGTTTATTACTTGCGTATTATGAATATTTTATGAGTGTAGAGAGAAAATGAGGACTTAATTAAAAATATTCAAAGTGAAAATTAATTTTTGAAATTTATTGAATGATTGCGTAGAGTAAATGAATGTCCGTAGTAAATTTTAAAGTACAAATAGTCTCACCCTTAAAATAGCTAGGCTGAATGGTTAAAGCTATTGAAGGCAGCAGTCTGAACCCCCACAAAAGTATTATGGGGTAATTCTTTTCTCAATTATACTGTATATTTAAGTGGAGGCAATCTTTTCCTTTATGAAACGTGAGTAAAGTAGACATCCTTTGAATATTAGTGAGGGTAAAAATCTGAACATACATCTTTCGAATATTAGAAATGGTAAAAATCTGAACAGCACTTCATAAAAAGTATGATTTTAAATATTAGTAGTAGTTTTATGTAATATGAGTTGCAATCTAAGTAATAGTCTCATGTAAAATAAAGTTGTAAATAAAATTTCAAAGTAGTTTAAAGAATAAAAAATTGAAAGATTTTTATGGAAATGTTATATAGACACCCTATTTATAATAGAGCAACGAGCAAACATACTAGAGGTCTATTTGGAATTGTAATGGCTGATTAATTAAGTTGTTTGTGTAGTACGGGTGAAATAAGCTACTAATTAAAAGTAGTCTAGTATTTGATAAACTATATTGTTGTAGTAGTTATGAGTTTGAAAGCTAGAATACATGCATTTGATAAGTTTTATTACGAAAGTATTATTTTAATATATAATGACTAAAATATACATAAGTTTTAAAAGATGTTGCCTTTTATTTATATTATTAGGATTTATAGAAAAATAATACATAATTGTCTTTTATTATCTAACTATTAAGTTTATAATAGATATTTTAAAAATGTGTAGTGGTTTTCTTATAAGCTGCTTATAAAAAGTACAATTTACCTTATTTTCTAAAAAAATTATCAAATATCAGCCCAATAAAAAAATCTTTAAAAATCAAGTTTTCTTTAAATTTTTTTTTTTCATGTCTTTACAAAATATATTTTTCTTTATTTTAGTTAACAAAATTAAAAGACTTCCTATAATAATAAACATGGTTATTTATGCCCTACCCCTAAATATATCGATAATTTCCATCGTCCACCAAATTGTTTCAATAATTTTCATTGTGCCCCCATTTCCATTAATTTGACAATTATTTTTAATAGAAGTGTTTGAAATTTGATTAAATGTAAAAAATGCCCCTTATTTTGAATTGAAAAAGAATTAAATGACACAAAAACCTATTCCAGCAATTGTTATCTATGTTAAAAATAGTTAATCAAAGGTAATTACACAATAATTCCATCAATTAGCTTATTAAATAAGTTTAATTTATCACATCAAATATTTTTTAGGGCGTGAATGATCCAATTAATGGACTTGGGGTTGTGGTGCAACGAGTCAAAACATTTGAAATACGTGTGAAAATTATCGGAACAATCTGGGGACAGGACGGAAATAACCCAATAATAAACCATTCAAATATCGTCCAACACCACATTTCCCCCTTCCCCGATTTCTAAGGAAGGTTTGTATGGTAAGGCATCAGTTTACCATCATCATTCAAGGATTTAAGATACCTTGGCGTTATCAGCAAGTCGATCTGTTGTGTGCTGATGGCATTTTCCTCCACGGGATCGCAAAAAGCATTAAATCAACTGATTCCACGAACGAGACTTGATGATCAAAGCTCATGATTTTCAGGTTAAATCATTACCACGTGAATTGTGGAGTATCATATTTCCTTCAGAACTATGCAAATGCTTTCACATGGTCGGACTCAAATTTATCAATTTTCTGCTAATGTAGGCCAGCGCCTATTTATGTGTTGGTCCACCATTATAATTCTAATTCTATGCTTAATTTGCACTACTTTTAGTTATAAGTATCATACTTTATTTATTTATTTATTTATTTTTTATTTGATAAGATCATACTTTACTTGCTTGAAGCAACAAAGACAAATGGTTTTTAATTGGTTTCGTCTCCTTCTTTTAGCCGCATGCCTACCATGAGATAGGCTTGATTTTATTTCACATGATGGTGCTCAAAAGGGCCAATGGCATTCTATTATTTTCTTTCAGAGAATGCCAAAGGTGCAATGATAAAATTTTATATAGTGAAGTGCCAAGTAAGACATGACTCACAAGCTATGATGAAAGAGTTGTAATTATAAAATCAAACATTGCTCTTGTCTTCCTTCGTTTATGTTCTAGTAAAGATCAAGACACTAAAGTATTGTGAAAAATATTTGTTCATATGTTTTAAAAATTAAATTGATTTTATCTCCACTCTTTTTATTAAAATTATTATTTAAAAATGATAATTGCCACACACTGTCAATTTTCATTTGACAGTTATAAAATAAATATATATGCACACTTCACAACACCTCAAATATTAAAACACTTTAATGTTAAACAAGACCTAACTATACATCACTTCCAGTCACTGCTTGTACTTTGTCCTCCACCTTTAATTAAGCCTTGAACAAATTTTCTCGAATGATTATTTATTCAAAGCAAATAACGATGATAACTTTACAATTTATAATATTACTACTATACTATATTGGCCCTTATTAATATAGAGTGCCCAACTTTTTATTTTTATTTTTATTTTTATTATAATAAAAAAAGCAATAAAAAGAAGTTGAGATTGAAAAACAAGAACAAATCTCCTGGCACAAAGCCACAAATACAATCCTGCCGAATGCCAATGGAAGCAAGCAATGAGCAAAAAATGACATAATGCTCCCATGCCACGCACCCGGACACCCCACGCACACGCACACGCACACGCTCACGCTCGATCTGTAATAATAATAGTTATTATTATTATTATTTTTTTGAAAAGATAATAATAGTTAATTAAGAAAACAATAAAACCCCCCAAAATTTTTTCTGTGGGGCTAACCTGCACCTTGCCTGCCGTGCTGTTTCTCGTCTCTCAGTCTCACATATCACACGACAACAACAAGAAGTCGCAACTTTGCATTGGTCTTTCTTTCTTTCTTTTCTTGTCTTTTATTTTTGAAAAATCAGTAGGCAAGGCGAGCATCCGAAGGCCAGACAAAGCTCATCATCATCAGCTGAGTAACCAAAAAAAGGCTCGCCTGCTGACTCACTAAACCACATATCATCGTCTTTCATTCATCGACAATACACATTAAATGCTCAGTTTCTGAGTCTCAGCAGCCGAGAGTCGCTATTTTTTCGCTCTTTCCTCTGTCTCGTAAGCACCGCCATTTATAACTCCCTGTACTCAAATCCAAGTAACAACAAAAACTACAAAATAAAATCACTTGTTAATCCCACCCGAACTAAAAGACAACACGCACGCAAACACAACAACAACAACATTTCATGGCAACAACCGCAACGACAACAACAAAAGCAACTCATTTCAAAGTCCAAACTCAGCCCATCTTAAAGCCCAAACGCCGCAGGTGTCGTGAAACCACCATTTTGTCCTCAGCTTCAGACACCACCACTGCCTCAGCGGCTTCAAACACCGACTCTTTCTCCCATTACCCGACCCGACATCTCGACCCACCAACTGTTGTCTCACCCGAAAACTCCTGGTGCTGCCCCGCTTCCAAACCCTTACAAGTCCCCTCCCCACCACCACCTACTCCTCCTCCACAGCCGCCACAGAGACACGTCCGCAGCCCCGTTAAAGATCCCGACCCGACTCTCACACCTGACTCGCCTTCATCGTTCAGGATTCGGTTCTCTCCTGGCAGTCTATCGCCGGTCATGGACTTCACGCACACCGCGACACCACCGCCAGCCAACCACGGCCACTCATCTGACTCGGCATTTCCGTCGAGTTTCACCAAATTCAACTCCGCTCTGACGGCGGGTCTTTTGAACCCGATGTCTCCTCCGCCGGACAAAACCCGATCCAGTCCGACCCTTTTCGAAATGATGGCTAGCGAACCCGACGTTCATCCCAAAACCCAGATCCCAGTTGCCCACAACACCAAAACAACCCAACAGCAACCTCAGCAGCAACAACCATTTGATACCCAGCAGCTTAAAATGCAGAGAATAACGGATCTCTTGTTCACCAGAAGCCCTGGTAACCAGTTCAATGAGTTAACATCGAGTGATATAAAGCTGACTTTGAGTTCTAAAGATGGGATTAGTTTGTCGTTGAACGTGCACAGGCAAATTCTTGTGGCGCACAGTAGGTTTTTCGCTGTTAAGTTGTCGGATCGCTGGACAAAACAGCAGCAGAAAACGACTCTTCCCTACATTGTGGAGATTGCTGATTGTGATGACGTGGAGGTCTATATTGAGACTTTGAGGTTGATGTATTGCAAGGATCTTAAGAAGAAGTTGATGAGGGAGGACGTTTCTAAAGTTCTTGATATTTTGAAGGTATGTGGAATGTCATTTTTCCAATTATATTACATAAAGTTATATCTTTAATTTATATTTTTGGTTGCTTACTGCTTAGAAACTGTTTTTAGGATTAGGAAGGAAATTAGGGATATTAAATTAACTTAAAAGAAAACTTTATTGAGAATTTAAAGGTAATCCCCATGTAATAGTTAATGCTTTGAGAAAGTTATAAACATGTTATGCAATTTAAATTGGTTGGTTTTCTGAGGGTGTTTCCTTTTCCTTTTAGGTTTCGGCTGCGATCGGGTTTGATGCGGGGGTTTTGTCTTGTTTGGAGTACCTAGAGGCTGCTCCGTGGGCTGAGGATGAAGAAGAGAAGGTGGCTTCATTGTTATCTGAGCTTCGACTTGAGGGCGTGGGAGCTGGTGAAGTTTTGAAGAGGGTTTCAGTTGAAGTTGCTAATGGAACAGAAGAGGGTAATGATAATGAGGAAGTACTTCTCAAGCTCTTACATGTAGTTCTCGAAGGCAAAGACGAGAAGGCAAGGCGTGAGATGAAAGGGTTGGTATCGAAAATGCTTCACGAAAATTCTTCTCAAAATGATCTTCGAAAGGAGTCATTGTATTCTGCTTGTGATGGGTGTTTGCAATTGCTTCGCCAGTATTTTCTCCAGGCAGCTTCAGGGGAGATGCAGGAAGTGGGTCAGATTGCACGTCAGGCGGATAATTTGCATTGGATTTTGGACATCTTGATTGATAGGCAAATTGCTGAGGACTTTCTAAAAATATGGGCTTCTCAATCTGAAATATCTGAGGCGCATCCCAAAGTTCCTGCAGTTCATAGGTATGAGGTTAGTAGAGTTACTGCTAGACTGTTTGTTGGCATTGGCAAAGCACAGTTATTGGCTACAAAGGATGTGCGATACTTGCTTTTGCGGACTTGGTTGGAGCCTTTTTATGATGACTTTGGGTGGATGAGGAGGGCATCTAATGGTCTTGATCGTCACTTAATTGAGGATGGTCTTAGTAACACGATTCTCACTTTGCCTCTAGCTTGGCAACAGGAAATTTTGCTTGCTTGGTTTAATCGTTTCTTGAATTCTGGTGAAGACTGTCCGAATATACAAAGAGGGTTTGAAGTCTGGTGGAGGAGAGCTTTCTGGAGACATAATGGTGAGCAGGAGCAACTGCAGCAATTACGAATTGCAGCTGCAACCATTGAGAACTCATAGAAGTGATCAAGTCCATGTTGGAGCCAAAAGATAATGCTCTAAGGGGTCTATTACCTTTTCATGATCACTAAAACCTAATTTCACATTAATTTTTAGTTTTCTATCTCCTTCCTTTCTAAACCAGGACTTGAAATTCTTCAGAGAAAATGGGTTTCACACAAGGGGATTGTGTGTTTGCTTGATGTCATTTAACCAGGTTTAGTCTGGAAGAAGATTACTTTGTCCAGTTGCAACTTCCATATTTTTATGAAGTCAAACTTGATAGAATTTCTTACTTTGTTTTTTTGGCCCTTTCATGGATCCCCTGACACTTCTCTATTGCTATGTTGGATTTAGTTTATAAATACATCTTGTATATTCTTTCTTAGTTGGGGTTGATCTCAAGGGAGAGGGAGCTTCTGGTTAGTTTGGATTATGTTGATTACAAACTTTGGAGCTGTGTTGATCAATGTTACGTGTGTTCTCTCAAGTCTCAGAAAATCAAGTTCAATTAAGACGATTACCACAATTGTCATTACTCATTACAGTACTGCCATATGGGTTTATTGTTTCACTTAAACTGTTGTTATTAGTTTGATGCACAGTCATTGGTTCTTCTTGAGTTTCTATTCTTAGTTCAGGTATAAAATATGAAGGTTATTCATATTTTTATGTTACTTTTTGTTAGCCATCATGGACTTGGCGGACATGTGAACATAAATTTAGATCTTGAGTTTTCTTTACAACTGCATTTTCACTTGTAGCTGGCTATACCTATATGAATTGATCCAGTGTTGTCTCAATTCGTGAGTATTGGAGTGAAGATCATCTCCTTCAAGTTTCATTATTCTTATGTTGTAACTGGTGAGAATAACTTGTGAATAAGTTCTCTTAGTCTGGTATGATGGGAATCACATTCTTTTTGTGGAGCAAGGGATGACATTCTTTTTGTGGAGCAAGGGAATAACTCCTTTCTTGTTTGTGGGAGTATGAATATGTTGTGATGTTCTTTCCTTGTTTCTTTCTGCAGAATTCTCATTAAATTATCTACAGCTTTCTAAATTTTTTACTTTTAGATCAGGCAGTGCATGTTGGGAAAGGAAGGAAATCACCATGATCACGCCACAATTCCCGAGATAAAATATGTTGTTGAATATACGAATAATTCTAGAATACATATGTTGTATTACAATCAATTAATGCATGCATGACATGTGTAATTGAGTTTAACATAACCATCACTTGCATGATAATTTACAAAATAAATGTACTCATGTCATGACATTTTTTACTTATTGTATGGGTAATATGGTACAACAGATATAATTTAGAATTTCTCTAAATATACAGATAAAATTCTTTTTACCCGCAACAAATGATTATTTTTAATTTAATTTACCTAAATGTAAATTAGTCATGTTAATAAATTATATTTTGTCTTAAGAAATTGATGTTTTCAAAATTTTGAAATAAATTGAAGACCGGCATTCTAATTATAATTGGGAGTAAATCGAAGTTTTTCGATTTGATAAATACACGCTTAATTGTGCTGTTTTGATATATTCAATGTGGGAGTCCCTATGTTACAATTAATGTAACATACACACTCAATAACAACCACACAAATAATGAGCCCACATAATTTATGTGGTTATTATTGAGTGTGTATATTATATTAATTGTAACATCGCATTTGACATTCAATGTATGTCTTTTCTTCCCTTTTTTTTTTTTCCTTCTAGTGGTTTTAAACTTATAAGAGAAGGAGATCATGATAATTATAATAAAAAGGATGAGAGCGTTTGGTAATCGGTACCATGGAGTGCCCCTAACTGCCAAGTTTACCAATCAAAGTAAGTGGGAGGGCGACATCGTGTCTGTGCTCAGCAAAAGGTTAGACGCTACGTTTTGGCTTAGTGGAGTCTTCTGAAAACGTTTTGATTCGCTTCACATTGAAGCCTCTCGCTTTCGGTCTTGTCAAGAGTGTGATTGAATTGAATGCAAAGTAGGAATTTTTACAGGCATCAGGAGGAACTGTTCGTTCCGTATGATTGATTTGATATTTGGTTATGTTATGCTACGAGTTGATGCGCCGCTGCTGATAGCATATGCACGTTTCCATCGGGGATTTGTGGGCTTGCTTGATGTATTCCATGATCAAGTTGGCCCATTAGATATTGTCTTGTGCTCTGATCAAGATGGAAAGGGTACTTCCTGGCTGGTGGCTGGGCCACATGTTAATAGGCCGTGCTTGTTTTTCATCTACTTGGGCTTTGGTTGTTGATTCTGGTTCCTCGTACTAAGAGATTTGAGATGGATTTGCCTGTGAAGCGATTTCATTATAACATTGGTGAAGACCCTTTTTCTTTGTCTCGCATTGGATGGAGGTAGACAGATAAATAAATATTTTGGGGCATTATAAAGTAGCTTCTGTTTATACAAGGCAAGTCCTGCATGATGAAGTAGATTTTCTTTCTAGAGCTTTTGTTGAGATCAAGTGGTCACTCCTTTCTCTAAGAGTTCTGCTATTTGAACTCCGCGACAACAAAGGGATGACAGAAAAATCGGCACGTCAATGTCTGTTGCTTCAACAGCACTCACCATCTTTTGTCTATTACTTTTTTCATTTAAAAAATAAAATAATCAAAAGAAGAAAGAAAAGTAACAAAAAGAGATTACTTTTTTACAGCCATCTTTAGTCTCTCTCCATCTCTCACCTCTCATTTACTCAACGTGAGCTATCTGCATTTAGAAAGGAAAAATCAGTTCTGTCTCTATATCTCGCTTATCACAAGTAAGAAGTTAGATCTAGATCTACAAACAGAGGCCTTGATAAATTATTTTTGTATAGATACATTGACAACAAAATGACACTGAAAAAGCTATAACTTTAGATCTGGTCTTTGGTTGTTACACTGAGATGTAGCATATTAATCACTTGTTACAAGATATTTGGGTTGGTAATTTATCATAATTAATTAAGTAATTTATAGATGCTGTAACATCTATATATTTTTCTTTTCAGTTTTCATTTATATTCTATCGTCTTTTTGTCTTCCCTGAATTCGTTTATCATTTTCCTTTAATGGCCAGCGCCAGTTGTTGACCCGCCGCTGACTCTTAAATATGTGATCAAATCAATTAAAAGTCAATTTATTCTTGTCCTAGCTCTGCCATGGTGAATTTAATGCATCTTGTTCGTGCAATATTGTCCCGTTTTTTAATAATTAGTTCCAGGTCTGGCAGGCAATGTGGCAGTGAAGTCCCCACATAATGATTAGTTATTCACACTGAGGTTCAACAGTTTGAGATAGAAAAAGTGAGAATTATGCTGCTTTCCCCTGAAACTTGTACTGCAATTTATGATGTAAATTTCACTATAAAATTTGATCGTTGAATATATCTACAGACAGCTGTGTGTCGTTTGACCTTTCTCTTGGAATCAGAATTGTGTAGTCTTTTACCTGGTAATATGATCTAGATCTACCTACTTCTTAAACTTGAGCCTGAATCTTCTGTTTGTTGGACGGTTCCTTTCTTTTTGCTTCTCTTCCTTTGCCGGCGAGTAATAGATTTTTTGTCTTTTTTTTTTTAAATTATACATTGCCCGTCGTCAAGATGTGTGAAGAAAGAATTCAGCAGTGGGCAATCATAATTTATGTCTTCGAGTCTTGCGTATTTTTGCCTTAAAATTATAAGAAAACAACCACCCAGGTTAGCTGGAACAGATAAAATCACATATCAACAACACCTATAAAATGTAAGAAACAATTTCAGTGTTTACCATTCTTGATCAATCAGCATTTCATATGTCAATCCAAACTCTCTTAGCTCTTCTTCGGTGTGATGTACAAGCAAGCTGTACCTGTTGAATACATAATATTAGACAAATTTGAACTTTTAGATTTTAAAAGAGAAAATTAAGGATGGATGAATATTGAATACCTTCCACCATAACCTTTCTCCATAACAATAATGCCGCCATTGCCCAAGTTGTTGAGTCCTTCAAATTGCTCGACGGTCCACTTGTACCACCTCATCAGAAACACACGTAATGTGAGACCGTGAGACACTATTACTATGTTCATGTTTTGGCTCCGGTGCCCTGGTGGTTGAAAACGCCCATGATCGATATCTGCTCTTAGTGTTTCTCTAAATCCTGTTGCATTTTCAATTTTTAGTGTCAACTTCGTCACAGTCTGATGTGAATAAGAATATAAGATCGAGCAGACTGAGATTTAATGATAATAATAATAGTAAAACAGGGAGAGGAAGGGGGGGGGGGGGGGGGGAGGAAAAACATGCCCCTGTGATTTTATCATAAAAATCGGCAGCAAATTTCCCCTTGGGGAAACGGTAAAAGAAACGACCATAGAGCAAACGAACAGCTTTTTCAACTCGCATTCTCTCCCTGTCCTGGAAGTTCCCTTTTCATGACAACACAGCCTTAACTTAAAAATAATATTGTTAACAAATTAAAAATGAAATTTGGGTGACTGTAGATAATAATAATACGAAATCGTAGCTAGATGAGTAGAGGTACAATGGATGAATACCAAAATCTTGCTCCCGAAGACGAGGTTCTTTAGTCATGCCGGCAATTCTGGAGCGCTCAAAAGCGCGACCCAGGAACTGCAGAGTTTGAAGAGTCCTTGTATAAGGTGAGACATAGAAGTAAACTTGCCAGTCGTCATCAAGTTCAGCTCCATCGCCATCATTCTGCTCAATCATTTGCCTAATTCTTCTGCCGCATTCTTCAGATTGTGCCTTGCCTTTCTCAGTGAGTGCAATCTTTGGATCAGCGACTCTCGTATAAGCACTCTCGTCGACGTTACCTTCACTTTCCCCATGTCTGACTAATATTATCCGGCGGGGTCTAGGAGGAGGAGGGTCTCTGTGTATATCTTGATGACCTTTTTCTGAAAAACCTACCTTTCCATTACCTTGGTGTAAATGAATGGTCTCTGCTGTTTTATGGCAACATTTGAATTTAAATGCGTTATAACAGTTTGATTTTCGTCGGAGAAGTTGTCCGGAAAGTGTTGCCGTTGGTGCTGAATTCGAAGCTGGGGTGAGGAAAATGGTGGCCATTGCTTGGGAACCGAAAGGATAACGAAATCAACAAGCCGAAGGCCAATGGGAATTAAGTGATTGTTCAAAAGGTTATATTATGTGCCGTTGATGTTGAAGACTTCAGTCGGTCAGGCTCACTATGCACGCAAATATTGGCATGCCTCTAGCCCACACCTCAATGGCTCATTAGCAATATCTCCACCACATGTAATTAGAACAACTGTGAACAAATATTGTGCAAGTACAGGGGATAAATACCAAAGTACTGGAAAGACAGATCGTTCAGTAAAATTACACGGGCAAATATCTTTCAAGTCCACGAGGTACATGTCGTTCAAGACTTCAAGTCATCAAGGTGAATTCTAGGGATGCAAAAGAATTCGAGTCCGGCCCGAATTTGCAAAGATCCGGAAAATTTGGATATGAAAAAATCTAGATCCGCATATTAAAAAATATTGATATGGAGTCTAAGAATGAGAATCCGCACATATCTTAATCTGAATTTAGATACATATACATTTAGAAAATTGGATATCCCAATATGGATTAATTTTAATTATATTATTAATTAAATTAATTTTTTTATTAGAAAATAATTAAAATATATAAGCTAAAATTGCAAAAAATAAATCGTGAAATCCAGTAAGTCAGTAACCCTCAAAACACACACGGCTACTCCCTTGGCCCTACTCCCGCCTTGCCTCATTGCCTGCTCCCCTGCTCGCCCTCAGCCTCACGCCGACAGTGGACAGCTGACTGACGCCTCCATTGCTCGGCTGCTCCTAACCACCCACAGCCACAAGCGGCTAAAATCAGCCCCTGCTCCCCACCACTCACAAACGGCAAAAATCAATCCTTGCTCCCCACCACTCACCATCGGCCAAAATCAGAAACACAAAAGGCGAGCCAACTACCAAGCCCACGTTAATTACTTTCCAGCGAATCAATATTCGTATTTTCAGTGAACTAATATGTAAAAGCATAAATTTAGTGAAAAATCATGTCTAAACCTTTACAAATTAGTTTAATTTTAGATTCACTTGAATTACTTTAATTAGGTTTTTGATTTAATTACTTTAATTTTTAAATTATTGAATTTCTAAATTACATTTCAAATTATTGAATCTTAATTTTGTGCATCCAGATATCCAAAATGTCCACCTCATCCATTATGTATATTACCCGCATCCGGATCCGCATATTTTTTTTACGGGTCTAGATACAGATTCAGATATAATAATATAAATGTAAATCCAGATATAAATGCACCTTTATCCGGATCTGGATCTAGATTTTGCCATCCCTAATCAATTCTCTGCCTGAGCAACCTGTTTTGACCTAAATTTTTCTTTATCTAAGCAAATCCACCCATCGAATTTCACTGGTTTTTCTTTTGATGCGAACAAGTTTCCCATTGTTGGGCCACACTTCGCGCATGAATACCCACAAGGCTTGGCATGGACTAGGGACATCAAATTTTAAATGGGCTTCGCATAGCCCATCATCATAATTTCTTATACCATAAATAAAGCCAGAGAAAATCTCGAAGTTCAGAAACAGTTTTCATTTCATTTTCAAACTCATATGCTCCTAGCCTTTGGTGGACCAAGAGTGGGGTTCACTCTTTAATAAATTATTATCTCTTTACATTTTATTCATTCGTTTATTTATTCATTTATTCTTTTTTGAGAAAAGTTTAAGAAAGCCCTCCGAAGTCCAATCAGTGGCGAAGACACTTGTAGCTCGTCCTAGCCTTTAAACAAAATTATGTACATTTATTTTTAATTAGATTTATTTGAGATGTCATCACAAAATCTTTTTATTATCAGCAGTACGTTAATCTTTTGAAATTATCCATTTTAACCCCAATTCATTTCTCTCTATTTCAGACTCTCACACTCTCTACGCTCACACAATCATGACAAAAAAACTAAAAGGCGTTTTAGTATTAAATGTTAGAATTTTATAGTTTTTCTTCTTGAAATTGAAGGTTATATTCACATTAGCATTATATCATATTAAAATCAATTTTTAATACAATAATATGATTTAGTTTGATGTTGTCATTCGTGAGAATTTTCATATATTGTCTTGGAATCGATTGTTAACCAGTTACGAGTTGATTTTCAAAATACGTTTCATGTAATTTTTTTTTCTTATAAAGTAATGATTTCTTGTATGGTTGAGGATCAACATTTTCTTTTTAATTTCTACTAAATAATACCTTGATGACGAAAAGAAAATTTAATGCAGCCTAAAAGAGTACTATATCCACTTGGTTTATGGTTGAGGTTATGCATGGCCTTTTTTGGATCAAAAAGTATGGGAAGCCACCAACCATTAATCTTATTCAAGCCTAGTGAGCCATGTACATATACATACATATATTCTTTCTATAGGCCAGTGGGAAAGTTGTTTAATTAAAAGATCTTAGTTCAATAATTTTATGTTTCCGCGATTTGCGCATAGATATAGATCAGTGAATAAGTTTTTGTCACATGTAAACGTGGTCGTACAACTAGTTTCTTGGGAGTTGCTAATGAGTGGTGCATGCAAAATTTGTTCGTTGTCCTTGTATGGACACGAGAAATGCCCGAGCTTACAGGGAAATAGGGTTTCAGATCAAAATTGCTTACTTTTTTTGTATAAATTGATATTTAAAAAAAGTGAATAGAATAACCCCAAAAAAAAGGCACATAATAATAGCTGACTTGAAGGTCAACTGCAACTGGCGATAAATCATAGTAATAAAGCTCCAAGCTGGTTACCGAAAAACTTGGCCATTGACAAAGAGTTACATACACTTGCGATTAGTCATAGTGATTAGCGATTGACCCAGCATCTCTCTCTGTGTTAATTTCCAAGCAAATGCCCGTCTCCGTAACGCACAAAGTAAAATCTCATGATGTCTTCAATAATAAACTAACGCTGACCCTTTTTGATTTTTGAATCAAACCACCATTGACCTTATTAATTCCTTATTCGTTTATTATTATTATTATTATTATTATTTTTTTTTTTTCTGAAAGCAAAGCCGGTCTCTTTCGGCTGCCGATGCCATTAGCTCGGTCAACAAATTTATGTTTCGCTTCTCTGAAAGTGAATTAATGTTTAGAGACATGTGAGCACGCAGGGTTAACTAATTACTTGGTATTGTCTCGAATATCACTTTCAATTACTACGGTTAAAAAGAAAGCGAATCAACTAACAAAATGAAAAAGGAAAAGGCATCAATGAAAAGAATACGAGAAGCTACAAAACAAAGAAGCTCTTTACGAATTCATGCCGTGGGTGGGTGAGTGAATTTAGTTTTCTCTCTATATATAAAACCTTATCAATAATGCTGCCTATGAAAATCGACGGTAGTTTGTTTTTCTTACTATTTTTACATGCATCTTCTCTCTTTCAATTTACTATTTTTTTAACACCGAAGAAAGCGTAACCAATCAGCTCGCTTATTATAAAATTAGTAAAGAAAAAAAGAAAAAAAATACTTAATTAAATACACACAAAAGAGTAGCTTTCATTAGATTTTGTCTCTTCTTTCTAGTAAAGCTGTTTTTCCTTTTTCTCTTTAATCGTCCAATCATAAAGCTAGCAAAACTTATAAGAAACCTCTTGTGATTGACAAACTAAACACTATAATATGAAGCTAATTAATTTGCTTCAAATTCTAGTTAGCTCAGCAAGTGTGTGAGTCATGGGGGACTAGAGAAAAATTGTAAAGAAACCCAAGTACGGCCATAGGAAACAATGTTACATTTTAACGACAGATACCACTAAAGACCCCGAAGCAAAAAAAATAATTCAATATTAGTTCTTTTTTTTTTTTGCGTTTGTCATATGCATTGACTGTAGTCCTGTCGATGGCTGATCTTTCGTGTTGGCGAAGGAAATCAACAATATTTTAAAATTGGCTAACATTTCTTGAAAATTTACCCGAAATCTTTCTGTATGGATTATCTGATTTATTAAACTCCTAAATAAGATTTTTATGAAAATAATACATGTCTATTAGTTTGCTTTGCATTAGTAATTAAGTCGTCAAAGAAAATGGAACTAATTAATTATGGAAATAAATTGATGATAGTATTAGACTTTTGTCAACTCTTATATAAGCCCACAACTTTATGTTGTACAACTTGGATGATATGCCCTTTTCACTTTAATTTCTTCTTAATCTTGTATATTATTAATTAATTAATTGTATGCATTCTTGGAAATCTAACAACATAATTTTGTAAAAGACATGGCCGCAAATTCCATTATTTTCCCAATAGAAGTTTAGAATAAAGACAGCAAACAACAATTAAGGGATAATTAGTAACATAGTATATAAGATGAAAAGCATGACGAGTCTTAAAAGATAAGAGGGATTGCTCCATTTTTGTGGGTGACATTATTGTCATACAAATTCAAGTTGCAAATTGACTTTTATGTTCATTAAGTTGGACCCTCATTTTGATGATAAATTGATTATGATGATGAATGAGCCTTATATGGATTGAAGATTCCACTATCATATTGGTCCACAAGAGAGGAGATTACAAAAGTATGTTTCACAACTTCAAAAAAATTACGAGATAATCAATTAAGTAGCTTCGCACAAAAAAAAAGCAGCTAAATTTCAACAAAGACAGCCAGTAAAATTAATGTCATTTTCATTATTCAATTAATAATTAATATTAAAAAAATCTTACATCTGACTTTCTGTGGACCTTAATTGGAGAAAAGACTGAATGTAGTATTGGACTAGGTACACAAATTTACTTGTGTAAGTCATTACTGCTAGTTCATAGTGCATTGTTAAAATTGATATACATGGGCATGGCATCTGCACGAAACCCTAATTTAGTAGCTCGGCAGGTTTTATTACGGCTCCAAAACTGGTGGTACTTTAAATAATATCTCGTGTGTGTGTGTGTATAGTGATATACAAAAAAAAAAAAGTTAAATTAATGATGTAAATACAAAATTGAGATATGAATTTTACATCTCAAATGATTTGTAATAACTGATTTTCTATATTATCATTAACGAAATAATTCACAGCACCAATGGATGAATGACACATTAAATGCCATATCATATAGGGTACAAAATTTATTTCTCAACTACGTAAACATATCATTACTTAAAAATAGAAAAATCTAATCTAAAGTTGGGGTTGTTGTCATTATATATAGCTGCAATGTACGTATTTTTGTTCTTTTATTAAGTAATTGATACATTAATGAATAATCTTGCCATTATGTAACTGATTACAAACAATTTACATACGTAATCCAAAGTTAATGATGAATCAATGGAGTACTAAAAGGTTAATGGGTCAATGGACCACACAAATGGAAATGGTCATGTTTCGAAGGAGCCCCACGTGTCGAGGGCATGCACGGACTTGCTTTGTTGCTAGGGTTTTTAATGCCACTAACTTCTTTCTGAGGATTAAAATCTTTCAACATGCGCACTAGTAGTACTATGAGATCTTCTTTTCACATGTACACTGGCCTGGCCAGCACTTTAATTTTGTTGTTATCAATTTCTTCAGGTAGCTCCCTTCCTTTTTGTTTCTTGCTCAGTGCTGGCCCTACTTTTGTTCCTTGTATCGCTTTCCCTTCTTTTAGTCTCCAAAAAGCCAAAAGCTAGTTAGCAATTAAATTGGAGAATTTCTGCAACTTGGGTCACCCAGTAAATTGTATGATCATGGAGTTATTATGGAGACGAACTTACACGATCGGCCAAGAAAATGGAATTATCAATTATCAATTAGAAGTCGTTTGCGAGCTAGCTAGCGCAAAATTTGTTAAATGATTAATGCATGTGTGAATGAACATGCACATGGTGAGTTACAACAAAATAAAAACTTACCGAGGAATTGATCGTGTTTTTGAAAATGATAGTATAGGGATCATTGTGCCGTTTTTCCAGATAATGTTTCTATATAAATTACAAAAGTAATGACTCAGATGATCAAATCTCTTAGAACAAAATGACGCAAATGCATGCCACATCCTGAAACTTTTATGTTACCCATTTTTTTAATCAATTATTATTCTTAATTAAACCATTAAAACAAATTATATATAGAAGCCATCCAAAAGCTTGTAAACACATAATACGGGAATCATACACACAAACCGTACACGTATATTTGGCGAAATTAAGATGATGAAGATTATTATTACATTGTGATTTAAAATTCGTCGTATCATTGGTGTCAACGCTGCACTACTCATAAAGATTAGTGAATTTGTGCCAATATAAAAAGCAAACCTAGCCCGGGCTTGCAAGAGAGGATCACATTATAAGAAGTGATGTTGAATATTGTAAATGTCATTTTCATTTTGATTTCTATAATCACCCTAGTTTCTATGCTATTCAACCGGATAGCCCATGTTTATTTGACTCTCCATTTTAGCTCTGCGGCTTCACATACAATAATTATTTAGCATGTGCATTGTGGGATAAATATGAAGCATAAAGATCAATAAATTAAAATGCTGAAAATATTCAAAATCAAAAAATTGCAGAGCTAGCAAGCATATATTCTACGTATGCGGCCAATTATGTAATTTCTAACGATATCATACCCTATAGTTTGAGCATCATCAGATCATTAAAAAAATCTACAAAAAATTGATTATCTGATGGTCTCCAAGTTGTGAAGTATAATATCTTTGGTTACTGTCGTCATGACATATATATATATATGGAGCCAGCCTCGGTAAATGGGGCAACTGCCCGCACTTGTTTAGGAAAAACCATAAATTTTATTTACTATTCAAGACCCTAATCCTGTAAAATTAATTGAAATACCCCCATGAATTGAAAAATTTTAGGCCTGTACCTTCATGAAATTAATTAAAATGTCCCATGAATATAAAATATGATATTTTATACTGAATTCATTCTTAAATTGCCTCTGTAAATAAAATTTATAGCTCGGACTCTCTCTTTGTCTCCCCCCCTTCTCTCTCTATATATATACACGCGCGCACACACATACACACACCTGCATCCGTCATTTTTAAATGCAGACTTGTTATTAAATTATGTGATTTAATAAAGTTATTTTAATTAACTATTAAACCGTATGATTTAATAATGTGTCGAAAAAGAGAAAATGAGTGCGTCCGCACCTTGATACCATAATCGAATCTATTCTTTCACTTTCACTTAGCATTTCTAAAAAGAAGAAGCTTAAGTTCCTCTTTGTCTATTAACTTTCTGCCCCCAAGATATAAATTATATACTTGATGATAAACAAATTGATCAAGACCGTTGCTCTGATGAATGACTACTTTGATGAAATGCATCATTAGATCTTGACAGTCCATTCAAGAACAAAAAGCGGTGAATAATTAAACGGCCATGAAAACAAAAAAGCCTATATTTTAACTCATAACTGGACAATATAATATTAATTCATAGTTTCATACTGAAATAGCCCACCATGACAAAATTTTCCACGTGGGTTGTCTTTATGTTGTATAATGTTGCCAAATTGCAATTTTGTGTCCCCCAAAAGTTTGATTAAAGAAGAAAGTAATAATAAATAGTTAAATTATATATAGTCACTGATGAAAGCATGAGAAAAATATCGTACTTTTTTTTTAAAAAAAAAACCCTTATATTGGGAGTAAATTATGAAGACAAATGAAGTAACAAGTGGCATGGTATATTAATTTTACGTAGATTAATTAGCTGATTAGCTCCTCGTTAGACTTACACGCGCGTGCGTATATATTATCAATATATACAATGATGGAAATCGTGCTACTAATAAGAAGAAATCAAACAATCCCTCTATAATTTACTTGTTGTCCAGCTTTAATTTATTGTTTGATCAGTTCATGAAACTACTTTATCTATAACGTTATATACATAGTGCTAGCTAAGCAAACCCCAGAGGTCCCGCTGCTATATATAACTCTCCTACTTGAGGGAAACTGATCGTGTCGGCTTATGATTTGGATACCCTAAAATTAGAAACAAAATCAAACAACTGTGAAGACCCTCTTTGGCAATAATCCCTTATTAAAAGATGCAATATTATAACTCAACTTTTTTTTTTCTGTTAATTATGATCTTTGGTAGAAGTAGTCCAATTTAAGCTCAACTACGATGTTTTAGAATGATTCTTCTTGTTTTCATCTTTTGTCGAAGCTAAGTCGTCGTTCCTAGGGCTCTCTTTATTTATGCTTAAACAATTTGGCAGTTTTGCTTCGACTGTTCTACTCAAGAGTTAATGCTGTTTTTGTTTGTATTTATTTAACTTAATTAATGCACAATTTAACTTCTTCTCCGCCCATGTTAGCGACGATTAGTGTTGTTTACCAAACACTTTAAAATTGTGAAACTATAACCAAATGAACCCTAGCAACATAATTAAACAATTGTATAAAGACCCTCTTTAACAATAATCCCTTATAAAAAGATGCAATATATAATACCTCTATTACCTCTATTTTTCTATTAACTATGATTTTGTTTAAAGTAGCCTATTAGCGTAGCTTTAGGCTAAACTGATACTGTTTAGGATGATTTTTTGACCTTTTTTATCTTCTTTTTATCCTTACTAAATTGTATATGTTTGGGCTCTTTTTAGTTTGATGCCACAGACCGCCCAAATTTCAGCCGAAGACGCTAAGTACACAAGTCACGGTGTGCTAGCTTGACTTAATTCTAGAAAGTTCTATCTCTAACGCATTTTTTATTTGTACATAATTAGGAAATCTCTAGATATTGCTAGAGTGTTGCACCACGTACCTTGAACATATATAGTCTACGATCACTCCTAATCTTGCTAGAATGAGAGCTCTCTCCAACTCATGAGAACTCTTTAGGGTTAGAAGATTCTAAAATTAGGCAAGTCTTATTATAAATAGGGCTTGCCACTTGCCATTTCAGTAAAAAGCAATAACGAAGCAAACTTATAAGCAACTCAATGCAAGCTCCCGAACTCTCTTGTACAGACACTCTGTGAATAATACACATACTCTCTTTACCCTAATTGCTCACTTTTCTCTCTAATTTTTACGTAAGTAGCTTAACTTAACTAGTTGAAAAGCTCAATGCTTACTTAGTAATTTTTAGGTGAGAATTATTTAAGTACCGCATAGGTATACTGCACAAAATATTCATCCCTGATATTAAGCTAGTTCAAACATGTTGGCAGCGCAATGGAAAAATAATCAATAACAATGATATTAATAACTTTTTCTTGACAGCAATGAGAGATTAAGCCACGTGAATACTAATTGAAGCGTCCTCACTCTAACAAAGACAAGCCCATAACACAATTAAAACCGGACAGTATCCGAAGTACATAATCCATTTTCAAGCGAACCTTAAGCCACAATGACAGGGCACAATTTAAATTGCCAACCAATGAGGCAAAACAATAACTGAAATTAATTACAACTCAGATCGATCTCCATATTATTAGTTACTTAGGGTTTGAATAAATCAAAGATCTCGAACCTGAAACCTAATCTTGTGAGAACTTGATCCCAAGTTCAATGATCCGCTGATGAAATGGACATCAAAAAGCTGCAAAAATAAATTGGTAGCTACGCTACCTAGGTTTACAGTAGCAGTGCCATTGATGCCCTAATAATATAGCTAAATAGATTGGTCCCCAGCAACTCAAAAAGGATCATGGACCACGCACGCTTGCAGACCCACAAAAGCTTCAAGTTTCAACGCCAATCTCAAAACTGGACGCTGCCATGAATCACTAAGAACCTCAACAGATCATCTTTTTTAGTTTTAGTTTTACTCCCCTCCCCCGCCTTTTGTGGGTGCTATTTTGCAAATAAACTGGCCCAAACACAAATCCATCATCAGTCATCACAATTCACAATAAAAAGCTGCTTCCGTACAAACTGCTTTGTGGCTCAAATAAATTTTAAAGTAAACGTATATATATACATATATTATGTAAAATCTATACATTGGCAGAGAAAATCTGATGAAAGTTACGTGAGGATACGAGCTTTAACTATGTAAGTCAGTGACTCTGTCTATTCGGAGACTGGTAGTTGTTTTATATTATATTATATATATATATATATGGTGCGCAAGGCAAAGGCAAAGGGTGCGTATTGTAGTTTGTACATTTTCCTAATATTATTATCATCTCCACCACAGGAAAATTACAAGTCGATAAAGCACAAATTTGACGACGTCATCGGGAGGGTTAAGTAAGAGCAAGAGAAATTTTGGCAAGCGGCGTAGAAAGCTTCGTTATAGGACCACCTGCTTTTAACGGACAAAAATTAAAAGCTGTATTATTCATTATTCAATTTGACGTTTGACTCGACCCCCACTCTCACGTTTCGTGCGTGTATTTTTGTTTTCACCTTGTTTTTTTCAAGGCTAAGAGCTGATGAGTACCCCTTTTTTCTCCTTTAATTTATTATGGAAAAAACGTGTGTGGATGGTGCTTTTTTGGATGATTACATTTACTTTATTTTTTAAAAGTAACTCATGTTTCCATATACAGTATACATTAAAAAAAAATGTAATTTTTTTTATTAAAAGCTTGAAAATGAGGATTTTTTCACGACTATATACATAAACGATAAATTAGTATGAGTTCATGAAAGTTCTTTATTTTTCTTGTTTTATAATTATTGTAGTTACCAAATTAAAGTCGGTCATAACTTCCAATTTTTTATTGGTATGGTGCAGCCGGAAGCCTTGAATATTTGACTTTATCACCACATCAACTTTGAAATGGTGTAACATAGATACTTAGACTCATAATATGCCATGTACATTTTTAATATATGAAAGAATACATATTGGTCCATTAATGTGCAAGAGAGACTTGAAACGCTTATCATGTACATTTCTAATATATGAAAGAGTATAAATTGCTCCATTAATGTACAAGAGAGACTTGAAACCCTTGTACATTTGCAGAAAAAACAAGTAATTTTCCATTTAGTTAGTGGGTGATTCGAATGAAAATTTTTGCTCCCAATTCAAATAAAAATATGTAGTATTCATATCAATGTAGCCAACCAATTCCGAATTTGAAGTGATGATACACGGAACTGAAATTTTCTGGATTAGGAATAAGTGAGGAAGCAGGCCTCAACGAAAAAGAGCCAGACTGCCCAGTTAAAAAAAAGATGTTCTCTTCTTATGGTGAAACATGGCGGGTGAATGGTGATAGCTAGCAAAGGTGCGCGTGGAGTGAGCATATTGTTATTTATATATATATATATATATATTAATATATATCATCTTGAAAAAATGAAGGAAGAGAAAAAAGAAGTGGTCCCAAAAAGAAAAGAAATTTAGAGAGAGAAGGAGAATGGGTGGAGTACTTTTAATACACCAATTAATTAGAATTAGATGGGGGAAGAATTGGACCACCTCATCTCATCACACACACAGTCCCTTATTTTGGGAACAAATTTTTTACACTACATCCACGTCCAGGCGCATCTATTCTCTCTCTCTCTCTCTCTCTCTCAAAATTCAGTCACACACCTCTCTCTCTCACTCAGTCTCAGACATTCAATTCAATATTATATGCCCTTGTATTGTATATATATTATTTTTCGTTTTGGGAAACAAGTACAATTTTTTTTTTAAAGGCCCACCCTCTAAGAGAAGCCACACTGAGAGTCTGAGACCCATCTGAAAAAGCCTGGTTACAACTCCAACTTAGGAAGTGATTTTTGGGATTCGTGTTCCAACCAAGATCTCTTATATCTTTTTATCTTCATTTATTTTATTTTTCTCTCAATTATATGATTATGATGATTAATTTATTATTATTATTATCAGTATGTGGAATGTCTTAATATATAACCAATTAATTAAACAACAAAGAACAGGTCATGTGACGGCTTGTAGTTTGTGTATCAGGCAAACGACGATCATAATAATAACTTTCTGTTGGTCCCTGGTCTCTGTGTATGGTCATTTTACAATACTTTCTCAAGCAGAGGATTCGGTCCTTTTTTTATGGTTTTGTTTATTACTTATCATATTATATTAATGATTGTGGTCATTTTTAATTGTTGGGTATGAAATAATTGAGGGGGGATTACTGAATTTTCTTACTAGGAAGTCTATTTTGGATGTATTAATATCATACAGCATTGACCCACTTGAGCTTATTGGTAGCTTGGCTACAGTCTATAGAGAGAGAAGAAAAAGAGAGGCATATAGAAACATGAAGTTATGATCACGGCTAGCTCTACGAAGTCATAATCCTCTCTATCTGATCTTCTATTTCTGATCTTTCTCTCTTTGTCCGTTCTTATGGCAACCCATGTTGGCTTACTTACAGAAAAACTCTGAGGAGCGCTTCTTCTTCTTCTTCTTCTTTTTCTTGTTCTTCTTCTGCTTCGTCTTCAACATCACTGATAAAATACATAGTTTACTCTTGCTCCGCAACTGGTAAGGCCTCGCGTTTTTCTCTCTTGTATTAAATTTGCACTTAAATAAAATAGCCAACAAGGTCCAAGATTTTTTTCTTATTTTGAATATCATTTAGTCTTAAAAGTTTTGTTAGGTGATCTTGTTTGGTTTTTTAATTCTTTGCAGAGTCAACAAAAAAATTTGGAACTTTTTATTTACATGGCTAGGGAACTTTGTGAAGATAAATCAAGGAACATAATTTCATCAGGTGGCTTTTGTTACTCAGACGTTTCATCTAGTAACCCAACACTTCATCAAACTCATATGATGAATCAGATCCAAGGTTTTGAAGGCAACCATGAGATCTTCAACTTGACAACAGGCATGGAGATGATAGGGTTTTCGAAGAATCTACAGCAACATACTTCAGACAATAACTCTGTTATGTGGAAAGAGTTCTTCAACAATAAACCTGCAGGAAACAATCCTGGCCCTTCATCTTCAAAGACAATCAACGAGTCCACAACAAGTGACCATCATTTCTATCAACATGATCACCAGTTCAACAAACAAGATTTCACAACTGGGATGTCTGAAACTAGTGGTGAGAATCTAATAGTTGGTCATGATCACTCAGATGTAGCAGGCGCTTGGCAAGAGAATAACAGCCGGTTGCTTGTTGATGATTCTTCTTTGAGGTGTGTTTTTCCTTGTGAAGGAAATGAGAGACCAAGTCAAGGCCTCTCACTCTCTCTTTCTTCAAGCAACCCTTCCAGTATTGGCTTACAGTCTTTTGAGCTAAGACAAACCAATCACAACGACCATGATCATCAACAAGATGACATGAGGTTTATCAGCTCATCAACTTCTAGAGAAGGGTTCTTTGGGAAACCTGCTGCAGGTATTCAACAGCAACAACAGATGATGCAAGATGGGTTTTTGGGAAAACCTGCTATACCACCCAATATTCATCATCAAACTGGGCATCAGTTTCAGCTGAGGAATTCGAAGTACTTGGCTCCTGCGCAAGAGATTTTAAAAGAATTTTGCAGTCTGGGGACTAAGCAAAATGATGCAACCAAGCTAAAATCCAACAAGGCCAAACAACAGTGGGATGATGAGAATGCCGGTAGCTCTTCAAGAAAGCAATCCCTTTGCTCCCTTGAATTCATGGAATTGCAGAAAAGAAAGACAAAGCTGCTTTCAATGCTTGAGGAGGTATTCATATATAAATATATATTTTCTTCAATTTTATTTTTGAAGTTCCAGAAAGATCCCTTTTTTTCTCCCATCTTTTCAATCAACAGAGGAAAATACAAAAACTTGTTTCTTAATCTAAATTAGTGAAAAAAAAAAAGATAAGAAAAGAAAAAGTTTCAACTTTTACTTCACCTTGAGCATTAGGTCCTCTCCAAACATAGTTCTTGAACTAATTTAGCGACTTGGGGCCTCCCAATAAATGCCCAGATCGTGACAATAGTTGCTTTTTCATTTTACGTTCAGAAACCTCTCTTCCTTTTTCTTTTCATGGCATCGTATCTTCATCTTATGTTACTTTTTTATTTTTATTTTATCTCATGTCATGCCCGTGTTTATATTAGGTGGATAGAAGATACAGGCACTACTGCGATCAAATGAAAGCCGTAGTATCTTCCTTTGAAGCTGTGGCGGGTAACGGGGCGGCAAGGGTGTATTCAGCTTTGGCTTCCAAGGCCATGTCAAGGCATTTTAGATGTTTAAGAGATGGGATTGTTGGTCAAATTCAGGCTACAAAGAAAGCCATGGGCGAGAAAGATCCCGTTGCACCGGGCACAAGCAGAGGCGAAACACCAAGACTGAAAATCATTGATCAAGCCTTGAGACAACAACGAGCTTTTCAGCAGATGAGCATGATGGAGAGTCACCCGTGGAGACCTCAAAGGGGCCTGCCTGAAAGATCCGTATCCGTGCTTCGTGCTTGGTTGTTCGAACATTTTCTTCATCCGTAAATCTCTCTCTATCTTTTCTCCTCCTTAATTTTATTTTTATTAATAATTTCTTTTAAGAGATTTATACGGATTGTAAGTCTTCTTCATACAAGTTAACCTATGAACTGATTTTAGTGAAGGAATCAATGTTTTTCTCTGTCAATTAAGAGAAAATAAAGAAACAACTGTTTGTGCCGTCTTTGTAGTTTGTACCTCAATTTTTCATACATTAGGAGTCTCAATCATTTTGTTAGCTTCCACCAACCACTACTCAGATTCCAAATTTCAATCATTTAATTTCTTCTCCTCTATATTGCTTGGCTATGGCTTGTCCCCTCTCTCTGTTATTTTTGTGTGGATTTAAATATTTTGCATAGGATAGGACCCATCTCTTTAAATTTGTACTGTACTGATTTACATGAGAAAAAAAACCCTCGCAGGTACCCAAGCGATGTTGATAAACATATCTTAGCCCGCCAAACTGGCCTTTCGAGAAGCCAGGTATGTCCAACTATATACGTTTTTTAATTAATTTATGCTTCGTGAATTTAATTTTATAGTATCAATGGGACATATCTTTTAATTAATTAATTAATTATTATATACATAGTTTAATCTGATATAATATCACCATATTCAATTATTATGTATACGACGGATAATTAAGATTAATATAAATGTTATGCGCTTTTTGTTTCTACGTGTGTTTCATCATATAGGTGTCCAATTGGTTCATTAATGCAAGAGTGAGGCTATGGAAGCCCATGGTGGAAGAAATGTACTTAGAAGAAACAAAGGAGCAAGACAACAACATGGCATCTTCCGACGGTGCTACTGATCTTGATGACAATAGTGGCCGGCCAAATCAGACTCAAAATCCTCCTGCTGATCAAAAACCCACACAGGATCAACTTGTTCGAATTGACTCGGAATGTCTGTCTTCCATTATCAATAATCATGATAAGAATGACGCTAACAAAAACCCTAACAAAGCCCTTCCAAGTCACCACATGCAACAAAATTTTGGGTCATTTGGAGCCATGGAGTTGGATTTTTCGTCTTACAATCAGCACACTGTGGGTGGGGTTTCTTATGCCAATGACAGTGCCAACCATCAGAATTTTAATGGCGGTAGTGGTGGCGTGTCATTGACTTTAGGGTTGCAACAGCATGGTGGTAGTGGGGTGAGCTTAGCATTTTCTCCAGCATCACAAAGTTCACTATTTTACCCCAGAGACCACATTGAAGATTGCCAACAGGTTCAGTACTCACTTTTAGATGGTGAAGGACAGAATTTGCCTTACAGAAATCTCATGGGGGCTCAATTGCTTCATGACTTGGCTGGTTAGATTTTCCATAGTTCTTCATTGATCCGGCGGTTTTCAATCGGAGTTCGTTGGAGCGCTTATCAAAAGGATGGTGATCATGGTATAGATGATTAGTTAATTAGTAGCTTAGGCATAGATTAATACTCCATACAATATATATATAGAAAGAGACATAAAACCTACAGTTAAATTAGCTGGTAGTTCCAATTTCTCTCCTTTTGAATTCCTAAGAACATGTCTATTAATTTACTGTTAGGGTAAATTGGAATGGCAAGTGATTGATGCAAGCTTATACAGATATTTCCTAATCCTCTCTTGGATGGCATCCATGTTCCAAAGAATTTAACTAATATAATATCAGACTGTCAGTTGGTAGGCTTTCTTGCCCAACCTAAACGATTGAATCGTTTGTGGCTCTTATTTTGGATTGAAGTTACAAAATTTCTTGGGTGTCATGTTTAGGTATTTATTTTTTCAATGAAGACAAAACTAATTTAGCAAGCAATTTGGTTGGGTCCTTAGTATTGGAGATTAAGACAATTCCTATGAAAATTACAGAATATCGTGATCATTTCAATGTTGTGGTCCCGAAATCGTCTCCATGAAGATGATTTTTCATGCTTGAGAGAGTTGCCCCCCTTTATGATTTGTCAACTTTGGCATGGTTTATGCTCTACTGCTTTTGCTGATGAAAAGGTACTTTTATTGGCTGCCTTTTTAGATAGCGTGAATTGCTTTGCGTTTCATTTTGTATGATTATTAATTTGTTCTACCCCCCCCCCCCCCCCAAATTTTTCTCTTTCCCGTTTGGACCCTGGAGCTAGAGATGCAATTTTGGTCAAGTTAATTTTAAGAAGCGGACGGGCATTGGTTGGACTTAAATAAACTTATTGGGAAATAATCTCATATTCCTGGGAGAAATAATTTAAAAATATCACCTACAACACTAAGTATATAAGTTGAGATTGAGACAACCTTCATTCGCGAACTAAATTTTTTAATATAGGTTAGTCATATATTTTCTTTAGAAGGACAAGGATAAACTTCTTATGCATAAGTTGGAACAAATATTCTTTTCCAATAGTAGATCAACATAAAAAAAAAAAAAAA
>NW_006262339.1:1475015-1592697 GCF_000493195.1 Citrus x clementina | reverse complement strand
AATGGAGGAAATTTGAAATTTATTGATTTTTTATTTTTTAGCTAAGTATTTAAGTTTTGGACCATCTCTCAACTTATAAGCTAAGTTTTAAGTATGAGTTAGGCGAACAAATTTCTATAACTTTAGTCATTCTATGGGGTTGAATGTATTCAGATATGACTTCATTTAAAAAAAAAAAAAAAGTTAACGCTCTCTGCAAATAATTTTAAACGTCTAAAAACAATATTAATAAGCAAAATTTGAAAGATCATGTCTTCGATACCGGGTACACATCACCAACAACCCACAGCATGATCAAATCAAGTAGTTGAAGGAATCCAAGGGAAGCGTGGAAGAAATAACCTGACAAGAGGCGCATTAAATGACAAGTGTTATCTAAATGTATACTTTTCTTTCTGTATATTGGAAAACTAATGAGCGAAACTTACAAAATAGGGATGAGAATTCTTAATTTCAATACTGTTGGAGCCTTTCAGAGATTATTACGATAGCATACAGTATCGATATGGCAATATGCTATATTGCACTAATCATTGTCTTCATAAGTTACGAAAATATTTGTGCCTAATTTAATTTGCCTATTCTTTGAATGTGACATCCTTAAAGGCAGCAATATTCTTCAAGGAACCAAAACCAAGTGCAGGACGTACGTTTCGTTAACTTGTTATTCCTGTAGTTTCTTTTCATCTAATTAGTTGCCGCTCCATCGGCAAGAAGAGAGCGACGATTCTGAGTATCTTCTGCTGCCGCAAAGGGGCTTGTCTGTCACAGGTTTTGGCACAATTAAGTCTTTTTAACTCTTCATTGCTATAACTGCACATGTAGCATATGTGAAAGATTTGAGTGATTAATTAGCGCAGTTGAGATACTACATATAAATCCTCAATATAGGATCATTTACACATTGATTGGTGCTCATTTATTGCCGAGCGTGAAAAAGAAACACGCATTATCTGCCAAAATTCAGCAAAAAGAGTGTTCGATCGAGTGATTTGATATGCATGAATAATGTTGCAAATAGGGAGCAGCGTGTGAATCAGCGAAGCTGGCTAAGACAAGACAAAAGCTAGCAGGCCTTTTTGCTTTCGTTTGAATTGATTGATTTTTAACTAATTCAATGGCAATATAATTTTATTATGATTCTTCAAATCAGCAAATTAAGTTGCACAAAACAGTTGTAACGCGTCGAATTGTGCATGAAAAGTTTAACTACTGTCGCTTTGCAACAGCTAACGCAGTATGTTTATATACCAAGTGGTATGTTTATATACCAACTTGCACTTATATCATTATTATACATGATAATTATTTGACTTTTTAATTAATGTCGTCTTCGAAGCTGGTATTTTCCAATTGCCATTCTTTCTTTCAAGCTTCAAGCCGGTGTTTACACACAAGCAGCCGTCTTTTTCTTTTTCTTTTTGAGTTGCCTATAAATTATTTTTTTAAAGGCTAAAAGGGCACTTGGATCGCCTGTGATCATCCTTATTTATCTGTCATGAGCTGTGCAGTTTCTTTACATATTACGCTAATCCAGTAGATTCTATTATTTTATGTTTTCCGACCCAAAAAAAAAAAAAGAAGAAGACAATTAAATCGGGGGACGAAGTCCAGTTCTGCAACAAATCCTTCAACCAGGTAAAGGCACGCTTCATTTAGTTCGTAATATGTTTCCACGATTGATAAATTTGATGATAATTTTTATAAAAATCTATTTGTTGTTTTAGAAAAAGCTTATGATGCTTGGATACAAAACAGTCCTTCGTATAGAAACACTAGAACATGCTTTAAAAAATTGTAGAACGTGAACTAGAAAAGATTAGTTTAGAAAGCTCACTCTGTAAATAATTTAATATATAGAAGAAAAATTAGGAAATATATAGCTTCCAATAGATGAAGAACTTATAAAACATTTAGACTTTAAAAATCTAGAACAGGTGAAATTTATTATTTAGAACAAGAAAATGAAATATTATTTGGGAGAACATGATATAAAACCAGAGATAGGAGAAAGGAGTAATAGACCAATATTAGAACTAGTGGTAGAACCATCTAATGTAGAAACTTATTTAAATAAAATACACTAACACTAGTCATTCAGCAGCACAATAATTTTTTAAATTATTAACATCCCTTTGAAACCTCACCTCTTATATATTTATAGAGTTCTGTCCTAATGAACATTAAAAAAAAAATTAATAATAATAAATAGACAACCAATTCTAACTAAAATCACACAATTTATTTTTGTTTATACTAAAATCTAGCCACGTGTCAAAAATGGAGTTTTATAAGAATATTAGAGGATGTCAAAAGTATTACTCTTTTTCCAACCACACTGTTGTCTTCTTTAGCGGCAACGGACCGGACCGGGGGTACATTCCTGGCCATCATCTTATCGGATCACTCTGTGCTCTGCATGGGCTGGGCCTCCAACTCTGCCTCTCACCTCTGCTTCTGCACCAACTACCAGGCTGTGCTAGAAATTTGAACTATGTGGTTATAGACACAATTTAAACGGTAGTGGGCTCCTAGCCCATAGGTAACCCATTTGAAGGCATGGCTCTGAGTTCTGACATTTGTCTCTCTCAATTTTAAAATTTTGTAGGAACAGTTCTCTCTTTTAATAATGTATGATCGTTGATACAATAGAATTTCCTCTAATATTTGTAAAGAGTAAAATATAGATTGCATCATAATAAACTTAAATTTAATTTAAATTGTAATATACATATTAATCTTTAAAGAAAATTATAAGTTCAATATATAATATTTTGCATTTACATAAATCATAAATCTGATTATATTTCACACTACTGTTACATTTTATTTCTTATTGAAAGGAATTTCCTTTTTTTTTTTCACACACACACAAAGAATTGAGTTTCAAACTTGTACAACTACATAGCTTATCATTTTGATTTCCAAATTTTTAGTTTGTTTTTTCTTATGAGAAAATGACACCTACACCCTTAAGGTTTGAAAAAATGATTATAAAAACTCTTAAGTTTTCAGAAAGAGACACAAAAACCTTTTTTTTTTTACCATAATACTCTTTGAATATAGTAACTAGAAAATTGACTTTAAAGTTTTTTAATTAATGCAATTTTAATATAAAAAATATAATCTATCTAGTAAACCAATAATATTAAATTATTATTAACATTTAAATAATATTAAAATTTTAGATTATTAATATTTTGTGATAATATATTTGTATTTATTATAAAGATTTTTTTTTAAAAGCTTTAGGTTAAATAGATTTTACAATTAACAAAATACCTCCCTATTAATGATATTAAGATTATTTGTTACATAATATTCAGAATAATTTTAATTTTAATTTATTTATGTTAATATTATGTTTCTATTTATTATTAAAAAATTACTTTAATATAATAAAATAGGTCGAATAGATTTAAAATAAAAAATTAAATATTAAAGTTATTTTCAAATGTATATATTATTACATTTCTTTTAATATCATATTTCTATTTATTATAAAATTTTAAGGTCAACTTTTTTGGATTTATAGAGTTAAAGAGTATTATAATTAAAAGAGGGTTTTGGTATCCTTTATTGAAAACTCAAGGGTCTTTATAATTATTTCTCCAAATTTTGAGGCTATAAGTGTCGGGTGTCCTTTTCCCTCTTTTTATTGATATATGATACTTCACCATTTCATTTTTCTTCAAATCAAAGTGATTAACTAGTAACTATTATACCTATCATACATCAACACATGCGCTTTATCTCCAAAAAATTGCATTATGTCAAGTTTTCAACATCAGTCACCATTTCTTTAGATTGCAAGAAAGGTTATCTTTCCATGAACCCCAAAAATTTTTTACGTGGTGGCTGATGTTGAAATAATGCAATTTTTTTTTTCACCAGTCATGGTCATAAATGGCTCCAAAAGTTTAAGGGTTAAATTTTATTTTATTTTTTTTCATTTTGAGAATTAGTGCTAGTCGATGTGAGAGAGCATTGTTTGGGGATAAAATTATTTTTTCATTTTTGAGAATTATTTATTTTTTTGAAGAAAATTAGGGAAGTTAAAATAAAATGTCATGGGACTAAATGAACAAATTAATCTTGGCTATATAATGATATTATTGAAATGGTTACTACATGTCATTGGATTGGATATCTGGATCCTCCAATCTTAATAAGATTAGAAGAGGGCCCAAGATACTTATTTTTTGTAGTATGCGACCAATCACATGCTACCTCTCGTTAAACAGACAAGTCTATAGAGATTGAACCGTTGTTTGTCCCCCACCAAGGTAAAACTATTATCACCGCAAACTTAATTTTAAGAAGAATATTAGCGGAGAAATAAACACTCACTCGAATACCTTTTTTCCCGAAATCAAGTAAAGGATCAACGGAAATGCTCGTACAGCTAACTAACCGTAAAGAAGTTTAGTTTTACTCTAGATCGGGAGCCGAAGAGTATTCCAGAAACGGGTAATTTTTAAAAATCTCCCTTGAGGTTTGGGCTTGTTGCAAGTAGATGACGAGAATTTATTTATTTGTAAAAAATTTCTTACCATCAGTTAACTTTAACATTGACCGTTAATTAACTATGCAAATACAATATTACCCTTAATAATAATTTGTAGACGGAAATAACTAAAAAAAAATTAAAATTATTGGCTATTTTACCCTCTTTAAATTATTGATATTTTCTTAAAATTCCTACAAGAAAGATAAAATTTAAAATTTAAAAAATCATCTTTAAATTATTAATATTTTCTTAAAGTTTCTACAAAAAAGATAAAATTAAAAATTTGAAAATAAAATAGTTATAATCTTTACCTATGATATTGTAAATATTTAAAATTGACAAGGATAAAATTGTCAAAAAATAAGGTTTGTGCTTTTCGCGCCAACAATTTTAATTTTTTTTTAGTTATTTCCATCTATAAATTATTTTTAAGGATAATATTATCTTTGCACAATTAACTAACGGTCAATATTAAAATTAACTGATAATAAAAAATTTTTTATAAATAAATAAATACTCACCATCTACTTACAACAAGCCTAAACTTCAGGTGAGGATTTTAAAAATTACCCTCCGTAAACCGACCGTGAGAGGCAGATCTTTTGATCCAACCATGGCTTTTATTGCCCCGTACAAAACCCTGCTATATGGACCATTGATTAAGACAGCGGGACCCACGAAAATAGACCGTGGAGAAACGATGGCAACTTTTATCGAGATGTGAACGTACTCACACTCACTACTGGACCCCTGCCGGGCTTTTATCTCACCCACCTTCAGACATTGCCGCTCTCAAATCACGAAGGAAAGGCAGTGGAAAGGGTATGATTGCTATCATTGTCCTACGTCCATTGGAAAGTTATATTTTAAAAATCACCAAGAAGGTATTTTAGCACCCCCGTGAATTATGTCGTTTTTGTCACCCATATTTGGCACCGACACTCGGTGGGGTGGTGCGAGGGACTATTAAGAATAAAAATATGGAGATATCAATTAGGGATTATTATTATTATTATTATTATTATCATTGCTTAAAATCTCTTAAAAAAATATATGTTACGCAAGTTTAATATTGGACCGGGTCACACCCTAGTCAAACTATTAAGTTATTTAATTGCACACCTAAGAGAGCTGTATAATAAACTAGGATTAATAAATAAGACAGGGTCACGGTTAGTGATGCATATTTCAATTTGGTTGGAATCATTTTAAAATAAAAATTTCCAGCGGTGAAGACACGTTAATTTAATAAATCAAAAGTTCTTTTTCCGGATGCAACGAGACATATTGAAGAAATACGAAATGATTATGCCACTTTACCATTCGAGGTTTGTCTGGCCCGTGTCCACTTGATCCTAAATTAACCCTCCAACTCCAAGCACGATTAAAATATGTATGAGATTTTCATAATGATATCCATGATGATTCCCCCAGCTCAGCAAATGAAAACTACATAGTTTTTATATTTCTTTTCTAATTTCCTAATAGCCTAGCACCTCACATCATGTCTTTGACTTTGACTCTGACCCCCCGTTTTCTAATACATTTTACATCAAAAGTAGTGTGGGCGTTGTAAAGATTGACACGTTGGAAGGGCCTAAAAACTCAAGACCCGTTAAAATTAATTAACAACATTAATTACATAAATAGCATTTGCCAATTCGGAATGTATTGAGAAATTTGACAGTATACCTAAGATACTGTATCAATTATATAATAAATAAATAATATTATAATATATGTATATTTATATTATATTAAATTGATTGCAACACATCTAAGTTATTTTAAAATTTCTCATGTATCGGATGCAATTGCTCTCAATTTGGTAATGAATGCCACGTTACCGATGACGCATGAGTCGTCCAATAAAAAAATGGTCATTTTCAAATCTAAGCTAAGAGTAAAATATTCATAGTGCAGTACATGCGCCGTGTCGGGCTCATAGAATGATTAATCGCTGACGAGGGAATAAAATGAAGTGAAACAACACGGTACAGCGCCTCATTGCTCTTACATTAACAGGTTACATGTACGACATGGAACGTGTATAACTACAGATTACAAAAACATATTTCCTTTCTTCCCTTCTGGCGACTGTTCCTCAATTACACTTAACAAAATTTTGGAAATTTGATGAATAAATTAAGGAAATTATGAGCAACAAGAAGGAGAAGCTACCATCCTAAACAAAATAAAATAAAATAAACAAATTGGTGACTATACTTCGCTCACCTCACCCGGTCTACATACACCCACATCTATCTCCATAACTCCTTTCTTCTTCGACTTCAAGACCCTGCAACAATTCCTCCTTGGAGACTGCCCAAACACGCCGATTCAAAAAAAAAAAAAAAAAAAAAGGCCACTATTAGCCCAAGTGCATTCAGGCAGGGCCAATGGCCAAACGAAAATATTGAAAAAGTAACGAGTAAATGAAGAAACTAACAGATGCACTTACTCTATCCCATAGATAGGGGTCAGGTTTTTTGTAAATCACTAATGTGTCAAGCTCAGCAGGATTGGCCATCTTCCATCTGCATTGGGGATGAGGGATCCGATGCCGAGCATACTCACTCACTGTTTGGTTCATTGTAGAATTGAATTCTGCTTTTGACATGTAAAATACAAAAGGTTTTTGACAATGGTTTCTGCTAACCGGACGAGTGTTGAATGCATAAGCTGTGTAATCTGCCCTTCTGTACCAGTTCAAGAATGTCCTTGAAGGCATTTCCATCTCCCGGGGTGAAAATATACCACGAAAAATTTGAACAGCAAAACCCCATGAAACGGATATGGTCCAAGTCCTGCGTTTGTCATAACAGATAGACTGCTGCATAAGTGCCGCTGAATCAAGCTTCTTGGGCACCATCAGATGCTGAAGGGCTTGAACTCTTGTCATATTTGGAAAGATAGGCTCAACTACGTCAAGATGATGAAGTGACACCAACGGTGTAACTGGGTGTGCAGCAAGGAGTCCAAACAGGTTTCCATACACATCATACTGATAGCCATCCACCAAGAAGAGACTGTTAGAATCAGTAAGAATCATTCATGATAACGTCACAATATAAAATTTCTTGATCACATAGATGAAACAAAACCAAAGATAGACTAGAATTAGACCATTGATTCTGAGGCGAACAATACACACATCTAATTTTACACATTTTCAACGGTATAAGCCTTCTCCGAACTGCACTTGCTCATATGCAGCAGTGCATCCACATGTGACATCGAAACAAATTAGCTACTAGAAAATATAAATGAAAAAGTCTAGTCTCTTATGGAGCTCACAAAACAAAAATATAACTACAACTGAAATGCAGCCACTTAGCTAAGACGGCAAGCAAAAACCTATTTCATCAACAAGGTTTATGCCAAATTTGTTCAATCGAAGCAAGCAATCATTAATCAGGGTCATGCTATATCAACCCAAGAGTGGTACCCAAAAGTTTACGTGTCAATTGATTGTTAATAGTGCAACTTTTTTGCTGGATACATCCCCATTAATCAACTTCATAGATGTTTTGTATAATATTCACGTCAAATCACCACATGTGGCCAAGTCCAAGTGAAGGTAAAAAACCCATTCATGATCCATTAAAGAATGGTGACAGCACGCGCTAAAGATGCTTGTGGGTATAAGAGAGATCAAGTGTGACGAAAAATGGTAAAAAGACAGCCCCACGTGGGCCCCATCCCGACACCAGGGAGGCCAGCCCAGACTACGGACAACATTGAACTAATCACACGCCTGTTGAGTGTAGACCGAAAGGAGCTTATGGACCAATCTTACAGTCTGGTAATAAGTAGTAACCATACACCATACATTATTATTATTACACAAACAAAAAGGCCGAAGCTAACGCCAATCAACAGCTCTGCTTGTGCTTGAATTCCGCGAAACGTATACTCGTCTTTCGGTAATCCACACTCATATTTTTACTTAATTAACTCCACTGTTATCTAACTTCAATTCTACGCAAATTAGTAATTACACAAACTACTGCCCAAAAAATTAATTTAACCCCAAAAAAATCGAAGCTTCTAGCGTTCATTTACGGACAAATGATCACCGATCATAACCCGACTGAAAAAGCCGAAACGACAAAAAATAAATAAACTAAAGGCGAGGCACTGAGTGACAAAAGCGAGTTAAGAAACTAGTGAGCGAACCTGGTGAAAGCCGAATTCTTTAGTGAGTGGAACACCGAGTTCGGCCATACAAGCTTGCATTCGATCATCAGAACCGTACAGTCCAGGGTATCTATGAATACACCTATCTTGCATCTTAACAAGCGCCTTAGCTAATGGATAGCTGATAGCAAAGCCGCCACCGCCGTAAGCCATTCCATAAGAGAAATATATATTTTGCAAATGACTCTCAGATAAGCTCCCGATATAATAATACTGATTGTGGTCGTATTTTCTCAAAACCCGAACTAAATTCTCAGTTATGAAAACGGTATCGTCGTCTCCCATCACAAACCACCTCACATTTCTAAGCCCAAGACGGAGCGTTTCGGAAACGATGCGCGAGATCCGTATGGCTGAACGATGTCCTTGTTTGTTCTTGTACGGAAACTGCGAAGTGTCGCTTGAGATCTTCACCGGTGGCAGGTTGTCGGTTTCGTTCGATTTCACAGAGTCATCGAGCCAAACCACGCCGCGCATGTCGTTTGGCTGGTACCATATCTTGATGTACTCTTTTCTTTGGTTCCAAAGCTTAGCTGACGCGGCGATGCCGAACACGATGTGGTGGATTTCAGTCGCTCTTTGCACTCGTAGTTCCTGAGATTCGTGTTTGTGGATGTGGCGATGGGCATCCGCTTGATTTTGTACCGACGGCTCAGATGTTATGTTGCTAGTGACCGATGTAGAGGTGGATGATAATCGATGAGTGGTGGAGAAAGGTTCGCGTTCGCCGTCGCAGGCTCGTGAGGTGGAGACGAGCTTGAGAGTGTAGACGACGTAAGTGACTGATACGAAGAGGATGAGCCAGACCATCAGCTTGGGTGCGGGTCGGATACTTGACCCGGTTCCTGGAATCGGATTACCTGACGGGCTCCTCATCTGATCCCAAATTGGTTTCTCCAAATCTTTCTGGCTTTTCATTATTCCTTTCTCTCTCTCTCTCTTTTTTTTTTTTTCCCTCTTTTTGCTTCGAGTAAATGCAAAAGAATTAGAGATTGTACATTGGCAAAATTACTGTAGATTGTAAAGAATTAAAATAGGTTGTTACTAGATTTGGACAGAACAGAGCTCAATTGTTGGGTACAAAAAAAAAAAAAAATCGATTAATGTTAAAAGAATGACCAGATTTGGTAAAGTAGCTTAAAATGTTGGAACTGTGAGATGAATGTGGTAAAGACTAAAAGGAGCTAAGAGGTGGAGAAGGTGAAATGAGAGTGAAGAGGGAGTTGCAGAGAGTTTACAAGTGACGAGAGCAAGAAGAGGCATAGCTGTCGGATTTCCTGACTCTATACGGGGTAAAGGCTATTAGGCTAAGGCTACACGCAGGGTAATATTTATGTTTATGTTTAAAGTTTTTTGTACTGTTATTGTGAGGAGCTGGCAGCTGGCTGAATTGGGTGTGGTCACTTAGAGGTGTGGGCCGACACATTGACATATAATGGCTGATGATGCGAAGGATGGCAAAATTACCACTAAATCTGTTTGTAGAAATTCGTTCCAATAATTTTACGGGTTACGGATAAATTTAGTATTTTAAATTTAAATTTACAGTAGATTATATAGTGTTGAGAAAATATTTTTCCCAAAGAAATCTGATCTGTTTTTTTTTTTATAGTAGTTATTAAAAATTCTGGTAAATATTATCGATAATACTTATGTATTAATTAAAAGGATGAAATAGGATATTAAAATTAAAATTTGAACATTAACATAAATCCAAAAAATATTGTGTACTGTTGAGAATGTTTATATATTGACTAAAAAATAAAGTGAGATATTGATCTTATTTATGATAATTTGTTTATAATAGAGATATTTTTGTTAGATTGGTATATTTTATTCATTTATTTAATATTAAATTTTTAATTTTTTTATTTACGTTGATAAAATTTATTTTTTAAATACAAGTTATAAATTTTATTTATTTATTTTAATTTTAAAATTTTAATTTTTTATTTACATTGATAAAATTTATTTTTTAAAATACAAGTTATAATTTATAACTTGTATTATATAATTTATATTTTTATGTATTGTTACAAATAATTTTTTAATATATGTAATTTCGAACGAGGGAATCTCTAAAATATAACAGGGACCGGGTAGATCTGATAATTATTAAAACTTACAGTAATTTTTCCTGTTTAAATAAAAATCTACAGTAGGTTGCCGTGGCGGGCGGCATCCATGGCCACCCTTGATTGGACTGATGGGCCCGATCGATTGACTTATGTTTGACATGTTTGGTTACGACTTACGCGTTGCAGGGCACCTGCTCTCAGTTGTTAAGAGAGCAGGGGGCTGAGGAGAGTACACGTATTAATTTGGTGGACTCAAAATATCAGATAATTGCACTTGCACTGTTGCACACCGACCTCCCCTCCTCTGTGAACCTGTTATTACCAACGGTAAGACGCGTTTACGGCTGCATCTTGTTCTTTTTTTTTTCCTGCAACTGCTTGCCGAAAAATGCGCGATATTTTTAATTAAGTCGATGCTTTTTTCTTTTTTTTTTTTTTTTTTTTTGGGAAAAGAAAATTTGTCATTTTTTTATCCATGATTTAGAATTCTGTTGACCTCAATTCCTTAATAGCTGGTTGGTTCATCGAGGACATTATATAGCCCATATAACAAATTTGTGAGAAAACACAATTTGATTCGACAGGAACCGTAATGTAAAAACATCAAACTTTAAGAGATCATAACCTAAAAACAATGAATATTGAGGGTATCCAACAATAAATTTTACTTTTAAATAAATATAACATCAGCGTAGACCCTTGTCCTTTTTTTCTTTTTTCCCCCTTCTTTTGCATTGATACATCGACATCTTTAGAGTTGGCCCATGAGATTCATATAATTATTGATATGGATTTTGACTTTGTATCTGTTCGATTAGTCACATTAAAATTGATCAATTGTTGAAGAACTGTATCTTCTTCACTCTTAACTACTCATAGAAACCGAGGCAGCAATCCTGCTGGCTAATGCCGATGGCTATGTTTATGTTTACTCAACAATTAAAGTGTTTAAATGATGCATTTCACACACTGTACTGTATTATATTATATTTTATTATTTTAATATAGTACATTATATTATGTTGCATTATATTAACATTGAATTATAATAATATTGTACGACGGTTGGTTCAATATTATATTGTATTAATTTTTAATTATACTATATTTGGTGTTTCATTGTATTGTATTAAATTTTTTATTAATTTAAATTATATAATTAAAAAATAATATTTTTATTTATTTATTTATTAAAAGAACATATATATTTTATTTATTTACTCCTTTTTTTATTTTCCTCTCTCTTTTTTTTTTCAAAATTTTCTTTTTTTGGATAATATTTTTGAATGCATCATTATCTGCTTCCTCTCTCTCCTACCTTCGTCTTCTCCAGATCTGTTTCTTCTTTTTTCATTTTTTTCTCTTTCTTCGTCTTCATCTCATTTTCTTTTTTTTTTTTCCCCTCCTTTCCTTCTTCTTTATCTTCTTCAGTTTGTTTTCCATTTTTCTTTTCCTCTTTTTCTCCTTCTTTCTTCTTCTTCTATGGGCTTCGTCTTCTCCACAGTGAAGGCGTCTTCATGGAGCAGTGGCTATGGTGTCGCGCAGCACTGTGAAGGCGTCAATGATAGCGTCGAGCGATGATTGTCAAATCGATTTGGTGTTGCTGGATTGGGTGATATGAAACCACGAAGGATTGGCGTGAAAACGTTGCAAAAGTTTCTTAATTTTAATTTTTTTTTTCATCTGTAATGCAATGCGGCTTAAACCCGACTCTCCTGTTTGATTTATGCGGATTTGGCCGCATTAAGTTTATAAATTAATGCAATACAGATTTAGAGCGCTAATATTAGGATAATGTAAATAGTATTTTTTTTTATCTGATTTTATTTTTTAAAAATTATCATATATCATATATGTGATTGTTACATTAAATTTAACTATACATATCACTTTTACATCAATTGGTTATATTATCATAATAATATTATAAAATTTTTCCTCCTGCAGGCGTCAATATTTTTATTTCTTATCATGTGTGTGGTGATATACCCCCTTTTGCCTTAGCTTTTTTAACAGCCATTTGAATTTAACAAACAAAATATTTGGCCCTGTTCAATTCAACGCAAAGCGGTTCACACTTTAATGGCACGAATTACGTGAGGGTAATCACTTTTCTTTTGCAAATAAAAAGCTGTTTATTAAAATAATTAATGTGAATATTGAACGGCATGAAAACTGCAAACCTCGTAAAGTTTTGCACGATGACAAAACGAAATTATTCACCTTTTCTGAGCTGACTTTTAACTATTGAAATCACGCTGACATTTTTTTTAAGTTTAATTTTTGTCAAATAAAATAAAATAAAGGGTTCAATTTTGTTAAAGTATCACTAATATAGAACAGCTTTTAAAATTATTGAATGCATATTATTATAATTATTTTAAATTTAATTTTATACATCCAACGGTTTTAGAGGTTGCTTTAAGTTAGAACTGCTTCAACGTAGTTGCTGCCTAAATAAAACATCTCTCTTGCAATTTAACGAAGTAGAATAAATCAAACATGCTTGTTCTGTCAAGAGCCAGCTACTCCAGGTATAATAAGGCATTAGCATTTATGTTTGACAAGAGCACAAAACATTAAGTGACCAAGCAAGACTGATTGATATTGGTAGTTTTGTGAAGCCAAAAGCTTCTTCTTATTTAAGGCAAAATTTTAAAAGATTATAATCGCCAAACAATCTTGTTCAGATAAATAACAAAGGAGGTGAGAGTAAAATGTAGTATCGTAAAGGAAAGTGAAAAGTATAATTTAATTTTAGCTTGTTGCCTCAGCTTGACAAATTTCGTCAATGCTACATTGAATGGACTCGGCACCTTACGCAGCAGTCGAGTTGTCTTTGGAAAGGGCGGCTTTTTTTTTTTTTTTTGAAAATTATTGCTCATGATATTTACACCATATAAATTATTGAGACCCGTTTATATTAATTTTGATATGACACCCTCAAATTTTTAACCATCTCAAAATATTCGAGGGACGTCCAACTTTCATTTTAAGAAAAAAAATTATTTTCACTAAAGTTTTGAAACTCTAAAACAGAACATTTAAATTATAACCCCACAATACATCTGCGGAAACTCGAACCATTTTCTAGCCATTTTGGCTGAGCCCAAGTGGTTTGGAAAGGGCTGCTTTGATTGTCCTTTTCATCAACCAAATGCCGCATAATTGCCCTTATTGGGCTCCGTAAATGCTGGCGTGAACCCACTTGCATTTTTTTTTTTTTTCACACTAATTTAAACAACCCACTCTTGTTTATCCACAACCACCAAACCCATGAGAATCTTCTTTAATTTGCGCCAACCATGCCCTTGTTTTATGCACATTGGCCACCATTCTTTTCCAAATCACCACAGTTCTGGCACAGCGAGAGTTACTAGCGAGGAAGTAAGAGATTTTTATGATGGATCTCACTTAAGTGGTTGACCTAATTAATAAATTTGCTCTTTTTTTTTTAAGAATAACGTACAATATGCCACACAGGCCATGAGTCGGGTGGAAAAATATAATATTATTACTTTCAATTTGAAGGGAAAGAGTCCCGAGTTTCTAATAGGAACTCATTTCTGTATTGTTTAGTACTGATTGCCAATTTATGTATGCTCAAAAAACCCTTAACTATGCTATGATTCTACGTGTGGATAAAACTCTAATAAACCCTTAATATGCTGCAATCATATGCACACACAGTCGACTTCGCATCTTTTTAATGTATATCTATTTAGACGGAGCTTAAATTGTATTTTCTTTTTAATCTTCCAAATTGATGAATGATCAGTCCCTTTATATCCTCTTAACGGCTAAAACGCACATGTTGAATCAGATTAGAATTTATTCGGATTCTCTTCCAATGTGAACTTGCAGAAACTCTGAATTTGTGATGTATATAATTCATTGTTAACTGCCCATCACAGGCATAAATCCAAAGTATCAAGTGGGTAAAGGCTACAATATCTGTTTCCGTAATTCATTGTTAGCTGCACTCGCACCTGATCAATATTCTTCTATAGGAAGCCAACAACGTTGTGCGTGAAAGGAGGAAAATTTTGCAGGGTGGCATGGCATGGCATGGGCTGCGACGGTAGCGGCCACGCTAATGAAAGAAAACACATTTCGTATGTGAAACAAAAGTACACGTGAAAGCGCAGAAGCACTGCAGCATACGTCCATCATTTCTATTCAATTACCTCTGTTTTATTTGTTGAACGCTTTTTAATAATTTTGGGTATGCAAATAGATTAACAAATAAATAAACTTTAGGTGGTACTGTAGAAAATATAATATTTTTGCTAACGTGGAGTGATGAAGATTGAAGAAAGCAATGTATTATCTATTATGTGGTGTCACTGGGCAAAGGATTGAAATGCTGACGCTGCTAATTTCAACAGATTAGTTACGTGGTGCATTATGGTTAGTCACTATTTTTTAAAGAGATTTTGTTGTGAAGGCAGTACCTTTAGTTGAGGGAAGATTGAGTCAATAGTATCGTTTGAGAAATGATGCTTGCCCCGCAAGTGAACCCCAGCTAAATCCCCGCCCAAGTTTAATGAGCGGTGTTGCTTGTAACTTGCAAGTAGCACCAGGCAATGGCCGGGATTGTGAAATTCATGTTTTACAAACCAACTTATGTTTAAGTGTGTATTTGGAGCAGTTGCGCTGTCATATTCTGCTAGAACATAGGGTGGAGAGTAGCTGCGCTATGGTAGTAAAGTTGCTCCAAACGCACGTTAAATTATAAACCAAAATGCTACAAAATATAATCATTGTATTTGACGTGGAATCTATATAGATGCAGTTTTTTTTTTTATTGGATAGGTATGTCTCAGGACTAAACTTCTAAATAGTAATAATAGATATTTGAAGTTTTTTTTTTTAAATTCTAAATTTTATTATTATCTATTAAGTGATTAATGATTCTTTATAATATTGGAGTAAATTAATCATATTTCCTCATCACTCTATTGATAAATATCACATCATTTAAAATGTATGGCACTACTTATTTTAAAAATATATTTCTATAAATTTAATAAATAAATAAATAAAAGAGTGAGTCAGTAGTTCTCAATTATATAAATAATAGCTATAATAACAATAATAATAATAAAATCGTGACTATGATGGACCTGCTTCACTATAGAGCATTGATAATGGTTGTCAATTAATAATAACAATAAGTAAAAATTTAATATTTATCGCTATAACCGTACAATCATTGTTATTGTTCCACAGTAAAAGAGTTTCAATATAACCGACCCTTATAAGAATCGTATTGGTAATTTATTTTAAATTTGTTATTTTTTCCTTCAATCAAAACGGCACACCTCACTATTACTTCCCGCGGGAAATCTCCCCAAATACCCAAGCGGTTACAACTCCAGTAGAAAACCGTTAAACGACATGCATGAAGAGACTCACTCGCTCAATCTCTATCCAAAAACCCTCCATCAAAACCTTATTAAACCAAAACAACCACTCACAAGCACTCAAATCATCTCTCGCTCAGCTCTCCCCACTGCTCACAGACCAAATCTACTCTCTTCTCATAAAGAATGGCCACCATCTTGACCCCATTTTGTCCACTACTCTCATCTCTCACTTCACCAAATTCGCTGACTTTCGTCGCGCTTTTCGATTCCTTTTTGACACCCAAAACCGCGACATCATCACCTACAATGCTCTCATTTCTGGATTGGCTCGTTTTTGCCAATCTGGACCCGCTTTAAAGCTTTTTGATAGGTTGAGGTATCAGGGTTTGAGGCCTGATGCCTTCACTTTTAGTTCTTTGGTTAAGGCTTGTGGGAGTCTGCAAGAAAACGAGATTGTTCATGGGGTTTGTTTGAAACTAGGATTCAGTTCAAGGGTTTATTTAGTAAGTGGGTTTATCGAAAATTATGCGAAAAGTGGAGAAATTGTGTCCGCTGAGATGTGTTTTAGGGACTGTTTAGATCTTGATAATGTGGCTTATACTGCTATGGTTTGTGGGTATGTGTGGAATGGGGAGTTTGATAAGAGTAAAGAGGTTTTTGTGGAGATGAGGAGTTTAGGTTTAGAATTGAATGAATTTAGTTTGACTGCTGTGCTTGGTGCATCGTTTGATGTTAAAGAAGGGGAGCAGATTCATGGGTTTGGTGTTAAAGTGGGTTTTTTGAGTGGAGTTTGTAATCATCTGAATAATGCCATAATGAACTTGTATGTAAGGTGTGGGCAAAAGTTGGACGCTGTTAAAATGTTCGATGAAATTACTGAGCCAGATGTTGTTTCTTGGAGCGAAAGGATTGCAGCCGCCTGTGATGGTGTGGAAGCCTTTGGACTGTTTAAAGATCTGCGGTTTAATGATTTTCAAATTAATGAGTATACGATGATCAATCTTTTGTCTTCAGTTGGAGGGGAGAGGATATTAAAAGCTGGGAAGCAAATTCAAGCATTTTGTTACAAGGTGGGATTCATGGAGGTTGTTTCTATTGGAAATGCGTTGATATCCATGTATGGGAAATGTGGGCAAGTTAATGATGCTAGGAGTATTTTTGATTATCTGATTTTTAAGGATTCTGTTTCATGGAATTCTATGATTGCTGGATATTCTGAAAATGGCTTTTTTAATCAGGCTCTGGATATGTTCTGTCATATGCTTGAATTTTCACTAATACCCAATGGTTACACTATGGCTAGTATTCTTGAAGCAGTGTCTAATTCAAAATCTCTAAAGCAGGCAATGCAAGTACATTCACATATTATTAAATCTGGATTCTTGCTGGATGATTCCATGATTTCATGCTTGATAACAACGTATGGGAAATGCAATGCCTTGAATGAATCAAAGAGAGTACTTTCTGAGATTGATAAAAAGAATGCTGTTCACATTAATGCTTTGGCTAGTGTTTTAGTATATGCTTCTTGTCATGCTGAAGCTCTGGAATTATACCGAACCATATGGGGCTCATGCCGTGAAGTGAATGGCTCAACTTTCAGCATTGTCCTTAAGGCTTGTGCTGCTATGACAGATCTGGAACAGGGAAAAGCAATTCATTGTCTGGCACTGAAAGCTAGATATGATCAGGATATCTTTGTTGAGAGTGCTGTTATTGACATGTATTGTAAGTGCGGAACCATAGAAGATGCAAAAAGAGCTTTCAGGAAAATATGCAGGGACAGTTTGGCTGGTTGGAATGCTATGATGATGGGATATGCTCAACATGGTTGTTATCACGAAGTATCCAATCTTTTTAACAAAATGTCCAAATTTGGAGTAAAACCGGATGAGATAACTTATCTTGCAGTGCTCACATCATGCTGCCATGCTGGGTTCGTGAGAGAAGCGCATACTTACTTGAGCTGTATGTCTGACCTTCATGGATTGATCCCACAATTAGAACATTATGCTTGCATTGTTGATTTACTTGGTCGAGTAGGACTACTAGAAGGTGCTAAGATGACCATTGATCAAATGCCTATTCCACCTGACGCTCATATATGGCAAAGTCTTTTATCAGCCTGCACCATATATGGAAATATTGATCTAGGCCTATTAGCAGGAAGTAAACTTCTTGAGCTTCAGCCTGATAATGAATCTACTTATGTTCTCCTTTCGAATCTCTATGCTTCGGCAGGAATGTGGAATGATGTTGGGAAATTGAGGAAAGAAATGAAAGAAAAATTTCTTTGCAAGGAACCTGGTTATAGTTGGATTCATGTCGGAGGATACACTCATCATTTCTACGCTGGTGATAGTTCACATTCTCAGAGTAAAGAAATATACAAGGAGCTAATTAAGTTGTATGAGCATATGGTAGCAACTGCGAAATTGTAAAAGTTCAATCTTTTCTTAACCATGTACAAATTATGATGCGTAGAAATTCATTGCGCTATTTGCAAGCAGAACATGTGTACCCTTGGCCTTGGATCTGCATTCCCGGGAACTTCAGAATCAAGCGTCTTTGTTGTCTCGGTCATGGTCGAATATATATATATATATATATATTTTTAAGAAGGAGAAGAATTTCACGGGGGATAGTATGATACAACTCTGCAACTCAGAGTTTATATCCTAGATTTACACTTTTCGAGTAAGTGCTGACTCCAGCAAAAAGAAGCAAAAGAATTGAAATTAATGGAGAAACAGAGATAGCAGGAGAGACGGAGAGAGAGAAGAAGAAATATTTGCCATTTTCCTGTCCTTTTTTTATGACGTGTTCCCCTCTACATATATCTTTTACCCCTCAACATTACACGTGTAACTAACCAACAAATGAATGATTCAAAGAAAAAACAGTCACAACAAAATAACAAAATCACAGCTGCCATCTTTTCCATTCTCTTTGTGCCTTCTCGAATATTCCTTAGGTAATGTAATCTTTGAGGTATGTTGGTGCCCTGCGCATACGAGCTGGACCTTTTGTGTGCTCCTCAACCAGCTGGGCTTCTTTCTCTGTTTCCCATGCTGACTTGTCATTAATCTCGGGCAAGGTTGTATCATTCCCTATCCCTTGAAAATTTACCTTGTCCTCAAGGTGAAGCTCGGGATATAACTTGTAAAACTCATCATAAGCCTCCCCCAGGACACACTCCTCATCATCAGTACCCATCAACAACAAGAAGTTGCTGCGGCAGCGATGGTTTGCACTATATTTCTGATCACAATTATAACATAACCCTTTTTCTCTTTTATCCCGTAACTCAGCCGGAGTAAGTCGACGGATTGGTAAATTTGGGGTTGGTAATAATGGAGGTTGAGATGGTGGTTTTGGTGTAGTAATAACAGGGGCAGCAAGAGTATTGGTATTTTTAAAAGTGGAAGAGTTCGATAAAACATGGGAAAAATTTTGTGGAGCTTGCGGTGTAGTAGGAGACCACTTTGACCAAGAACGACTGGTTGTTTTAGCTTCATCAGATCTAGCCTCATAAGCTCTAGCAAGAGCAAAGGCTTCCATGAGCGAAGTAGGTCGAGTAAACAACAACTCACGACGGATATCGGGTTTTAAACCCGTGATAAAGAAACTAATTAACAAAGGCTCAGATATACCAGTAACTTTGTTCATTAAGTCTTCAAAAGCAGACTGAAATTCCGCAACTGTGGTGGTCTGTGTTAACTTTGAAAGATTCCCTTGATGGTCTTCATACATGGAAGCTCCAAAGCGACTCTTAAGACTGACCAAAAAACTTCGCCATGTGGTTAAGAGATTGTTAGCTTTCATCCATTGATACCAAGCAGCGGCTCTCCCTTCCATGTGAAACGATGCAATGCGAAGACGCAAATTATCTGGGGTCCCATGGAGGTCAAAAAACTCGTTGATGCGAAAATCCCACCCGGTCGGATCAGAGCCGTCAAACTTGGGAATGTCCATTTTCATGGAATGTAAAAGCGGGGAAAATTCTGTGCCCCCAGCCGAACCCTCTGTAAACGCTGACATCCGCTCCGATGGTCGTGAAGGGCCACTTAAAACGCCGACAGACCCACGGATTTGAGATTGTAATTCCTCAAAACGGGAATCTACAGTGGACATGTATTGTTGTAAGGTTTGATGCACAGAGAGTGTTTGCTTCTCAAGGAGCTCCTTCATGGCGGAAAGAACTTCAGAATCAAGCGTCTTTGTTGTCTCGGTCATGGTCGAATATATATATATATATATATATTTTTAAGAAGGAGAAGAAGACAATGAAAGCACCAATTGATACAACTCTGCAACTCAGAGTTTATATCCTAGATTTACACTTTTCGAGTAAGTGCTGACTCCAGCAAAAAGAAGCAAAAGAATTGAAATTAATGGAGAAACAGAGATAGCAGGAGAGACGGAGAGAGAGAAGAAGAAATATTTGCCATTTTCCTGTCCTTTTTTTATGACGTGTTCCCCTCTACATATATCTTTTACCCCTCAACATTACACGTGTAACTAACCAACAAATGAATGATTCAAAGAAAAAACAGTCACAACAAAATAACAAAATCACAGCTGCCATCTTTTCCATTCTCTTTGTGCCTTCTCGAATATTCCTTAGGTAATGTAATCTTTGAGGTATGTTGGTGCCCTGCGCATACGAGCTGGACCTTTTGTGTGCTCCTCAACCAGCTGGGCTTCTTTCTCTGTTTCCCATGCTGACTTGTCATTAATCTCGGGCAAGGTTGTATCATAGTATGAGGCATTATTTACTTGCTTCCAGTGCTATAAATTAACAAATCAATGATTCTAATCATCGGTCATTTTCATATTTGATTGTTTTTTTCCCTGTGAGGTTGAGGGCTTAGAGTTTGAAGCATACGTATAAATTGAAGTACAACGCGGACAGACGGGAGGCATGCGAGCAAATTTCGGATTCTTTTCCAACCAACATAAGACAAATGAAATCCATTAGGTGATTTTGCAGTTGACTAATTATGGATTCGTACTTAGAAAACATAATGTTTGTGTGGCTATCTGATTATTAACACGTGTGGTTAAGTATTACATGTGCAAATATATTGTCAGATTCCCAATGACCTCTGGTTTCATTCATGTTATTGAAAATGTCAAGGGTGGGAAATATTATATAATTGTTGACTTGGGAACTTATTTCTCATTACTGGAGACAGGTTTTTCAAAGCTTGTGTCCATTGAGCCAGTTAACGTCAGATTAACAGCTGTGAAGATATATCTTTGGTGTGCTACAGACATTGTGCTTCAATTTCAACGTTTGTTAAACTAAATCACTGTAGAAAGTTAGAAGTTTTCTTGCTTTTATTATATCCCTTGATTTCTCTATGACTTTCAGATGGATCTCTGATAAAATGTTTATTCATTCCCTTCTGCAATTATGATAAACTTGTTAAAACTCGTGTTCAAGTAATATGTGTATTGTATGCAAAATTGGCCGTTCATGTTCTCTGATACAGGGGTTTATTGGAACTATGAATTAATGCCGATTTCACATTTTTGCTACAACATAACAAAATGCCCTCAGGTTCTGTCATTATGAATATAGTAAAATTTTAGCTGTTGGCAGCTGAAAACTATCCAAGATGAATTTTCGTTTTTTTTTTGGGGGGGAAAAAAAGAACAACATACAAAGCAGAGAAGATAAAAGCAGTAATCAAGAAGAAGAAATAATAGAAAAATAAATTTTTACATTATATAATACCATCGTATTCATTCATTAATCTCTAATGTTCCATCAAATAGGTTTTCCTGAGGGCATGCTGCTCACGATTTGGAGAAGCTTTGGATATCACTGAAACAATGGATTGAAAAGCATTTACTGCAATTCTGCACTTTATTTGCCCTCTTTTCGGGAGAGGCCTAGCGCTCCTGAGACTTTTGCTGATTGCACCAGCTGCTGGAGTATCTATAACCTTGCTATTCATGATGTAAAGAGTATGTATTAATTGCTCTTTTGATTTGGGATAATATTGCTTTGACAAATGTGGATAGATATGTGACCTATTGCTTCTGCCCGGAACTTATATATAGCAGTGGCTACATGTTATTGACAATACCAGGAGCTAATGTGATTGGCCTGGCACAAGGATGAAATACCAGAAACCGGCTATTCAGAGTGGCAGGAGTTGGGGTGCATGCCAGCTAATTTGTCTTGCTGTACAAGATTCTTTTCATCTCAACTTGGGACAAGTTAGCTTGATTTGGTGACCAAGTGGAAATTATATAAACCATCATTGAGCTTGTCTGATTGAGAGCACGTGCGTGTAGGATCTATAGGTATCTAGCTAGGTTCTAAATATTGATCTATGATTTGTTTATGTTACTATCGCCAGACCGATTTTTGTGAGTTCAAATATAGTTTGGGCAGGTCTCAGGGAGCAGAGGGTCATACACCTTGTTTCCATGGAAACCTCCTCGGTACTTAGTAATGTCAAATTGCTGCTTTAGGGCCAACAGGATTACCCATCTTGCTCTATTTTATTACAATATTCTGCTGAATCACATGCTGAAGTAGATTCTTCTCCGGGGATGCAAAAGATAGGAAGAGAAGATGACGACCATGATGATGCATCAATTTGATCATTATTTTTTGTTACTCATTTAGTCATATAACCCTCCTAATAGAGCTTTCCGTTGTGCGTGCAAGATCTAATAGAATGACTTGGATGAACTGATGAAGGGCTGAAAGGGCTCCCGTGAATGTAAGTTCTAGCTGTCAGGAGAAAGTTGATGGGTGTTCTACTTGAAAGGGCTTTTTGACTTATTTGTAACTGCTGCTGTAGAACTAATGAATCTGCTACAGGATTCATGATACTGGCATTTCTTCTTTGACTTTTCTTGACACTAATGCAAGATAAATGATCCTGTTTCAAATTCATGACACCAACATTTTTTTTGTAACACCACCTTTCTCTATTTCATGTATTGCAGCATTAATATGCATAATATTTATGAGTAAGTCTGTTTCAATCTATCCGTATTATTGCAACCATTTGAAAATCCAATGTTTGTCAATGTGTGCATGGACAGCCATTCCTAGAAAGGCATTATTTAACAGGGGGCTATGTTCCTCGAAATCAATCTGCCAGCTATCCTCCTATTTTTATTTTTATTTTTGAATGGCGCCGGAAGAGCTTAGAAATATAATAATGATGCACACGCAATACTGGTATTGTATATTCAGTACACTGGTTCCGACATATTTCTCATACGGCTGAATAATCTCGCTGGCTTGTCCCTCAACGCAACGTCCTTCTATGTCACCTGTTTTTGTTTTTATAATCAGGTCAAAATTTGAGGCTGCTAAACTATTCTGCTTATAATTTCCATCGAAAAGTTTGCATATAATCTAAGATTGCTCGAATAAGAAACTTCAACAGAACTGATCATTTATTGACCTCCAAAATAAATCCCGCAGGCCGGACTTAAGTTGCTTACAGACCCATACGCTCAAAATTAGTGACCTTGTGGCATAAAGGCAAATCCAGCCCGCAACAAGTAACAGCTCTCAAAGTTTCAATTAGATAATAGATATTACTGCAAACGCTTTTTACTGCTAGTATTTTACTTCAGATTCCAGAAAGTTTGGCTTGTACTCTGATGGCCGCGTGCGTGTGTACTGTGCCGTAAGTTTTGTATGCCGTTGTGCTCTTCGGCAACTTCTTATAAACTATAATGATGCGGATTCCCTTGTCTGTTTTTCAGCAACTGGCTGTAAAAGGCCTACAGGCGAGCATAACTTCTTTGATTTCATGCCAAGGCATGACACATTGGACTGTAATGAAAATGTAGCGACTGATTATTCCTCTTCTAATGTTTCAAGGAACAAAAAGACACGTTAACCAACTTTATTCTTTGCCACATTCTGTCTCCAATCGTTCTATGAAAACAATAATTTATTACCCTTATCTTCCAAAACCAAAATCATCCCCTTCCCATTTCAATCATTGTGAGAAAGGACATGTCTGCTTCCATCAATTTCTCAGGGCAAGCCCAAACGCAAAGATTGTGCTTCAGAGCACTGGGGGGAAATGGAATTGTCCTCAATTCTTTGCCCTCCAAAATATCGTGTCAACTTATGCAGAATACAAGCAAGATAGAACACCATGGGATTTCCATCAGAAGTCTGGCTAAATGCAAACCTTCAACTCTTGTCCCATCAGCAAGCGATGACAGTATTGAAATTGTTCCATTTTCGGCATCCAACACAATTAGAGAGTTCTATGCATGCATCAATGAGAAGAACCTGGAGCGATTAGAGACTTACATTTCAGACGACTGTTGCTTCGAGGATTGTTCCTTTCCTAAACCATTTCAAGGGAAGAAGGTATATCTATAATTTTCTATAGGTTTCTTTAATTAAGCAAAATAGGCCTCGTTGGTTCTTTACTGCAAAAGGATCTAAAAATGGGATACCACAGGAGGTTATGCAATTCCTTGAACAACTTATGACAAGCATGGGTCAGAATGTAAAGTTCAGTGTTGAACAAGTTTGTGAAGGGGATGAGTTCACTGCAGGAATAAATTGGCACTTAGGTAAGTATCATCTGCCATTCCCTATAATATTTATCTGTGTCTCTCTTCAATAATACATTATCCATGAACAATGTAACAAATTCAAGATATCTTCTATTCCGTGGCAGAATGGAAAGGAAAGCAAGTTCCTTTTACCAGAGGATGCAGCTTCTACGAATGCTCATTAGAGGGGGAAACACTACTAATAAAGTAGTATCAAACACACTACCAAATGACAATTTCATAAGTAAACAAGAGCATACCACTAATATAATAATTAATGTGCAGGAAAGCTCGAGTTGTGATCGAGTCACCAATCAAACCAGGAGGCATAGTGCTGGTAATCAACAGAATAAATACTCTTAAAGCATTCATATATATTACAATATAACATAAACAAGAGCTTCCATATCGAAATGCCCCGTAACAAGAACATTTATTCTATAATAATTTTTTTTTTAATTATATTTCTGGGTCACTCTGTTTGATGGATTCAGACCTTGTTGAAGAATCTGACTTCATTGTCTGATGATTTCCCAAAGGCCACTGAATGTAAGTTCTAAGACATGATCGATATTTCAAAACCAAGAATGAACTCTTATCATTATTCTAAAGAATCTGACTCCACTGTACACTGCTCACACACTCTCTTTGGCAGGGCTCCTAAATAGTCCTCATGTGATATCGACATTCCTGCTAAAAGCTTACACTATATTTTTGGCGCCTTTCGTCAGGCCAATTCTAGCAGGCTACATCAATATGTGGAATTTCATCGCTCGATTACTTGGCTTAGCATTCAACATTCTCATTTACATTCTAAAGATCTTTTCCAAGTAAAAGAAACAACAGTTCGCAAAAGTAGTCTATATATTATACACTTATACATGCATGTCACTGCAAAAGTACAGCAAATAACATAGCTTCACATTACACATCAGTCATCATCCCCATCACGACTCGACCATGTTTCTAGCCATGAAAGAGCAACCAGTGGCCCAAGAACAGGCGGAAGGGGTGGCGGCTTGCCGAAAGCTACCGTAGGCTCGGCCTCCTCCTTTGTAATTAGTCCTCTTTCTGGAGAATCCTCATTGATTTTCTTCTTTGGAGTTGTAGTGGCCACTCTACCTGGTTTCCAGTTTCCACAAACACATTGTTGTCATGTACAATGTTCTTACACAATTATAATTATAATAAAGCCATCAAAATTCAAAGGTGAGAGCAGGGAACATATACCTCTTGATCCTGTGACAAGGTAGATTGGTTTCAATTTGGATTTTGCAGACAACAGTGCACTAGTTCCACGCATGTACGCCGATCAAATAGCAACCCTGTCAGGTTAAAATCCATATCTTAAAATTAAACCTGCGACGAACTGCGACGAAGAGACCAAAAAAAAAAAAAAAAAGCGAGAGAAGCTGTAACTGAACCTGCGACTGCGAATGTCGTGCTTGAATCAAAGCGAAAGCGAACGACACCGTCGTTTGTTTCCAACTTAAAGACGAGAGCAGTAAAGTTCGGGAATTTTCAAGTCAAGTTCTAGAAACCGACCTGTTCGTTGATACGAATGTAAACGTGGCTTTTGGATTGGATTTGACGACATTCATTTTCAAGGCCAGGTGCATTATTTTTGGGCCCAAATTCACTCATTTCTGTCCCATTAATATCTTTTGGGTTGGCCCAGTTCGAAAATTTTCAAATTTCGAGTCCTGTGTTCGGACAGAGATGCTTAGGCTTGTTGCCGGCAGGACCCACGTACTCCATTAGTCCCGCTGGCAATAAACTTTGTGTCGCCGTCATCGTTGCTTTGCACGTCTCATGCATTTTGTCACACTCATTGATATTCTTTGCAAGGCTTTTGTCCCTTGCACGTTTTCAATTCCCAAGCTTTGAAGACACTTCTTCAATTTAAGAGAGAAAACGAAATTACTTGAAAATCTAAATTGTTATTACAAAATTTACAAATTATTTTCAACTTTCCGTTTCTAATTAAGCTGATCACAAGATACAAGAGTCGCCATTTAAGGCAAATTGTTGCAACAACTGTGAGGGTTTTGTGGGCAAATGACAGAAGCAATTACGCATGTGCCACTTCATTTAGGTGATACACAAAGACACCCGTGAAGTGAATCATCCAACGAGCACTGATGTTGCATTACTTATGGTCCACGTGTTTTGCGTTGCGCATTCGTGTTACCGACCGAAGTCGTCCACACACTTATACTACTTTTTCAAAAGTTCGGGGATCACTGACTTTCGACACGTATGCTACGTCGTTGACATCTTTTATCAATTAATTAAAAACACGATATCATAATGTTACGTACACAGATTTACACTTTCGTCTTTTATATAGTTCTACGAACGAACAAACATATACTTGAGACAATAATTCGATGCCGCGCACACCAAGTTTCTTTTTGGTCACAAATTGGGTCGCTTCATATTTCGTAGTGCGGTTGCTGTGACAATGGATTGTCAATGACTTCCATTTTTAGCGTTTTTTGTTTTGGATTATGGTATGATTCTGTTGTTTTGATTGGTTTCGTTTGTTATGAAAGTTAACATATAGTAGTATTACATTATTTATTAACCGCCATTCCTTTTCTACTTCAAGTCAACTGCGAGGTCTTACACTTTCAGGTCTTCATTTTATTATTACGAGAAAATAATATAGGAAAAATGACTCTTATTATACGTATAAGTGGAACACAATATGATCAATTGCGAAAAAAAAATAAAATACAAACGGACATCATCGCTTCACACTACTTAAAATATGAGAAATTCTAGATTACATTATTAAATATAATTAATTAATATATATATATGTTACGTGTAGTTAAAATTTTATATAATCATCAATTATATGTTGATTCTTCAAAATAAATACAGATATATCATAAGATTATTTACTTGTTATATAATTAATATAATACATCAAAATATTTTAAAATTCTTTTAAAAATACAGTTGAGCCTTAATTTAGCTACGTTTCTTTATCTAATCCTTCCGTGCCTTCCACCTCTTCTAGCTCCTGAATACAAGGCCACATGCATTCAATATAACCTCATGCCATCCTTCCAATATTGGAGAGTGAATAAAAAAAAAAAAACCAACTAACGTCTTACCTGAGGTCCCAAGAACAACCCGTACGGCAACCCATTAAATTTCTCCGAATGGTGAAGCTATAATTACGTGGAAAAAGAGAAATACATGAGTGTAAATGTTGTGATATTAAGATATTTACAGGACGTACATGGAAATGGGTAATCGAAGTACTTGATGTGCTGCAGCGACTTTACGTAAATAAGGGACATGAGCGATTGGTCCCACAGGAAATCGACGGTGGACAAGTCCATCGTGAACGAACATGTAGGCCATTCCGAAAACTGTAATTCCCAGACCCTGGATTAAAATCTTAATCGCGTGAAACTCGCTTAAAGAAACGTGTCAAACAAAAAATGATAATAATGGCGCCAAATTAGAGATCAGTTCAGGGGATATTAGATCCACCGATGACTTGGAAAAATTTTACGATGTTAATCTAAAGTGGGAAAAGAAAAATCTAAGTCAGAGAGAAAAGGACGAGGCAAGTACAGCGCCGAAACAGAGTCCTGGAACGATGCCTTTGTGGAAGAAGCCGTAAGAAAGCAGAGCAATTGCAGGAACCGCGTTAATTACTGCAAAAATATCGTTCAACTCGAAAGGACCATCCCTCGGCTGGTGATGAGACTGCAAAATTCCAAGATGCAAACTTTAGGGAGCGGGAAAAAAAGAAAAAGAAAAAAAAGCGGCTTCACTTCTGAGAGTCACCAATTGATAATTACTATTAATTAGTCCATAAGTAACCGACCTTATGCATGTGCCACAATGAAGCGTGCCATAGAGCTCTATGAGCCCACCTTGCCCAAAACTCCATGCCTACCTGCAAATTTAATTGCAACAGAGAAAGATTCAGCATCAACAACAGAAATTTCGATGCAATCATTGGAAGTACAATATTAACTTACAGCTGCCCCAATAGACAGTGCAAATGTACCGAACATTTCTAGAAGCTGCAACTCACAACCCTGGAAGGCGAAGGGACAAAATTATTAATTGAATTTTCTTCAAATAAAAAGAAAAGGAAAGAGAAGAAAAAATTAATAAAGGTGAATCAGTGCCTCTGTTTGCCATGAAAATCTGTGATGTATGGCCAAAACAGCCATTGAAGAGATGCCAAGACTGGACACGATTGCTGCAACAAGGTAGGTTTGTCTCTCTGATCTTTTTCTTGCTTGTCTCTCTTCTGCTGGCGAGAAAAATTTGATCTCATTCTGTGCTTGTACAAAAGTTTTCTTCTCAACTTTAGTAGTACCTTCATTTTTATCCTCTGTGACAAAGCACATACTCAAGCTCTTCGGTTTCCTCTTCTGGGTTCCCTGCCTTAAAGATGATCGAGGAATTATCGCTTTGGATATTGCTTTTCCAGTAAAGAAAGTATTACGACCAAGAAGATATGTCACAACACTTGAATTGGCTGATGACATTCCACTTGCCATAGATTCTCAAATCAAAAGGCTTTATTTTAGGAGACAAATTCAAAATCTTGACTCTTGAATTTAAGCGAATATATGCGCGCAAGTTTAAATGTGTACACACACAGAGAAAATTTGAGAGATTCAACTTTTAAACTGCGAGCTATTTTAAGGAGAAGAAATTAAATTACTGGGAAAGTAACTAGAAGCTGGCTTGAACCTGAAACCAAGATGGTGGGTCGTACAGAGCGCAAATCTTTCAAATTTTTTTGTTAACTACTCAGCCCTTGCTTTTGATTTGACGGGAGGTTTTGCCATCCAACGGTTGGTTTGATGTTTCTATTTACCTCAATGCCCTATACTTTTGGATTACCGTGGTGTGTATATATTTTTATGTTCTATTTTTTGCTGGGATTACGTGATTTTAAAGTATATTAATTAATTAATTTATAATACATATATTTTTTTAATAAAATATTTGGGATATTTTTTCTGATATTTTAATTGTATAAATTTTTTAAACAATATCGGTTTAATCATATTATATGTATTTATGTGACCATTATATGGATTCACAAACAAAATAAATATAAGTTATCTTATGAATTGAGTTTGTAATTGATAAATGAAGTTGGGCAATTTATTTATGTTTAAACTGTAATAAATTTATTAAATAATTTATCTTATGAATTGAGTTTGTAATTGATAAATGAAGTTGGGCAATTTATTTATGTTTAAACTGTAATAAATTTATTAAATAATTTATCTTAATCATGTATGAATTTAATGATATAGTTTGACTCCATTGAACTCGATCACATATGAAATTTAATTAATCTTTATATGACTATCATACTTATTAAATCTCACATGCATTGATTTTATTGCAATGTTAATCTTGAGTTAATTATAGTTTTTATATTATGATTGTTATTTCATTTGAATTACCAATGAGCATAACATATATTTGTAGTTAAGATTAGCGAGTATCTTGATATAAGCAATTATAAGTAGTGACATTATAGATTAATCATATAGAATTTGTACAACACATCTTTTGACAAGTTTTAGGTACTTGATCATAGAATTCTTTAGTCAAAGTATGTCAACATAATTAATATGTTCAAAATGATCATTAAAGAAAATTAGTGAGTGTCAAGAAATAAGATATTATTAAATTGATTGGACAATTGAAATATCAATTTAATTAGTGATGGTCAACACAAATGATTAGTCAATAAATAAAGTCAATGTGACATAAGTCGAATTATTATTCCAGAACACCATCCTATATAGGATACAATTATGCACCTCGATTCCAATATTTTAATGGAGTAAATTCATAATTAAATAATTGGACTAATTTAATTACAGACCTAATTATTTTAACCACTATTGTATGTATCCATATGATCTCTGGGTTAGCTCATTTAGTTGAATGAACCACTACTGGAATAATAAGTAAGATAACTACCTATTTGGATTAAAAGTATAAATATATTATTTAGTGGAATGCTTTATTTAATATGCTTGCATGAAAAAAGATTTTGTGTTACTCTACAATGTGGGTCCCTGTAATAAGAACAAGTGCAACGTCACTTTTTGGGCTTTTTCTTATCTTTTAATTTAAATATTTTTTTATTTATAGGATAAAAATAAATAAGGAGCTTAGGATTTCTACCAAAATAATGTAAAAATGCTTGTATCCAGAAAAGGAAATAGAGGAGCCATAATATACAGAAAGGAGAAAATAATTTTTCTCTCTAACTTTGAAAGAAAAAATTTTCAACAGCTAGTTGCTTACAATAGTGATAAAGACGTCCACATGTTAAATATAGATCAAACTTAATTCATAACCTGAAAGATTATGATTGATAGATCATGATTCAATAAGATCATTGATGACAATTTGTGATCTAATAAGATTAGTAATGATGGATCGTGACTTAGGAAACTAAATTACTTCTACGGAAAAGTAAATGTAGGATTTCTACATTATGTTAATTCTATATGTTATATGAGAATGCAAATATTTCCGCTACAAAATTATTTTTAACCAGTATTCTTATAGCTAGTTATCGGAATCACACAAATGGAATGAAATCAATAAGTTGTTATGAAGGTGTGTAAGACAATATGTCTTTCAGGGAAAAAAAAGGGTCAAAATAATATCGGAAAGTTACATTAATTATGAATTATAAGCTTTATAACTTTGTAGCTGTCTAGTTTATGCTGTATTCAATCAATTCTGCCTGTAGTTATTGAAGTGGAAATTAGAGGAAATCCAAAAATAAGTTTCCTTTCATATATTGAAGGCATTAGTGCCGAATCTGTATAAACGGACTTTGCAGCCTAACTTGATAGTTGTTTATGAATGGTGAGGCAAGCCATGTGCTAGTTTCGTGGGATTATCTACTTGACCTGTAGATCTCAGTTTATGTCGAATTAGTTGCTTGATACCTCCACTTGTAAATTGGTCACATCTTGTCCTTGGCACGTGGGGAAATAATCTGAGATCTACTCATATTTTTTTTAATCACGTATTAATACAGCGCGAGCTTCTACTCTTAAGTTAGCTTACACATCATAAGCCTAATTCGTATTAAAAGTTTAACTTATGAGTTGACAGTTGTTTCAAATTTATATTCTTAGCCAATTCCCAACTCATATGAGATTATTTCATTGACATTGATAAACATGCTTGTCGATAAAAAGTGACAAGAAATTTGGGTATATGCTTCAACCCCTTTTTTTTAATTAAAAAAAAACCCCATCATTCTCACACATGCATATAAGAGAACTTAAGAGGACTTAAATTTGTTGGAATGGCATCCTTCAATCCCTACCAAACTCTATTATTTGTCATTAATGATGTGTTTATTTGTGAGATTGGAGAATTGAAATCTAAAATAGAAATGATTTATGGTGTTTACTTGTTAAAATAGAAGTAAGAATGAAAATGAAACATATGAGACTTACACGGTTTTGGAATTAAGGATCATGTTCATATTCCTTGAACTCCCAATTTTACCCTAAGCTAAATTTCATAATTTCATTTGTATTCTCAATTAAAATATTATTGTATTATTGTTATTGTTATTATTCTTATTCTTGTAATAGTTTTCAATAATAATAAATTTATCAGTAATAATAATATAATTATTTTTATTGTTAAATTATTATTATTATTAGGGCAAATATCCATCGTCCACCCATTTTTTCTAATTTGTAAAAAAATACACAATTTTTTTTTGGCTGAAATCCACCTAAAGTTATATTTTGTTTCACTTTTCCACTTCCGTTTGGAATCCGTTAAGAAAACTAACAGAAACTTAAAAAATGACCATTTTACCCCCCAAAACGAAAATAACAATTTCACCCTAAAAATTGTAATAAATAATCAAATTAAATCTAAATATTTTCCCCATCAGTTAATAAAGAAAGTAAAATTATCATTAAATCTGATTATTTTTAGCATTTTAAGGTGAAATTATAATTTTCGTTTTGGGGGTAAAATGGTCATTTTTTTAAGTTTCCGTTAGTTTTCTTAACGGATTCCAAATAGAAGTGGAAAAACGAAACAAAATGTAACTTTAGGTGAATTCCAGCCAAAAAAAAAAAGAATTGTATATTTTTTAAAAAGTTGAAAAAAACGGGTGGACGATGGATATTTCCCCTTATTATTATTATTATTATTATTATTATTATTATTATTATTTGAATAATAATAGTAATCACAATTGAAAATAATCAATTAAAATCATTTTAGTAACTTATAACAACGCATTTAAATTCGAAGACAAAGTGGTATAAGCTCATTTTGATTTCGATTATCATTAGTTACCCTATTTGAATTCCAACATATTTTAATTATCGATTGATAAACGCACCGTAAGTAATAATGATCGAATTTTCGAAAGTGTACATCTAAAACCAAGTGTTACTGTATTATTTAATAAAGCATTTTTTTAGTCGAACTATTAGCACCCCTCCAGAATCCTATTAAAACTCTTTTTCAATTATATTTCATTTAATACTAAAAATATCTTTTTTTAATGAACACCCTTTTTATTTATGAATTTTTCAGTTTCTAATAATTTTCTTACTCTTTCAGTCTTAATATCTATATTCTTCTCTTCAAACTTTCTTTATTATTTAATTTCTAAAGAAAAGAAATCTAAAAAAAAAAAGTAAAAAAAAAACATTATACTTAGAAAATAATGAATATTTTATGGGTTTAATATAATTTTATCCTACCTATAAATTTTGGGTTCATTAGGTTCAGCTATTAGTTTGAGAATCCTTAAAAAATTAGTTGCAATGTGATAAAATTTTATTTAATTTATTTTTCCTTTATGTTGTATCTTAATTAAGTTATTACGTTTATTACAATAATTTTGTTTTGGCTTAGATGATTACTTCTTAAATTCAAATTATTTTAATGATAATAAAAAAGTTTATATTGGGTAAGCAAAATAAAAATGAGGAGAGAAAGAAAATATAAATGGTTTAACTCTAGTTAAATTTGTCCTTAAAACTAATTGTAATATAATAATAGGGGATTTATGAGATTAATCAAGGGGTGCCAATAGTCCAACTCTTTTTTTTTAATATGCTATATTAACAAAGAAGAAAGTGTCCGATAGTAACTTCTATAATACAATGTTTTATGATAGAATGAAAGGCTTTGGAAAACCACAGCAATAGCACCTGGTGACCAAGCCCCTGATCTTGTTACTAGTTACTGCAACCAGTATAGCACATTTATTTTCAAGGCTTATCTTGAATAATATCTTACCATTGACATTTGGAAAAGGGTGGGGACTATTTGAACCCACCAACTTCCTCTCTACACCTATTTTTCAAAATAAATTCATTATTAAATATTAAAAATTAAAAATATCAAAATTACTCTTCACTAATCTCTTTCTCTCTATCTTGTAATTGTATGTTCTCTCTCTTCTTTAACATTTTACAAAGTTAATACTCAATTTCACTCTCTTTTGAATTATTTTTTTGGCTTTTCTTAGTATATCATGATTTTCATGCTTTTATATATAATAATAATTCTTTTTCTTGATATTCATTAGTTTTTGTATTTGGTAAAAATTAATTTATTCATATTAATTAACTTTCATGGCTAATAAAAATTTGTTCATGTTCATTTTTAAATGATAGGTTTTGTTCATCTTAGAGCATCACCAAAATGCTATTCAAATAAGATTTTATTACTTATTTGAAGAGCCACATCAATACTTAAAGCTCCAAAAGACACTCCAATTAAAATTCTTCAAATAAGAACTTATTCTATCTCTTCAAATTTTGAGAGTTAATTTCTCTCTCTTTAATTTATATTTTATTACTTTTCATTGAAGAAAGAGAGATAAGTGTTTTAATTGCTATTGACTTTTCTTTTAAAAAAATAATTATTTGATTAAAATAATATTAACTTATTTATATTTGAAGAGTCTTTTGGAGAATATTATATTTTTTCACCTTTCTATTTGCCACATAGGTAAGCAAATATATATTTGAAGAGTAAATTTTATATAGGCTTTTAGAGATGCTCTTAGAGTATCACCAAAAAACTCTTCAAATAGGATTTTATGACTTATTGGAAGAGTCATGTCAGCATTTAAGGTTCCAAACGACATTCCAATTAAAATTCTTCAAATAAGAAATGATCATATTTCTTTAAATTTGGAGAGTTGCTTTCTCCCTCTTCAATTTATATTTTATTATTTTTGCTGGAGAAAGAGAGAGATGTATTTTAATTACTATTGACTTTTTCTTTTAAAAAAATAGTTATTTAATTAAAATAATATTAACTCATTTATATTTAAAGAGTCTTTTGGAGAATAATATATTTTTTCACTTTTCCATAATTCTATTTGCCACATAGGTAAGCAAATAAATATTTGAAGAGTAAAATTCATAGAGCCTTTTGAAGATGCTCTTAGTTAGTGATACCAATTATTTGTAGGTAAAAGAATATATATGAATGTATTAATGAGAATTCTTGAAATTGAGAAAAGATAGAGAAAAAAAGGTTAATTAAATATTTTTTCTCAAAAATTATTGAGGTAATAACATTTTTAAATAAAATAGGGCATAGACAAGAAATTGATAGATAATAAAATAGGGTATTTGCCATATTGCCCTACTCGTTTTACAAGTCTAAGATTTTTTTTTTTTAGCCTCTTGCTTTTAAAATTTTTATCTTTTCTTTTTTATTGGATTTAAGTGTTGTTTATTTTGGTTTTCTTACGTTAGTTAGGAGAATTTTATTATAAAAAAATATTTTAGGTTTGCCTACTTTGATAAATTCGTGATATTTAAGGTTAATGTAAAATGGGTCCAAAACCCCTATTTTTATTTTTTATTCAGATTTTCATTAATAAAGTTTCAAACTTTTTAGAAAATTATGTTTATTTTATCTTTTCAATCTCAACGTTTTCAGTTTTTCAAGCTAGTGATGGAAAGAGGAGAAATATAAAATATAACATGCTTTCCCTTCCAATGATTCCACTTCCCAACATTGAATATGTTGTGGATTTGTAAGATGATCTTAGGTCTTATTTGATATTGAAGTACAACTTTTAAATTATATGTGCTAAGGAAAAAATTGTGATAGCGAAATAAAAGTTAATAGTGTGTACTAAACAAAGCTTCGTACCTTTATTTGATCGGATTTTAGTTACGTAATTAACAAATGACTTATGCAGCAGGCCAGCAGCGCGGGGAGCACAAAATGCGCAATCATCATGATTCAAGGCCGATTTGCCGCTCTTCGCGCTGACCAAAGATGAAAGGAAGTGATGAGCCTTTGATAGCAGTGAATTAATGATGGGCAAGGATATTTTTTTGGGCCGGTTAATGGCGAAACTACAGATTCCAAAAAGCCCAACATTTCTTGAAGTGGATAAAAAGACAACACAGCAGAGCTTTCTATTGGTTCTAGAACTTGGTCAACCTTTTTTGTTTCCTCGACCTTGGTTCTTGATTTTGAACATTCTGTAAAATCTCTGAATAAAGCTACGCCACCCGCTAAGGCGTTAATCTTGTTTAAACATCAAAAGTATTTGAGACGTCGCAATAATCAAAAGTCAAATTCAATAGAACTCGAAGATTGTATTTGACATTTATAATTGTAGATAGTGAAATTTGTAAGCGTCACACCATTTGCAATGAAATGAGGCATCGTGCATATATATTGCACCTACCTCAAAACAACAAAAGTAGCACGTCCGAAAAAGAGGGAAGACACGGAGGTCTCCACAGATCGCTTTTGTTCAATTGGGTGTGATCCATATCATCCTCAACTCACTTCCTTTTTTATTATAGGGACCTAGAGACCTAATGGAATATCTCTATAGTTGTTCCCATCTTAGCCTTATCCAATTATGATAATTTATTATTATCACACTTTGTTGAGTTTCTTCCTGCAGGGAAATAGAAAGGTTATTTTCATTTCCTTTTTTGATAAAGGGTGGAAAAAGTTTACATCATATAGGCCCTATAATGGAAATGTTTGTAGGGGCATCACTGGAGGTATCTGAGCTGTAAATTAACAACTGATGCAACAATCTTAATTCAATAGGGTTTCCATCTCTGGTCTGAAAGAATGTGAAAAATTCTTTACGAGATAAGACCTGCTGCTTTTCGCAAATCAAATGGAGATGCAGCCCCACTGCTGAGCTTTTCAATGTCTTTAAGATACACTTGTTGACATTTATATGTCATTTGAGGGCCATAGACATCATTGTTATGTTAGCTCCAATATCAACTTGTGTAAAAAGGGCTCTAACATGTGGGGCTCTTAATATCTGACTAGACCCTCGACAATTTCCTTGCTAGCTAGTTAAATCGTTGCCAACTCTACTGGACCTCATATAAAAGATTCCTCATTTAATCATGTGAACTTAGAAGTTATTATTAATTAATTTTCAATTTGTCACAACATATCTTTTCTTGGCTAATCAATGTCATCAACGATTTTAAGAGTCTCTAATGGTATAAGATCACACATTTTGAGGATCATATGTATTTTGAACTTTTCATTTTAGGAAAGTTGCCACATAAACCATTAGTTGAAAGTATTTCCTTTGGCCTACTAGCTCCCTTCCAACCCAACCATATCTATCTGATCATTTTCATAGAAGGAATACAATTCATTGATGGGTCTAGTGGCCACAGTACATTGGCCAATTATAATATATATAAAATAATTAATCCTCCTTTATATCTTTAATGTTAAAGTTTCCCATATATTATTTCTTTGAAAGTAAACGAGTATACTTTGAAATCTTCTATCTTTTCTCTGAACCAAATTTTTTTTCCTTAATTAGCTGCCAACATTCTTCTTCATTATCCTCCCTATAAGAGACTGGAAACCAATTAACCTTTTCTTCTATTCTTGTTATTAACTAGATGATTTTTGTCTCTCTTTCTTTTGTGAGAGCTTTATCCCTAGTTCATTAGGATTGTTTGTGGGAAATTTATCTCATTTTCTAATCCTTACTTTGTTAGAATTATTTACGAAAGTTTTATTTCTCTTTTTTATGTCTATTTGCTAGGGTTAGTTGTGAGAGATTTTTCTTCTTTTTTAGTATTTTGGGTGTAGATAAGAGGTGTTGCATTTGTCATTTAGATTTGAGCGTGATCTCATTATAAGTATATGTAAGTCATTCATCACCTCGATTTAACCCCAATTAATCTATCTCTTTAGTTGCTAATTAATTAAATAATTGTGAGGGCATAAATTCGAGCCCCCACAATTGTGAGGGCACAAGTTTGAACCCCCACAATTTAATTTTCCTTTTCAATTTGAATGAAGACAATCTTCTCCCTTTCGAAACGTGAGTAGAGTAGACGTCCCTCAATTGCAACAGGCCCGTGTGGCGTGGGCCTAGCTAAATTAGTTATTTTTTTTTGAATTATATGAGACTATTGCTCAAATCATAATTCATATTTCATATAATTATTATATTAATATTTCCAATTAAATAATTACTTGAACTAAATTCACTAATTTTATAGCACTGTCTAGATTTTGTCCTTTCTAATATTTGAGGGACGTCTACTCTACTCACGTTTCGAAAGGGAGAAGATTGTCTTCATTCAACTTGAAAAGGAAAATTAAATTGTGGGGGTTCAAACTCGTGCCCTCACAATTGTGGGGGCTCGAATTTATGCCCTCGCAATTATTTAATTAATTAGCAACTAAAGAGATAGATTAACTGGGGTTAAATCAAGGTGATGAATGACTTACATATACTTATAATGAGATCATGCTCAAATCTAAATGACAAATGCAACACCTCTTATCTACACCTAAAATACTAAAAAAGAAGAAAAATCTCTCACAACTAACCCTAGCAAATAGACATAAAAAAGAGAAATAAAACTTTCGTAAATAATTCTAACAAAGTAAGGATTAGAAAATGAGATAAAATTCCCACAAACTATCCTAATGAAATAGGGATAAAGATATCTACAGTATACCAAAAATTTAAATATTTTCTTTGTACTTTTTGTAGTGAGGTATAGTCAGCTTTACATTGACGTACTAGATTGCTTGATTTGATATTTGTAAGGTGCAAGATCATTAAGTCCTGTCGAGACGGATGCCTCGGCGCTTGCTCCAGCAAAATGGGGCCAACGTTAACCATGTATTAAGTAAAAGTCTGAGTGCTAATTAAAATAAGTTAGTTAATAGACACCTTGTCAACAGTATAATTTTCGATACCACTAATTCAAAATTTATGGTTAATATTGCTTTTAATTGCTGAATTAAGTGAGCTTGAATTTGATATTTTACCAAATCAGATTGGCGTACAATGCCAAGCGACAGTTGAAGAGTCATTTGAACTCTCCTTGCATGTTTTTTTTTTCTCAGTACGACTGATATAATTACCGAGGAGCTCTTAAATAGATATTTTCTAAGCTAGTTGGAGATCATTAGTCAAGGAGGAATTATCATCATTTTGGATTTTGGGCTGTGTGTTATTTTAATCTCTAATTATTTTCATGTATGTCCTAGAACAACGACACGACATACATTGAGTTTCTGTTTAACACTTGTTATGTAATGAATATAAACCATGAATGACTGAATGGTTAATGTGATTTCTGAAAGAAGCAGCTGAGACCAACCTGCTTAATTAATTAAAGGGTCGTTTTCTTACATCTTCTTGAGAGGAATTCGATCAAGGTTTCAAATTAAACTACACCAAATCATTATATTATATTCATTGTATGCCTTTAGATTACATCTCAAACAAGCATTCCCATGAGCTAAAAAGATCGTTTTCAAGTTACTTCCAGACCAGTCCATAATACTCAGTATATAACATACATATATTTAATCATTCATATATGCTACTGTTAGTGAGAGACCAAAAATTCAATTCCATGATAATACATGGACTGGGATATTTGGTTACTAATTAGAAACTGTAATTTTCATGCGCATTACAAAGCGTTGCATGAGTTTCAGTAATCAGATGAAAGGAACTAAAAAATCATCCTTACATCGAAACATAACCAACGGACTTGTGCACAAGAGCTAACAAATTAGTTCATAGGATGCCCCTTTTTAGCATCGAAATCGTAAGTTACTATAGGCAAGTAATATTATTGGGTCTAACAGCTCAATAATGAGCATAAATGACAACTAGGTACATAATGCATTATATCAACCAAAAAAAATGGGCACACACACACACGTACATATATAAATATGGTTGCGCAACCTCACATACATAAAATCGACGAGCACATCATACAATTAGGGCTCTTACCTTTCCTCTTTCTTACCTATCATTATTCGCTGATTAATTAAACAGATCTAAAGGAACCATGAGTAGAGGTGGGAGCTATGGCGGCGGGCAGAGCTCATTAGGCTATCTTTTTGGGTCTGAAGAGAAACCAGCTGCACCTCCGGCTCCACAGACAGTTAGCTTGCCGCCATATGGGATCGATACCACCACGGAGAAACCTCAGGATAATCAGGCTCCTAACAAACCAAATGTCTCAAACAACTATCACAGAGCTCAAGGCCAGAACACTGGGAACTTCATAACTGTGAGTACTGAGAATATCCACTGATCCATACATTTATGCAGTATTTACTTGTATGTGGTATCACTTTTTCACTTACCACATAATAAATCTCGTTTCTTCAGGATCGTCCCTCAACAAAAGTTAAATCAGTTCCCGGTGGAGACTCCTCACTCGGCTATCTGTTTGGAGATAAGTGATGTATGTGTTTTATATTTCTTCCTACTTGCTTGCCTTAAATAAGAGATTTAGTATAGCTGCAGTTTGGTGTGATTTGAATGGAATGTGAAAATATAAAAAATAAGGGATTCAGTTCTCATCAGTATGTGATCATACTCGAGGAGATAGCCTTTCTAGTAATTTATATATGATGTTTAGTGATTTCCATGTACTAATGAACATGGATTTGCAGGACTCGTGATGCAAATAGTTCATTTTATTTACGTATGGTTTGCTATATGTATGTCTTAATAATGTTCATTAATAAGAAGCATTTTGTATCAGTTTGTGTGAAATTTCTATGGTGGATCTTGTGTATGTTTTTCATGACCAGCTATGGAAACAAAGCTAACAAAAAGTGAGGGACTTTACATTTTAGTTCATTCCATAATCCATATATATGCCTCGAATCACTTCCCAAACAACTTATTAATAAAAGTTAATAATCAAACCCAGTTTTGAATTATTATAATTATATTTCTTTTCCTGTTATAGAGAGACTAAATAATGATGTGAACGTGATTTGAATATATAATCTTTTAGAATTGGTTTGCTCGAGATGCCAATTATGATTATTTGTGTTATAATCTAGAATAAGAAAAAAGTTCGTCCACCGGGCGTGCGGGTTAGTGCTGAAATTGTTTGTATATTAATTGTATTTTTGATTCGATGGCTATGAAGGTGGAATCAAGTTAACAGACGCCTCCTGTTAGAGGTTCTTGTTTACCATCTCTTTCCATGATAAATTATCACTTCTTATTTTGGGTAAAACTATAAAACTTTAATCCATCGATTGCTGATTTGTCTTCCTTCTACTTTAATCATTTATGAGAGCAATTAGAAAACAACAAGATAATACTTTAATTAGCATGCATTTTTTTTAAAGCTCTTCTTTAATTCCATTCTTTATCGTTTATTATTATTAGCTAGTGAACCCTAGTTCACGAAGGGACTCACTTTCCTTTGTAATATTATTTATGCCGATCATATATTTATTGTAACCTCTTACAAACTTGTGCATGCATAAATATGTAGCGTATCTATTGACCTTTTATTTTATTTTTTTTTCCCGAGGGCAAGATGTTTTGGATGATTTGTCATTGGTTGCCTATCTTAGTTATCACTATAATCATATTTTTTTTATTCATTTCGTATTATGAAGTTCAAATATTTGTGCAATTCCACTGAGTAGAGTTACACTATATTTGGTACTGTGGTTGGCAGTTGCTGCTCTACTATTTTCGTCAATATTAATATTTAAAAATTATATTTACCAAATAATATTAACTTTTATTTTATAGTTACATTTCTTTTTTACAGCAACTGTGATTTAAATGTTACACCACCTTAATATCAAATAGAGCCTTAAGTACTATAAACTTATATACCTAATTTTGTTCATACACTATCAATTGAATGATGTCAATACGTAGTTAATATTAAGAAAATGAAGTAATAATTATAAACTACAACTTGATGTCTAGACTCCACTTTAACATGCGTTGCACCACTTCTTATTATATATTGCAAGTCTCTAAGTTACTTCTTCCCTCAGGAGAACTCTCAAAGAGTTCAGCGTTGGGATAACACCCATAATATTTGAATCCCTGCTTACTGCATATGATTCGCGATCAATTCTTTGTTTCTGACCTCTTCCATGTATGCTAAATATATATGATCTGGCCTATACATTTTACTTGGTTCAAAGAGTAACATTAACTTAGTAACCTGAAATCCTGCTTAATTCATTGTCCATATTTTGCTTCGTGCATGCATTCTGAAATTGGCAGTATATTGCGAGTGCATGGTATGATTAAATGAAAGAAACTTAGTGAGATGACTGATGCCTTGATGTAAGATGATTCTCAACTTGGAACAGAGACCAAACTATAATATGCTTGCCCTCTTGTTTTCTTCTCCTTTTGGTGTGTGTTTTTATCTTTTGATGATGAAGGCAAATTTATAAACGCCTTCACTGCTAATTAAATAGAACGAAAGAGTTTGGTTTTCACTTGGAGACCTTTTGTAGTTAGCTAGTGCAGGATTAGGGTCCATACATACATATCGAGTCACACACTGTTATCGTTGACGCACTAAGTCTGCGTGTCTGTGTGTATACACACACACCCTTTTAAATCTTTCCTTTGTTCGTGGACGAATCACTTAAAGACCTAACTAGTTAAGTTAAACTTGAATGCACATATTGAATGAAATTAAAGGAACTGCAGTCTGCAGTCCCAGAAAACAATGTCAGAATCAAAATGATGATAATGGTACACAATTTGGCATAACATTTTGTGGGCGTCTGAATTTTAACTTTATAGAGGTTATGAATGAATTAAGGAAGCTCGATCAGTTTATTCAGTTGCTATTGCTGAGTGTAGGGAATTAACTAACAAATAGCAGTGACATAAAGTTTAATTTGCTTGCAGGATATATTTAAAATTAATTATCTAATTAAGAGTAAAGTTTCTCTCAGAGTTTCCTAATTGAGAACGTTAATATGTTAATCAGCTTTGACGCCAGTGGAGTTATCAAAAACCTAACATCTAGGGCAGTTGAAGAATTTTGAACTCTGGGGGACCCACCCCCAGAAGATATCTTAGGTTCCCGCAATTGAGGCCGAAAAATCTACTCCTAATAGAGGGCCAAACACAACTACAGGCAAATTCTATGGGCCAAACCTAACTCTAGCCCTAACTTTTTTGTTTTTTCAACGGGATATTTGTACGCCGCCTGTGACTACCAAACAAATTGAATCTCATGCGAGCGTGAGCACAAAACAAATCAAATTGAGCAAGTTGCACATGCCCATCCACCACACATCTTAATGTAATTGTCTCTTCCATTGTCTATTGAATATGTATACACTAATTGAACAACAATAAAGGTTAAACAAATGTATGCCACAGAAAAGATTGATTTTAGTTCAAAGTAGTAGAGAGTGAAATAGTATTTACGGAAAATTGATAGATATATATATATATATATCGCAGAGCTGTGAGTTGATATACTTTATATAATTATTTGAATTGATCTTCATCCTAGGAGTTTTTATCTATCCAAAGCAACAAAACCGAATGTTATAGTTTGTATTTTTATATTTAGTATTAGAATCTTAACTTTACAACAAAACTTGGCAATTTATGTCTTTACTCAGTACTTCAATTTTTTTTTTTCTAAGAAAAGAAAACCTTTATTTTTACGCCAAAATTTTTGAGTGCCTTTTATGTGTACTCCTCCATCTCGCGAAAGCGTGTATATACAAGAAGCACCGAAAACTTAGGTAGCACTCATGCTATTGCCATCCACTTACCCACCAAGAAATTACGAATGCCTTTTAGAGAGATAAACAATACAGCACATGGATGATGGATCTAGGCTCGGTGGCCTCATCGGCCATGCCACTACCACTACCACACCATATTATTTGTATACCCATGCGCCAATTATAGAATGAGATGGACGTTAATGCCCCATCCCAAACCACAAAGTCATAAACATCATTATCAGTAAGCAAAAATAGAAGAGGATTATTAAAACATTCTGTTGGTGATTGATTACCTAAAACTAAAAGTCGTCCCGTGAATGCTGCTTCTGAATTTAGTGCAAATTTGGTGATAGTGAGACCCACATGGATGCCGCGGTAAGTGCCGTACTCATTGCTTGCTAACTGCTCATTTTGATTAATTGCTAGTGCTGTACTGCCAGGAAAATGAACTTAAAATGAATTAGTTGAAGAAAAGGTACATGAGATTTGTGTTACTTTCTGGTGGCCCTAATGGTTCTCAAATAGCAATCTTCTGTATCTTTACATGAAGAGAAAGAAAAAAAATGTAACAACTTTACGATAACTTAACCCGTGAAGCCGAATGGAACTTTGGTCACGGGATGTCATGCCCACAAGCCTCGAATCCTGACAAAAGTATCGTGATGCGGGGCCCCGGCGGTTGCTTTCGACTTCTCATAAGCCTAAGAAATGGCAGTATCGGACAAGCTTTGTCTGCTGTAGCACCGAAGGTCACAAATGCATGTATTCGTTTTAAAACCTATTGCTAATAAAAACAAATGCGATATTGTTATTGGGTAATCCTGACATCAGAAGAACAACAACACATGCAGTTTCTTTTTCCATTTGCACAAAACAGAGTAAGTGGAGTAGATGGAGAAAAAAAAAAAAAAGGACTAGTGGGTAGGCATGTTGATTCATTGTGCCATGTTTTTAAAAATTTTAGATAGAACCTAATTCAGAAATCCCAACTCAAATTATTAAAATTGCGTATAACTCAAATGGGACAATGATCACAATCTGGGGTTGTCTCCACTTCCACTCTCACCTTCACCATCCAATAAAAATCTCCCTAAAATTTTCATTTTGACTCTCATGTTATACAATGTACTCTGTTTAAAAATAATAATAATAATAAATATAAAATTTCAAAAAAGACGCACGCATTCCACGTTTACCCCTCAGTTTGCTTGTGGTACACACAATTATCTTTGTCACATTTTAAAATGATATTTTGGTCTCTGTTTTTCTTTAATCTTTTTACTTTAATCAGTTTTCTTTTTCTTCCACTTTTCTCGCATTTTCTTCTCATAAGATTAAACATCAACGTAAACTGGGGGATTGTCGATATTGTGCTAAAAGTCCGGAGTTCTTCCCCTATATAAATCGTAAACAAGCATCAAAGTCCCTGGACTCTTTGAACAAGCCAAGCCAGAGCAACCCATCTTTTATTCAATGGAGTCGTTAAAAACTGCCAAAAGAACTCAGGTAAAGCTTCTTCTTCTATCGTACATATCTTTCCGTGATCTCCGGAAACAAACATAACGCAATCTCTTCTAATTCGCGCAGGTTATTTGTATCATATTGCTAGTTGGTATTATCATCTCGTTAAATACAAATGGAGTTGAGAGTAGAAAAGCCCGAAATTCAGACTGGTTTGAGTACTCAGCAATAAGTTGCAGAGCTCACAGCGCATCACTGGAGGAATTCGGAGGCGTTGGCGATGGAATCACATCAAACACAAAGGCTTTTAAGGCCGCAATTGATCATTTGAGTCGGTTCCAGTCAGAAGGAGGGTCCCAACTGTTTGTTCCTCCTGGAAAATGGCTGACTGGAAGCTTCAATCTCACCAGCCATTTCACTTTGTTTCTTCACAAGGATGCTGTTCTTCTTGCTTCCCAGGTTAGCAGCTCTGTACTATCGATTGTTCCTTCAACTGATCATACACATTAGTTTATTCATTTTACTGGGAGATTGAAAAGACTGCCTGCAAGGCAATGTATATTTTCCTTAAATCACGGCCGTTAGGTTTCGGATAAGGGAAAATTTTTCCGAGAGAAAAACGAGAAGAATAACAAACGTAACAATAGAAACGCACTCTATAACAGTTTTCCAGCCATTAAAACGTATAATATCATTCATGCGAACTGCCTCATAATAAATGTGTTCCTTTTGTTTCAGCCGTTAATGTGTGTCTTGAATACTAGAACTAGTCTTTTTATTGTTGATAAATATTGACTTTAGACCTGCATTTCCTAGGAAACACTTATTTCAGGCTAACAGGTTGACTTTGGCAGCACATCTGATTATTTCCTACAGCTACTAAATCAAAAATAAGCTCTAAAGTCTACCAATGACATTTATCAAACATCTATTAACTTTTCCTTGACAGCTTGAGCTTTCATTCCCAACAATTGCGGCTTAAAGAGCTATATCACTAGAATACCAAAAACGGAGTCTAAAGCATGTTTCTCTACTAATAACAAGATGCATCATGCTGACTATTAGCATCATAGTTTCTATTTTGAGAACTTTCATTTATAATGCTTAAATAATCTGATGATTAGATGATGAAATGATTTGTATCACGATCTAATCCGAATTGATTATTCTTTTTCTATTTTTTATCAATTGGGCTAGGATGAGAAAGAATGGCCTGTGATCGAGCCTTTGCCATCCTACGGTAGAGGAAGGGACACAGAAGGTGGAAGGTATAGCAGTCTTATTTTTGGAACCAACCTCACTGATGTTGTCATAACAGGTACCAGTGAATCAAGCGTAACTTCTGAAACTAGACGGAGATTTATATGTGTGATTAGTTAGCATTACAGAAGATTTCATTGAATTTCAGGGGACAATGGAACTATTGATGGTCAGGGTGAGCTCTGGTGGCGAAAATTTCGTGCGGGAGAGCTAAAGTATACCCGCCCATACCTTATTGAAATCATGTACTCACAGAATATTCAAATATCCAACCTCACATTGATCAATTCCCCATCCTGGAATGTTCATCCTGTTTATAGCAGGTTGCTTTCTGCTTCTCTAGTACCTAATTACATATACTTATACTTGTCTAAATACATTGATAGTTTAATCCCTAAAATTTGTTCCTTTTTGTTCTAACAATCGATGTTATGGAATGCAGTAGTGTCATAGTTCAAGGCATAACGATCTTAGCGCCGGTGACATCTCCAAACACTGATGGTATTAATCCTGGTGAGTATGCAGCAATGTTTTTAAACCACTTAGAAGAACATGCACCAACATTTTCTTGCCATATTCTTGAAAATATTTAACTTCCTGAGAGAGGAACCTAAGTCTAACACACCTAAAATGTTCCGGCAACAGATTAAAGATTTAGGAACAAACTGTTACTTCCACTAGGCTATGCTTCAACAAATACTAAGCAAATAGCAACCGTTTGATTCTGATTTCAGATTCTTGCACAAACACCAGAATAGAGGACTGCTACATTGTATCAGGGGATGACTGTGTAGCAGTTAAAAGTGGCTGGGATCAGTATGGTATTGCTTACGGGATGCCAACAAAGCAGCTTATTATCAGACGCCTAACGTGCATTTCTCCATTCAGTGCAGTGATTGCACTGGGAAGTGAGATGTCCGGTGGGATTCAGGACGTACGGGCAGAAGATATCACAGCCATTGATTCTGAATCAGGTGTCAGGATCAAAACTGCTGTTGGAAGAGGAGGTTTTGTGAAGGACGTATATGTGAGAAGAATGACAATGAAAACCATGAAATGGGCATTTTGGATTACAGGCAGTTATGGTTCTCATCCTGACAATAACTATGATCCGCATGCACTTCCCGTGATTCAGAATATCAATTATCGTGACATGGTTGCTGAGAATGTAACAATGGCAGCTAGATTGGAAGGAATTGCTGGGGATCCTTTTACTGGAATTTGCATATCAAATGTGACCATTGAGCTAACCAACAAGCCTAAGAAACTTCAGTGGAACTGCACTGATATTACCGGGATTTCGAGTGGTGTGACTCCCAAACCATGTGAATTGTTGCCAGATCACGAACCGGCGAAGACCACGGAATGTAATTTTCCTGACAACAGATTGCCCGTTGAGAACATGGAAGTTCAAATGTGCTCCTACAAAGCAAATTACTTGTAACGCGAATTGTTACGTATGTATAAGGGATTTCAGTCCCTATTTGCAGTGATATGATAAGTCACCAAACCTATACTTACAGTTGGTTGCAAATAAAGTAATGCGACTAAATTATCGCTCTAACCCACAAAATCGATTTAATTCAAAAAAGGCGATAAGGATTAGAATTTTTATTTTTATTTTTTCTCGTATTGGGTTTGTTAGTTTGAACTTCTAGTTCCATCGTAATCTAATTTCTTTTTTTTTTCTTCCTACCAACAACTCAGATTTCTCGCATCATCATCGTAGACTCAAATTTTCGCTTTTCCTTTTTGTAAAGAAAAATAAACCGGTTGTAACTAGGAATTTAGACCAGGATGTAGCATCAAGATTTCACAAATTTTTAACACTTTACAACCATTTTGTCTTACTACGAATTTCTATAAGCATCAACCCCAGCACATAATAGCCCACATCGGAAGGACAGAGAGATACAGGAAACAACTCATTATATGTAATTATATTGATTTAACTCCAAAGGTTTTCAGAAAAACTGGAAGTAAGCATGAACAACATAGTATTCCTAATTTGCTTTAACCTCCAAAATTCCCAACTTATTCTATCCTTTTACCAGTCTCTTTCAAGGTCCAATGCAGCTGCATTCACTGATTTTGTAAGCATGGAAACTAACAAGCAATCGGGCCTTCATGCATATTTTTGGGTCCCAATAGTCAGAGAAGTTATTGTTAAGCTGCTTGAACATTACCGAACTCCAGCTTTAAGGTACACGAAAATGAACTTTAGTGTTTTTCCTACTCACCATTCTACAGAAGGATTATGAAAATACATTGTATTAGGGGCAAACGAGGGTTTGTTCCATATGAATTTCTACAGCACAAGCAAAGCATACTCCTAACATGTTGGGTCTGGATTGAACTTCACCGACTCCCTCCAGATCAGCTCCCTAATGTGATCTTCAGTGCATGATGAATGCTCAAAATCAAAGTGGAAAGGCCTGGGGCAGACAGGTTCATCATTGAGATCATGAAGAGATTGTAAATAGGGGTGACGAAGTGCCTCCTCAACTGCAAACAGAAGCAAATGAGATAAAACTTTAGGAGATTAGATACAGTAAGAGAGAGAACTGTTGAGCTAGGAGGTCTGAAATCTTTTTTCGTACCTGTAATACGTTTATTGGGATCAAACACAAGCATTTTCTCTAACAGATCAACAGCCCCAGACGACTTATTGGGAAATCTAGTTGCAAATTGCTGCTTTCGACACCGTGGAAGCTGTCTAACATATCTTCTAGCATTATCACTCCGAAGAAATCCAAGGCTTGCATCATCGGGAGAACCTATTAACTTTTAAACAAAAAGACAGAAAACACATGGGTAATGTCATAAGCATCAGTTTATTGGAAATGATAGACAAGTTTACTCTATTCTTAATTCGAGAATCACTGCAATCTAGAAGGATATAAATAAGAAGAGCTGAAGAAGAATGAAAAGTGATTTCCGGAGTAATTTGATCCCTTTCCGATTTAGGTACTAACCTATTAGTAACAATAATATTATTTTTATAGCTGCTTCAGTATTAATAAACCTTATCTAACAGCCCCATAAATCATACCTCAGTGATGAGTCTCAGCTGATGGACATAGTCTTTCCCAGGAAACAAAGGTTCTCTGGTCATGATTTCACCAAGTATGCAACCAACAGACCAAATATCAATTGCAGCAGTGTATTCCGTACAATTAAGGAGCAACTCTGGTGCCCGGTACCAACGAGTGACAACATACTCGGTCATGAAATCTGTTTCAGATGTCGTCCTTGCCAATCCGAAGTCTCCAATTTTAAGGTCACAACTGGCATTGAGAAGCAAGTTACTGGGCTTGAGATCACGGTGCAAGACACTGGCTGAATGTACATATTTCAATCCTCGTAACAACTGATATAAAAAGTACTGCAAAATTTTTATCAAATATCAGTTTCACAGTAAGTTCAAACTCTGGAAAGTCTTAAAACAAGTCATTTTTTTTTTCACATGTAAACCCTTTACAGGTTGAGTATATGCCCAGTGAAAAAGTACAAAATTTTGATTAAAACATTTTCAATATTCAGTGCATGAAAAGCATCACTTTTCTCCTCATCCATCCATTCATATTGGGTAGTCACTACAGACAATAATTTGATATAGCATCACTGAGCCAAAATTGAGGAGCTTGCAGCTGTACCTAAGAGGTGATAGGTAAAGTTTTTATTTGTTATCATTAGCAATAATCTTAGAACATCTATCTTTCTCAATCAATATTTGCGGGCAAATCAATGGCAGAATCACGTAAAAAGGTAAAAACAAGTTGTTCAGTTCACAACAGCAGGTTAATCAGTTCTATCATAACTCATAACCACCAAATTACTGAAAAGTTAGTTTTTCATAACCTGTTCACTTTTAGAAGTTAAATTTCATCTTCATCAGAGAAAAGGGCAAAGCTGAAAGTATTCAACTATTATATGAAGTCAGTCTTATGTGATCAAAGAAATTCAAAAGGAAACTAGAAGCAATCCTTTGTAAGCTACAGAGAATTATAAAAACTCATTCCAAGAAAAGGTTTGAAGCCCTAAAATCACTGCTAGTGCCAAACCTGACAATGATCATCCGTTAGTTGTTGGTCAGAGCGAATTATCTGGTGAAGATCAGTGTCCATCAATTCATAAACAATGTATACATCATTAAAGGTGTCCTTTTTGGGAGGCCGAATGATATCCTTAATGGCGATGACCTGTCGGAATACAAAAACTGAGCTGTAATAACAAGGGTCAACACAGAAAGAGTGACAGATACAAAACCACATCCATGGTAACAGAATGTAAATCCAGATAATGTTTGTATTGGTTAAAGATATTTGAAAATCTGATTTTCATAAAAGGAGTCTGCACCATAGTTAACATGTTGCATGTTATAAGAATAAAAAATTACAGACATGAATCATTAATAATCACTGAGGTGCCACATTAGATTCTGACATTGATAATGCATGTCAAATAGCTTTGTGGCACAGTGACTACACGTCCTTTTTTTGAAAACTTGATGCAGAGAAACTACTAATTTCGAGGCTGTGAACATCATATATAATATGGGAGTCTTATAAGCTCCCTTTTAAGCTTTTACCCACATTTGATGCCATAAATACACTCCAGTTAAGCTACAATAATTCTTTGCTGTATTAAGATAGTTCGGTAGATGTGATGCACCATATAAATTCAAAAAACTGGGAATTAACATTTTTCATGTCATGAGCCAGACAGTGCTAATGATTACAAAATAAATCGTAGAAAAACAAAATGTAAACATAAAATAAAGATTAGCATCCCAAAAGATAGTAAACCAATAAACAAAATTTTAGTGTGAAACCCTTGGTTCAGGGTATCTCTACAGTCACCAGAGGCTAAGCTTACATTTTCATGCTCCATGTGGCGAAGAAGCTTAATTTCTCTCAAGGTCCTTCTGGCATCTATTATGTTGTCAAATGCATTACCGATCTTCTTAATGGCAACCTCCTCGCGTGTCTCTGAATTTACAGCAGCGCTGAAAATAAAAAAAATTATGTCATCATATTCTCCTCTCAACTTAACAGACATGGTAACATAATCAATAAAGCATCATCAAGATACAGATTTTAAAATTTTTATCTCATGAGAGATACTCAACATTTACTAAGGTAGTTAGCAGAAAGTACACAAATTAAACCAGATAGCCATAGTTTTTTTATTAGCCCACGTCTTGTCCTAGAGGTTTAGCTCATATCTGGTGAAGAAGAGGTCCTTGATGGCAAATTTCTAACCCAGATGATATCATTTATATTGCTAAATCAGCCTCAAACTAAATAAATCGAATATTTCATCCATCAGTAAGCTTTTTCTCCATAAAATCGACCAAATACACCGATCATGCATCCCATGAAAAATCAGCCTATAAAATCTCTTTGAAAGTTTTATTTCAGAATATACATAAATCTTGAATAACATAATCAATGATAAAAATGAAACCAAATAAAACATCAAATTAACGTCATATATATTATTACTTAAAACCCCGCAAAAACCATCTAGCCGTATAAGCAAACACCAACCAAACGATCGAACTACATAAATCTCCAGAAAAAGAAACCAAGCCAACTCCAAAAATAACTAGTAAATAGAGAGAAGAGACGGGTAGATAATAAGAATAAAAAGAAAAAAAGGGGGAAAAAACTCACCAAACAATGCCATAAGCACCCCTACCAATGGGTCGAATGGGTGGGACATACTTGCTTGAAACCTCAAAAAGGTTACCGTAAACATTGTACTGTACGTATTTACCCCCATGTGTGAGCACCCCTTTGACACTGCTAGTCGCACCACCTGAACTCGAATCCTTCGCCGCTGCGGCCATTTTCAGTCAAAACCCAGAACTGGGTTCTCTTTTTCTCTGCTTCTGGCCGTTTACTGTTTTATCAGAGTTGAGCTTGAGCATTTGGGTCTTGCCAGAGCGTGTTGTGAATGTGAAAATATGAATGCAGCAACAACTTTTTGCGCCTCCTAACCACACCTTTTGATCTGAAATTTGTTTGAAAATCCGTGAAATGAAGGCGACTTTTCTTATGTTTTATAAGTAATAAATAACATCGACCTGCATTTGCTATTTTTGCATCCACGTATTTTATCTTTTCCCCGCCAAACCAATGCCATCCTGCCTCGTGTTTTTTGGTTGCATAGGTAAAATGTAAATTACTCCTAACATTTGTGAACTTAAAATTGTTTTTTTTTTTAATCGAACCTACTACCTAGACCTAGTCAAGTTTATTGAAAGCCCTTAAATTTAATATTATCTCAAAATATCGTTAAAAATTTGCATGCACGCATTGTCAAGATGAATAATGTCTTGTCTCACCACTCTTTCTTGGTCAAACTGGGGATTATTGTAACGCTAATACTAAGTTATATGTATGTAACTTATAACACTCTTATATAAATAGTGAATAATACAGGTCTACTCACTATTTATATGAGACAATTGTAAGTTACGTGCATGTAACTTAAGAAAGATCCTTATTATAATTGTGCATACGTACAATCTCGGATAATCATGTTGAATTTGTTTTTAAAGAATTCTAATAATAACTCTGCCACACAAAATTTCTTTTAATTTTAATATCAATCGTTTTTCAAAAAAAAAAAAATCTTAATAGGTGAGACCGTGAGAGGAGCATAAGCTGACAAAAAAGAGAGAGAGATTATTAATTATCTAAAAGGGCTTTTAGGACCCGGGCGGTTGTGGTCACGGGATGTTTGCAACGCTCTTTTAACTTTCCCACGTCATAGTCATAAATCATATGCATTAGATTTTACGAGAAGCCCTTTTGGGTGAGCGGACAAAGATAGAACGACGGCGAGTGGGCTTCTAGTCCATTACACTTGGCCAGCAAGATTTAACTCGGTGACGAAGAAACTGCACATATTATTTTGCGTTTTTCTTTTTAATTTATTTTCGTGATGAAGAAACTTTACATCCTAAACGCAGATTACTTCAGCTAGTGAATGTAAAGGTGCATTTAAACAGTATAATAAGATCAATGATCTGCTGCAGGAGGTTTAGGTTGCAACTATTTTTCACAGAAACTTTTATCTTTCGGACCCAGCTGTAACTGAGAATGCGGTCCGGTCCATTCAAATGAAATAGGCCTGAGTAGTTTTGGGTTCTTACGGACTATGGCTTGAACGATGGACATGGACCTCAGGCCACAAACCCAAGGCCTATTAGAGGCAAAAGTGAGCCTTTGACACCCTCAAAATTTCTCACCGAACTCCTTTTTCCATTGAAAATTATTTAAGTAATCAATGAGAAATTGATTTTATTTTATTTTATTTTAAATAAAATTTCAGTTAAATAATTAATTAAAATTATTATTATAAAAATTATTTAAATCAACCCAATTTCCTAATTTATATTTATATTTCAAATTTAATTGAAAATTTTTTAAGGGTTAGATTTATGGAGATATAAATTATATAATAAAAAAAAGTAATTGAAGATTCTAAGATTTTATGTATTTTACTTTAAAATATTATGGGAAGATGATTAATTTAATATATGAGTTTGTATTTTGTAAATTAAATAGAGGGCATTTAAGAAAATAAAATTCAAAAGGAGTGTCATAAAGATTGCAAAGTAGTTAAAAGCTGCACTCTAGAGGCAAATGTTTGAATGTTTGATAGTTAACAAATCCAAATAAAGGTATAAACAAAGTAGACCATCAGCAACTCATGCACCCAATGTGCATGAGTTCAAGTCCCAGCAATGGTTGAGACTCGGCTCCCTTTTTAAATAGAGATTTTTTTGGCTTCTCGTTTTAGGAGTAGAGTAGATTTTTTTTCAGTATTAAGTGAGGGTCGTTGTTCGAGCTATGTCATACTATAATCATATAAAAAAAACTCGTTTTCTTTATTTACCCGTTAAAATTATATAAAGGTCATAAAATCTCCAATGAAACCCTTTAATTCAAAAAATAACCTTGATCTCCTCTTCGGTAAACCGGTTGAGCGTTAACCCCTCTCTCATCATCTTGCTTTGCTCGCCCTTTTTGGATTGTCCTTCTATCTTATTCTCTTCCTTTTCTCCTCCATGGCCATTTTGGCTTTGTGCGTCACTTTCAAAGGTTCCAAGTGTCCTTGATTTAGACAAGTGATTATTTTGTGCATTGACTTGGAACTTTTGAATTTGATCTGGACAATGATGATCCTGGTATTCTTGTTTGCTTTCGCCTTGCTGAAGCTTTTAGCGGCCGGGTGTTTGTGTGTGTGTATAAATGGCACTTGGGTGCATTTGGTAACGCTTTTTTGTTAGGTGTTTTCAGTTTCTCATAAATGAAAAATATAAAAAATGTTTAGTTAAGTCATTTTTTGATATATAGTAAAAAAAAAAAAAACAACAAAAAATTTTCATTTTTTAACTTCTGTAAAGAAATCTCAAAAACGCTAAATTGGCATTCTTGCGTCTTTGGAGAGCAAGTTAAAACAAAGTAAGGCAAAAAGTCATTTCGAGCCCACCATTGGTATTTGTTAAATTATTATTTTATTCATTTTTTAGTCAATTTTACTTCCACCTTATCTTTTTTTTTTTTTTAAAAAAAAAAAAACCACTTTTACGATTATACTATTTTTACAATTACACATTATCTTCTTCTTCGTCTTCTTCTCCACTATACCGCTAAACATGGCCTTCTTTTTCTTCTTCATTGTACCAAGCAACAAGATCCAAGTACCTTTTTTTTTTTTTGGAATTTTGTGGTTTTATTTATTGTGCATTAAAATTTTTATTATTTTCTATTATATCAAATATAAGATGAAGAACCCTCTTTTTTGTTGTAATTTTTACATAATAAGAATGAATAATGGTGGCTTTATTTAAATTATTTTATTTAAGTTCATATATGCTTGTGTATTTTTTGCATTTTAAGCATATACGACTTCTTGTCTTTTAGTCTTAACTGGATCTACTAGTCGTGATTTTATCTTATACTTATCTGATGTTAAGTAGTCTTCTTGAATTACCCAAATCTTTTTGGTAATATGACAGATTGTTCAAAGAATTTTAAGTAGAAAATATAATATTCGAAGAAAAGAATGAAGGTAGAGCATTGGTGGATTTCACCCAATCCATATCAAATCCATCATTTTACAAATTGGTTTGCAAATTAAAAAATTTTTAATTATGCTCATTCTATGAAGTAATTAGATAAAAAAATCTAATATTAAAATAATTTTGCTACCAATCAAATTAAAAATTGAATAAGATTTAAACAAATTAAGTGTTTAAATAAAGTTAGAATAATACATCCAAAGTCTCAAAATATAACACATTGAAAAGAAAAAAAAATCTCATTTATTCAAATTAATACATGAAAATTAACAAAAATTATAAAAATTAACTAAAATCAACTGTTTGGAGAGCTATATTTGTTTATTTAATTATTCAATTGTTTAATTATGTTTATTATATATTATTATTGGATAAGATATGTATAGTGTTAATATAACTACATTTTAACTTATTTATTTATTATTAAGTAGTAATGCCACTTTTACAAATTTTATTTTTTAATAAATAAATAATTTTTTTTTTTTTGTGGAATTCGCCTATTTTTGCGGATTTACAAAAGTAAATTCATATCCAATCCACCGATTGTAGATTTTTAAATTTTCAATCCAATCCACCAATCCACAAATCGAATTTTTACAGATAAATTGTTTGCAGATTAAACGGATTGATCGAGTCGGATTAGATTTTGAACACCCTTATTTAATTAGACACACTTAATTTCATTGAAGGTTAAAATAAAACAAATACTTAAAAAGAGCTTTTAAGAGGAATTTGAAGGGCGCCAACAGTCCAATGATTTTGTTTAATTAGTTGAAATTACAAAACAAGACAATGGGAAGTCTTTTTCAACACTCCATTTGAGAGCCAAATAATTGTTTTGTCTTAGAGAACATGGAAAAAGTAATATAGCATAAGTTTCTAGTAGCAACCGTGAAACGAAACTGTCAACTATTTCATAAAAATTTGCGATTAATTAAACAATTGTAATAGTTTACATTTGAGAGAAACAAATTTGAGAAAGAGAATACTCACACTAATTTAAGAATTTTTGTTTCTTGAACTTGCAGCAATCAATTTCTTTGAATAAATTTCATAATTTGGTAAGTTATGCACCTTCTCTAAGTTAATCTTTTAGTTCTAGTCCCTCGAGATCCATCTGTTTGCAAAATTTCCAAACGGGAAATTGCGGCAGCTCCTGCAGGACCTGTACGGACAATTAGGCACAAAGAGTTTTATTGGAAAAGGAGAAAGAGTGAAGGCTATTTATGTAATTATATGGGTATTTATAGAAGTATTTTAAATTGTGCATTTTTTTTACGCGGTTAGGTTAGTGGTGTGATTTTTTCAAAATTTTAGAGGGATGTTAGAAGTTCCGCTCTTAAGAAAAAAAAAAATCAAAATAACTTAAGAGTATAGCTTTTAAGGCTCTTTAGAATTGTTACAACGCCCTTTTAAATTTATTTCCTAAAATACTTTATTCTAATTTATAAAATATAGACTTATATATTAAAATCAACAATCTTCTTATAAAATTATACTCTTAAAAATTATTTTTTTAATAATTTTTACTTAAAAAATACATGCATATCTTAAAACTTTTTTAAAATTTTTCTTTCTATCGTATAATTTCTCTCTCTAAAAATTTAAACTCTTATAATTTTTTTTTAAAAAAATATTTTTTTTAATTTAATTAAAAATAAATAAGAATTATGAACTCATATGGATTTAAAAATTTTGTTGAAATAATAATTTACTCAAGTATTCAATTAAAATTTTATTTAAAAATAAATAAATAAATTTATTTTTTGATTATTTGAGTAATTTGAAAAAAAAAAAAAGGTTATTTGAGGTGTAAAAGGCGAACTCTTAACCTAACGTCCCGTTCGATAATTGATAGTGTCGTATGCTTACAAAAAAATAATATTATGCCGGGTGTGAAAAATAACGCAGACAATTTCACCAAAAACTTATACGGGAAATACGACATCTTAAAACGAAGAGTCGCGAGTGTCAAAAGGGAATTTCAAAAGGAAAATCAAAAGATGAAGAAGAGTCTAGACCCCGCGAAAACGGACTCCAAAACATTCCAGGCACTGATGACTAAGAATCCTGATTCGTTGAGAAAAGAAGCTCCCAGAACCTCTCAGCTCCCCTATAAAAATGCCAGCTCGTACCGTCCTTTCCCATCGTCAAGTAGAAGCACTGTCTTGAGTTTTCCAATAGAAATCATCAAATCAGTTCGTACTCCTACTTCTTCAGCAAACAGCAAACGGCATTTGTATTCGCTCGTTTTCGTTTTGCTCTGTTTCTTTTTGAACGTTTGGAGTTTTTGAGTCTGGTCGGGAAACAATGGCTGACGTGCACATGGGAGAAACCGAGACCTTCGCTTTTCAGGCTGAGATTAATCAGCTTTTAAGCTTGATCATCAATACTTTTTACAGCAACAAAGAGATTTTCCTTCGTGAACTCATCAGCAACTCCTCTGATGTACGTATTTTATACACGGCGCCTTCATTTCTTGATTGAAGTTTGATTTGTTTTGTTTAAATTTTTATTTAATGATCTTTGGAGCCCTCGGTTCACTGAGATTGAATTGTGTTGTTAATTTTTTAGGCGCTTGATAAGATCAGATTTGAGAGCTTAACCGACAAGAGCAAGCTCGATGCTCAGCCAGAGCTTTTCATCAGAATTGTTCCTGACAAAGCCAACAAGGCACTATCAATCATCGATAGCGGCGTTGGCATGACCAAAGCAGGTACCTTCATTAGCTAACAAGCCGACTCTGTTAGAATATTTCTTTTTAAAACAAAAAAGAAAAAAAAAAGTTTCTGATGAATAATAAATAATCTGTATTTTGTCTGCTATTAGATTTGGTGAATAACTTGGGAACAATTGCGAGGTCCGGAACAAAGGAGTTTATGGAGGCATTACAGGCGGGTGCTGACGTAAGCATGATTGGGCAGTTTGGTGTCGGGTTCTACTCTGCTTATTTGGTGGCGGAGAAGGTTATTGTGACGACTAAACACAATGATGATGAACAATACGTTTGGGAGTCGCAGGCCGGTGGATCTTTCACTGTTACTAGAGATGTTAGCGGTGAGCCTCTGGGCAGAGGAACCAAAATCACGCTCTTCCTCAAGGAGGACCAGGTAAGAATCTTACCAAAATGCCTTCAATTGGAATTGGTTGTTAATCGTCAATGCTTACTCTATTATGATTTATGATGATCATATGGAACATATGTTTCGACGCAGTTATGTTTCGTGATCTTCGGCTTTTATCTGAAACCAAGTTGCTTGTTGATTACTGAAATTTTAATTGTGGGATTAATATTATTTTGCTGATTTCATGCTGGAATTATATATGAAATATTTTTTGTACATTGGAACATAGGATTAGAGTTCTATGATAGCAGCTGAGTATTGACATTCAGAAATTGCGATGCTACTTGAGGTTTCATTATGCAAAAAACGTCAATGTCATTTTATGTTACGTTTTGCGGTTGTACTTGATTTAATATAGTTATGTGAAAATGTTGTTGATTTAAAACTTCAATGTAATTTTAATATAGGTTTTGTAGCTCTATTTGTTGATTTAATATTGGTATGTAGAAAATGCGCAAAAAAGTGGAATTGTTATTTTAATTGTTTTGTCCTATCCATGCCTGATTTACTTGGTGATTGGGTACTCTTCCTTATTTTTCTCTTTTCTTTTTTCTTTTTCTTTTTTAATGGGTGGCTACTGTAGTGCGAGTACCTGGAGGAAAGGAGAATTAAAGACCTTGTGAAGAAGCACTCTGAGTTTATCAGCTACCCCATCTATCTCTGGACCGAGAAAACTACTGAGAAAGAAGTGAGTGACGATGAGGAGGAGGAAACCAAGGAGGAGGAGGAAGGTGATGTGGAGGATGTTGATGAGGACAAAGAGAAGAAGGGCAAGAAGAAGAAGGTTAAGGAGGTGACCCATGAATGGCAACTCATCAACAAACAGAAACCCATCTGGCTGAGGAAACCAGAGGAGGTCACCAAGGAGGAATATGCCTCATTCTATAAGAGCCTCACTAATGACTGGGAGGACCACCTTGCTGTGAAGCACTTCTCAGTGGAAGGGCAGCTTGAGTTTAAGGCCATTCTCTTTGTTCCAAGGAGAGCTCCGTTTGACCTCTTTGACACAAGGAAGAAGTTGAACAACATCAAGCTCTATGTAAGGAGGGTGTTTATAATGGACAATTGTGAAGAGCTTATTCCCGAGTATCTTGGTTTTGTCAAGGGTGTTGTGGATTCTGATGATCTTCCACTTAACATTTCCCGTGAGACGCTGCAGCAAAACAAGATTCTCAAGGTCATCAGAAAGAACTTGGTGAAGAAGTGCATTGAGATGTTTAATGAGATAGCTGAGAATAAAGAAGACTACGCCAAATTTTACGATGCCTTCTCCAAGAACATCAAATTGGGGATTCATGAAGATAGTCAGAACAGGGCCAAACTTGCTGACTTGCTCAGATTTCACTCAACCAAGAGTGGTGATGAGATGACTAGCCTGAAGGACTATGTTACAAGGATGAAGGAGGGCCAAAAGGATATCTACTATATCACTGGTGAGAGTCGGAAGGCTGTCGAGAACTCTCCATTCCTCGAGAGACTCAAGAAGAAGGGCTACGAAGTGCTTTTCATGGTGGATGCCATTGATGAGTATGCTGTTGGTCAGTTGAAAGAGTATGATGGAAAGAAGCTTGTCTCAGCCACCAAAGAGGGGCTAAAACTGGAAGAAGATGATGAAGAGAAGAAGAAAAGGGAGGAAAAAAAGAAGTCTTTCGAGAACTTGTGCAAGACAATCAAGGAAATTCTTGGAGACAACGTGGAGAAAGTTGTTGTGTCTGACAGAATTGTAGACTCTCCTTGCTGTTTGGTCACCGGTGAGTATGGCTGGTCGGCGAACATGGAGAGGATAATGAAAGCTCAGGCTTTGAGAGATAGCAGCATGAGCTCATACATGTCAAGCAAAAAGACTATGGAAATAAATCCTGACAATGGCATAATGGAGGAGCTCAGAAAGAGAGCTGAGGTTGACAAGAATGACAAGTCAGTGAAGGATCTTGTCCTGCTGCTCTATGAGACTGCTCTGTTGACCTCTGGTTTCAGTCTGGATGATCCGAACACATTTGCTGCAAGGATTCACAGGATGCTCAAGTTGGGTCTGAGCATTGAAGAGGATGAGACTGCTGATGATGATGCTGAGATGCCACCATTGGAGGAGGAAGGAAATGAGGAGAGCAAGATGGAGGAAGTCGACTAAGGAGGGAGAGAGGGAACGCTTAGTGCGCAATGGAGTGATGGTATATAAAGTCTCATGGAAGTGGATTGACTTTTGGCTTTCTGCTTAGTTATTGGCTGTGGTTAGCTGAGTCTTGTTGAGTCTTGTGTATTTTCTTATGCCGTGTAAGATGATTACTCTTTAGTATAATAAAAAAAATAATAAATATTTAATGTTCTATTTTCTCGTCCCGTGTGTAGTTAATTGTTGTGCGCTCTGCATTTATTTGAATGGGGTTCTGTCAGCCATGTTATTTTTACCGTGAACGCCTTTTTTTTGGGTTCTATAGAACGCCTTGGACCGAAATTCCCAAATGATTCTGTCAGCTGTCGGTTAGATCTCTGATGTTTCCCATGGGCACCACTTTTGCTTGTATGCTAGTTTCATTTAAGGATTCTTGGAGCGGTATTTCCTAAGATGAGGTATATGGCCCAGAACAATATATAGCCGGTAGCCGGGGAGTAAGTTGTTACCGTGAACGCCTCAGCTTTATGCGTCGCATCAAAAAACCTAAGCTTTGGTTCTTGCATTCATGGCCTAGTACAAAAGTCTGACCTCGACAAACAGCAGTTTTGGATAACTCTCTTCTGAGTTTGTAAACCTGATGCTGTAAGGCCGATTGGTAATATGTCCGAAAGGACTGTAGTGCTATGGACATTAACGATATCCTATTACAGCCAGGATGGAGAGGCTGGAAAAGCAATATCCATTTTCTGCCAAAGGCTAGAAAATGCACATACTAGTGAATTTACATTTGCTGCTTTTCTGAAGGGTTATGCAAAGAAAGGCGATCCAAAGCATTAAATTCAGAGAAGGACAGACGACTACTTGTCGTGTGAGGATGACTGATGAATCAAATTAGCTTTTCCAGAAACGACTGCGTTTTGAGGCTATTAAAGCTTTGTTAGTTACTTAGTTCACGTGCTGCTCAGCTGGTTTATAATAGAAAACAGATTGGTCAAAACGACGGGGCTGTAGCGCGTTTTGAATAACAACTTAAGTAACCACGTGAGGAAGCATGTGATGAAGCCTGATTCAAGTTCGTTAAAGTTTGTTAACCACGTGTCAACAAACTGTACAATCTGGAAACTAAGCCAGCTATCAAAACAGGGTATAAAGGCTGTTTTTCGGGGATGGATAGAGGATGATTCTAGAGTCTTGCTGAGAGTGTTTTGTGAGAGAGAAAGTGTTATCTTGTTCTCTGTAAAATCTGTTGTAAGGCTCTGTAACGATTTCTATTGTCATTCAAAAAAACTCATCTTGAGGCTTCTCCCGTGGATGTAGGCTGAGCATTCTATGCACAGCTGAACCACGTAATATCTTGGTTTCTGTGGATTCTTGTTTTTAATTCTTGTTCTTGATTAATTCTTGTTGGTTTGCTGAGGTGTGATTTGATCTGTGCAACTTGAGTTGGTTTGATTACATGTATCTTGGGCAGTGATTAGTTTGTTGTGTTTAAGAGACAAGCTGTTCACTACATGTAGGGATATGGTATCTTGGACTTCAATTATATCAGGCTGTGTCTTCAATAGGATGGAGGAGGAAGCTCTCATTCCTTAACCAAGGATGCAGCCCAACAAGTGAGGTAACAATTCTGAGCATTTTACATGTTGCTGATTAATCAATGATCGAAAAGACAGTGGGTTCACCGCCTGTTCGTGAAAATGGGATGGTGTAGCAATAATCTTGTGATGAATGCTCTTGTTGAGAAGTATTTACTCGATGGTTATTTCAGGGAAGGAACACAAGTTTCTTGTGGGTTTTCTTTCACTGGCAAAGGTTTCCATCTTGGTCCAGAGATCATGGCTACCCTTTTGCAGGGCTGCACTGCAGATATCTGAAATTAGAGAAATAGATTTATGGCTGCTGATTAAGCACCAGTTTCTTCCCCATGTCGTCATCAAAAATTATCTACTTGACACGTACCCCTACGGGACCAGTTGAAGGCGGCTTTGAAATTTTCAAATGCATGTACGGAAATGGCGTTGAGCCAAATATGGAACATTTTGCATGCACGGTGGGTCTGTTGGAAAGGTCGGCGAGACTGGAAGAAGCAGAGGCTTTTATAGCAGCAATGCTGATAACGCCTGGTCCAGCTGTATTCAAACCCTGTTGGGTGCTTTTGGAATGTTGATGCAGTCGAAAGAGCATCGCAAGTGAACAAAATTTAAAGGGTTGAAAGGGATGTGGAGGTTGAAGGAGATAGTTTCGAGTTTATGGTCAATGATACGGGACATCAAGTGCCCGGTGGGATGAATGAACACAGTACACAGGAGATATGAGCCGTGATACATGTTCACGGATAATAGTTTGTTGAAAGCCAGAGTTACCAGTAGACATGGGCCTGCATGCAGTGCCATATTATGATGAGTGAATACATTTTCTATTTAAACTTCGTTCTCATTTATGTTCATCTCCTTGTATGGTTCTAAAAATAAAAAAATTTAAAAATGTCATCTTGTCAAAACCCACCTTTAGAATTGGAAACTAGCAGTGCAGGCACCATCATGCTCATAAAATAATATACAGGTCAAAAGGGAAATCTCAAATTGCACATGATTAATCATTTAATCTGTTGTAGATCATTTGTTGATATTGCGAGGAAAAATCAGTGTATGTATCATGAGCATCATTCCGATTTTGGTAGAGAATATAGTTATTCATCTCAATGCCATCAAAACCAAAATTAAATACATATATATAAAAAATCCCACAACCAGTCCCAAACAATGCAGCAATCAAAAAAAGACTGCTATACACTCAGCAATCTTGTAACCAAAATTCCTAAATCCCTCAAGATGCAGAACTCATCTCTCAAGGAAGATTTGAGCTTGCAGACCCTGCACCAAAACCACCGCCGCCACGACCAAACCCTGGCCTTCCACCAGGGCCCTGCACATAAGCAAATAAAGATGAATATAAAAGCAAAAGAAAACATGAATACAAAGTTTCCAATTTAAAACCCCATATTTTATAGTTAACTTGCAAACCTCAAGTCCTATTTACAAACAGTTTATTCCCTTGAATAGCATTGTGAGGGTGCAGATGAAATAAAAAAGAAATAAAACCCACTCTAAGACCTAGCATCTACTGTGAGTTATTGGTTTGATATTAACAACTCATCTAACTCTTAACCATTTTAACTTAAGAAACTCCAAACAACATAATTGAACATAATATATGATATATATAAGCACTCCAAGTAACAGTTCCTTAGTAAAAAGCAATAAAAATACCCTGAAAGATGGCTGATAGTCAGCAGGAGCTCCACCCTTGTCACCAAAATCACCACCTGCTCCTCGTGGAGCTCCGCGGTATCCATCTCGGTCACCAAATCTTCTCTCTCCACCATCGAAGCGTGGTGGGCCACTATTGTTGTACAATCAACAAAAGGGGAAAAACAAAAATCAACACATTACTGCCAATGCAATAAACATAATACCCCAAATCTCAGCAGAAAAGCATTTCCTACTCATCCTAACTCAGGGGTAGTGATATTTAAACAATAGGAATGTGCAACATAGTCAGAAGAAAGAAAGAAAATCACTTGACAAAGTGACAGAAATATACTAAATAGAAGAGTAAAATAATTAATTAAGCAGCAAAAAAAAGACAAATTATACCGTGGGCGATCACCCCCTGGGCCACCAAAAGGACGACCACCTGCGGGCTTGGCCTGTTTCTTCAAAGTGGCGGGGACAATTTCAGAAGGAAGATTGAGGTAACCTCTGAGGAACTCAATGCCTTCATTGGTAAGGTACCAGTAATAATGCATCCAGGCAAAGGTCTCGCGGACGTACTCCTTTGACTTGAAGCTCTGCATCAACTTAATCACCTGTAGATTCGGGACATCGATTTCTGGGTGCTTTGCCAAATTGTAGTCTTTCTTTGCGTAGCACACACCCTCTACATACACCACAATTGAAAAAAAAAATTCAAATATCAATATTAATCCATAATTAAGTAATTGAACTTAAAAGAATAATACATAAAATTAATTAATTCAAGATAAAATATTAAATTTACGCAGGCATTTGTGTACCTTGGAAGAGGTACTTGGAGATCTCACGGCGGTTCTTCTCTGGAATGATCTAAAGATGATAAAACGAGGCAATACAACTTTGAATCTCTTAAGGTTTCTTGTTCCAAGATGTAAATTTCTCGGAAGCCAAACAGCAACAACAAGATAAAACTTCAGATAGATAGATAGATAGAGAGAGAGAGACACGCTGCACTTACCATGATTGCGATGAAGAGGTGATGATTGAGAAAAGAGGCGGCAAAGAAGAACAAATCTCACACTCTTATCGCTTCTGTAGCACCAAAACCCTAGCTTTCTTGACGTATGTTTTGTTTTTCTTCTTATAGATTCTCTCCTTACTGCTCATTTTGGGTTTCGGGGCCGAATTGCGCCTATTTTGGAACCGAGGAAATCTAAATGCATCTCCCTTATTTCTAAATACATTATAGTAAGTGGTGTAATTGGACAATTTCACACTTGGGCCCAATCTGTCTCTCAACTGTTTTGCTTTCTTAATTAAATATAAGACCTTATAAGAAATATAAATATAATACATTTCACATTCTTCTTAAAAAAGAAGAATTTAATTTATCTTTTTTTATGAGTAAGACAGAGTTACAAACTCTTGTAAAAATTAATTGTGTACAAACTGATGTAATATAATTAAATTGATTATATTAAATATCTCGTAACTCATATGATTTATTTTATCTTTTTTATTTTCATATAACCAATAAATTAATGTCACATCAATTTATACAAAATACTTCGGTACATGAGTTATAATTCTATCATCACTCTTTTTTAATCTATGATGGTGACATTTTCACCTTGTACTTTTTGTAAATTCAACCTACTTATGGAGAATAAATATAAAAAGTGCGCAAAATTGTTTAAAATTAAAAAATAATTTGAATTTAATTAATTAATTATATCATCTATCCTAATTTATGTTTTTGTGACTTATATTTTTTTAATTATTTTGAGTATTAAGATTGCTTTAGCCTAAGTTGAAATAGACTATTTTATCCTTATGAGGTAAAAGTACCAAAACTTTACATTTAACATCAATATTTTTAAATTTTCATACAATTTTCATTGTTTCTAAATGATGAGTCAATAGTACTTTATTAATATGATTATTAATCTTTAATTATACTAACATAATATCTTTATGATATAATATTCATGTAAATTATTGGATTTTTAAACATGTAGTGCATATTTGGTATGCAGCATTGCATAGCACTTCTTGGTGGGTCCTTGTCTTGATTGAAATAAACCCATGTTGGGCATTTGAAATGGAATGCATTTCGTAGCATTAACTAATAGGAGCCGGCTAAGTTACATTTAACGTAACTTATGCCAGGCACAGCAACAGTAATGGGGCCCACCACTGTACATTATTGCTGTATCTGGCACATAAAATTGTGAATCTTAAAACTTTGACCATAAGTTAACGCAAATAGTGACGGTTTTAATGGCACAGAAAAATGACATCAACAGATACCGAACTATGAAGGCCAATAGTGGTTTATGGTTGCCCACAACGGCCGTGGGTGAGTAATTTTATTTTTATTTTTACATTTAAAAATAAAATAATAAATACAAATTACAGTTATAAACTATTAATTTAATATAAACATACTATCATATATAATGCTATACAATATAACATCAAACAACAATATAACATCAAATATTGTACAGCACTAATATAATACAACGTTAGTGCAATACAACTTAATACAACACACCTTACATTAAGTAATGTAATACATTATAATGCAATAGAATGTACTAAATAGACCCATAGGATACTAAATAAAAAGGTGGTAAATAATTAGATACAATAACACATATTTCATGTTATAATGATAAAATAGTCAAATAAAACTTATGTTAAAACAATCTTAATAGCCAAGCATATTTGAGCAACATAAGTAAGAACAAAAAGTTATAAGAATTAATTAATTAATTAATTGTATAATGAAAAATTATTGTAGTATATTTTAGAATTGGGGTGGTAATATCCATACCTTTTTCTTTATAGATTTTATCATTTAAGCCTCTGCTTTTTATTTATCATCATCGGCGTCGTCAATCCAAAAGAGGTGCCTTTGGTAGCAAGATAAATACATGAGATCGGACTCCTATTTTTGGACCATCTTGGAATTGGTACAGAAAGCATGTGGTTTTGACATGGGACCATAATTTAATCTTAAATGATAATCACATAGGAATTTTGTACCAATTCCAAGATGGTCCAAACATGGGAGTCCGACCTCATGTATTTATCGTTGCTACCAAAGCACCTTTTTTGGATTGTTCTCTCTAATGGTTCATGATAATCTTAGCTTCACGTACCAGAATTGAAGTGAATCACCGGGGGAATCTGAATAATTGCTATTAGTATCTTTTCCCCAATAAAGATATTAGTCCCCGTGGAAAGTTTGTCATTAGGCGTAATGAGGAAAGTGACGATGTCATCATAAGAAAATTTTCACAGTTTCACTTGTTTGCAAATATTATCGAATCATAATTGAGAATTCTCACCATCTTGCAATGCAACCCCATGTTGTACTACGGGCGGGTTTGGCACCCCTCATTAGCCCTCATTGCATTAGCTAAACATGGGGTTGCATTGGCGGCAGCGAGTGGCTGCATTACGGTGCATTATAATGCAATCACTTGCTGTATTAGCTAAATCGGAGTGTAAATTGGGTTTAGCTAATACGGTTGTGGCCGCATTAGCTAGTTTTTTTTTTTAACTTGATAATAATTATAAATAAATATAATTTTTTAATATAATATAATATTAATTTTTATTTTTACATTATAATTTTTAATATGAATTAATTAATATACAATTTATTATTCAATAATATTATATATTTTTTAATTTTTATTATATTAAAAATGTCACTAAATAATGTATTATTTAATTATATTATAATAATTAATAGATAAAATTGATTAATATTTAATAAGTTAATATAATTAATAATAAATATTTAAATTTGAATAAATTTGAATAATATTAATTTTAAATTAATATAATATAAATAATTATATAAAATATTATTATATATACTACAAAACTTTCACTTGGATTATTTAGCACAATTCATTTTGTTAGTAAATATGTTACAACAATTGTATCACTTTATTATTTTGTGGTATGTATAAACTTTTATTTTATCATCCTAAAATGACTTTTGGACTAATCTTATAGGTTTTAAATATTTATTTATGTTGTTATATTATTAAGAGATTATTTGTTTTGATCTTTATTTCAATAGTTATTATATATTAGAAAATACTGAAAATAAATTATACGCTTCCAAAAATTTAAGGCTATAAACTTCGATCTTTACGAAGAATTGTGAGATTTTTTAACATGTATAATAAAAAAGTTAAATTTTTAAAATTTAAGACTTCTATATTTTGTATTTTTCTAAGTACTAATATTTTTTAAAAAATATATAATTTAAATTAATCACAAAAAATTAATACAGTGCAATGTAGTACCAAACATTGTACAAAATTATTATAATAAAATGTTAATGTAATACAAAATAATATAATACAATGTACCAAGCGCACCCTGTGTTGTGTAATAGCATAATACTTTTATTACACCACATGATGTGAACTAACTCTAACAAAATAATGACCATCTATCTATCTCTATATCTATATCTATATCTACACACAGATTTTAATACATCAACCGACTACGAAAAGTACAGTTTCTAAACGTATTAAAATTCATGATCATTTCATTTCCAATAAGCACAACATAACAACTTACAGACAGGATAACAGCATCCACACATACCTACATAGATAGGGTGTTCGATTGGCTTCTGTCAAATCAGTGTAACTCGTACAAAGTGATTTTATTATATGGCTTAGCCAGTGGCCGACCAAAGAGTATGGTTATGGTGGTGCATATATTCTGTATAACAAGCAACCTTTTGGATGAATTCGACGATATTCACTTGCCGTCAAAACAAATCTTGTGGTACCTGTCAAAATAAATAAATAAAGATTGCGCTTTAGTTTCTTTCGTAATCCAATCTTTTAGTTTTAGAGGAAGAGGGGAAAAAAACCTTCGTAGATTTGGATTTTGAGCTTCCAAATGTAGTATTGTTCATTTTAAGTAACACGTTTCACGATTCTAGAGAAGTTTCTAGTCAAAAGATGGCAAGTTTATTTGTCATTAACGATTCCGAAAATCGATTCAAAAAATCATCTCCATACACCAGGAATATGCTTGCACAAAATTAATCTGAACCAGCCAATTTTCGATCCGTTAATGTCATGTATATCTGCAAACCGTACTGATAGTTCATATATAGTTGCTCTAACAATTATGCGTAAGAGTTATAAAAAAGCAAAAGGTGCCCTAAACTTGAACACATGTTATATAATTTAAATCTATTAATATCAAACTGTTATTACATGTGGCAGTTTTAATGCACATGATCATTAATAACCGCCCGAATCCTAAATTTGGTTTTTTTTTTTTTTATAAAAAAAAAATTACATGTAAAAAATTCTTTGGATGAGTCGATAAACACCTTCTCCTCCTATTCATAAAGTACAGGATAAGTCTTCTTGTAATTTATAAGAGTAAATTTTCTTAATTAGAACTGAAAGTAGAAATTGCTTTCAACTGCTATGTAAATTCTTTTTTTTTTTTTATCAATTAATCAAACTGTACACGCACAAAAGTACATATATACAAACCGATAATAACAGGTACATTGCACGAAGATTGGTACATGACGATATATTATAATTTGCATAAACATATCATTATTTTAAAATTTGACAAGTAGGCCGTCATCATCAGTTTTAAATTTCAGTTACATAATCGAAAGAAATACTGAGTTTCCTTTGAACTGATATATGCATATTACACCAAACTGTATAGTGCGGGTATATACATAATTTTTCATTGCCTTGAAGAGTAACTTAACCCAGTCATAATCAATTAAAATTTTGTTCATCTGTTCACTCGTGTGTGTGTGTGTGTGTTTATTGAAAGACAGCCCATGCATATTAATCTATATGCCATACGCAACTGGCAAAAAAAAAAAAATTATTTCTATTATTGAAAGTTTGAAACCACCAAAAACACTCATGATCCCACATGCAACCTTTTAAATTTATCACAATTTCCCAATATGGTTATTAATCAATGAAAAGCCTAGAAAAGTGCAAAAGCAAACCATTGATATCATTGAACACGATGACACACACTCACACACAAAGTAAAAGGGATAAATGGTTTCTCATCAGAATCAAACATTGCTTGTTGCATTGCTTTTATTCTTTCCCTATTCTGTTTCGAAACACCGAAAAAAATTAAACATTGTTTACATACTTTATGTCAAATTTCCTCACATTTCACAATCTCGCCAATCAAAGTCACAAAAAGCGGAAAACAATAAAACAAACTTTTTTCAAAAGTCTGGAAGATTTTTAAAGCTCTCCCTAGAAATCAAACAATAAGAGTCAGAGGGATAGTTTAATTTGATCACCATCGCTAATAATTTATTATAGAGATGAAGGGAAAGAAGAAAGTGTAGCTTCTGTATTTGATGAAGGTGGTGCAATGTCATCCCCACCAAGTGGTCCTTCAACATTATCCCAGAATAGAAAGCTTGAATGCTGAGACTCAACCCATTCATTTAGCTCTTGCCTTTGCATCTGCAAGCAATCAAGTGCTATCTGATCTCCTTCTTCATCCATGCTACAAGATTGCACCTGATCCATGGGCACCATTGTTTCCATGTTCTCTATTAATGGTGGCAGATAATGATGATGGTGATTATCAATGCCACTAGTAAAAGAAGTTGAAGGAGGGAGCGCTTGTGCTTGAACTTGTTGCTGATGATTAGTATTCCATGTTTCATTATTCAAGCTTGCAGCTGATTCATGAAATAGATGATCCCCTCTTACACTGTGATCAGTAATCGCATCAAGTGGAGTAGGATCGAACATGAAGAGAGGGCATTGGGAAGAGAATAGGGTTTCTTGAAGTGATGGTCTGGTAGTTGTTAAATCTTGATTATTCAGTAAGTCTAGTTGGTTTGAGGCATAATTTACTTGGGAATGCTCAGTAGCACTGCTAGGTGTGTTGGTGGTGGTGGAAGGAGGAGGCACCGTCGAAGGCTTTCGTATCTTCTTTTTGATCCATGAATTCCAATAGTTCTTTATTTCGTTGTCCGTTCTTCCCGGCAAGTGACTTGCAATATGCGCCCATCTACAATTCCCCTCAAGCATATTAATTAGAGATTAAACAACATCGAGAAAGCAAGAGATCATTAAACTAATAGAATGCTTCGTTTTGGAGCAAGTAATTAAAAAGGATGATTAAGAGCAAAGAACAAATTAATGACTAATTTAAATGCTTAAGAAATGAAAGTGAGAATGCAAAAGACATATGATTTAAGTAATTTCAACTGACCAACTGTGTTAACAACCTCCGATATTGCCTTTATAACCTCCTCCATAATGCCTGATAGCTGCTTTAGTTAGCAACTACTTAATTTAACATTGAGAGGGTTGCTTTGGGACATTACTAATTTTAGTAACAGAACATAAAGTTGAACCCTAGTTATCTATCATAATTTGCATTGAAGAAAAAACCCACAAAAATATGTGGTTTTATATTTCTCATTTGAACTGAAATTGAACTCTTAAGATTTTTGAAGTACCGTGCATCAGTAACTGTAATTGACCAACTGACAACTGTGTAGTTTGGAGAAAATAAATTACTTTTTAATGGAGAGTTGTGTAGGTAGCATAAAATTTTCTTAAAGTTAAAACCTGTTTCCTACAACACTATGAAGGCTAATAATCAGCTTCTCCTCCTCAGGAGTAAATCTTCCTCTTCTGATATCCGGCCTCAAATAATTTATCCATCTTAACCGACAACTCTTACCGCATCTTTGAAGGCCTGCAAAATTATTAAGTCAATGATTATAGACCAATCAATCAATTAACTACAAGCAGATTAGGGTTATGCAGACAGAGGAAGAAATAGAGCACGCTGACCAGCTTTTTCAGGCACTTCACTCCAACAACCATAGCCATGAGTGGTGATATATCTGATGAGCTTTTCGTCTTCCTCGGGTGACCAAAGGCCTCTCTTCACCTTCTGTTGATTGCAACAAGAGTGGTGACCCATAATTAAGTTAATTAATAAGCCTTTTCTCTTGTTCAATTAATCCTCTCCTTCTATATATGACAGAATTCTCTTCTGTGTGTCCTGTGCAGGAGTTGCAAATAGGATTTGCTCATTTGCAACAAGTGAGGTCTCTCTCTCTCTCTCCCTCCATTTAAAAATTAATACAAGTCATATAGGTGCCGACATTAAAACCAGATGGGGTCCATCAAGGGACCCGGATTTTCATCTAACCCTAAAACGACATTTCATCGATCGATCAGCTTTTTCCTAATTAATTATCTCATAGGCTGTCATAGTGTAACTATTTTCTACGTAGACTTTGTATTACGTAACCATTTTTCACGTACCCAACGTTGCCTGTTGTTTCCGGACCTCTCTGTCTATTTTACACACTGTTTTAATCCTGACACGTCATCATCCTCCATGGAAACACTTTAACCTGCGCCCTACTGGGTACCATTCAGAAGAACAATCGGATTCTCTGTTCTTTTCATTTTTCCTAAAAAGATATAGGGCAACGGCGGATTGTTAATTGCGTATAGCTATAAAATCCATTGAGACTTGTATTCAATTAGTGAATGTAAAAGTGGAGATTCTCTTTTTTTATGTGCCAAAACAAATTCCTTGTTGGAAGAAAAAAAAGAAAAATCGCTTATGATATACTTGGCGAATATAGAGGGATCATAGACATTAAAATTACTTTGAAATTAAGGTCTGGCTCCAGTAATAAGGAGCTGCTTTCCTTAACCTGAGCTGAGGTACTGATTTAAATTTTAATAAGTGTGTGGCTTAATATAAAAACAACACATAATGTATTATTTATAAGTATATGGTCTGTTCCCTTTGAAAGGAAATATTAATGATGAGTGTTCAATTATCAATATCCCTTAAAAATTGCATCTAAAGAAAAATATTCAAGATGTAAAATAAGAGTAGTTCTCGATAATATCATTCATTTCTTGATTACAATCATCATATTGTATTGTTAGACAAAACAATCTTCATGCAATTAGTTATGTGATCTCCAAAATAACCATGATCACTAATCTACCATCAAGGTAATTTGTTTCCTTTTTTTTTTTTTTTTTTTGGAGAAAAAAGGTACTATATTTAGTTTTCACTTTATACATAATGATTTTATAGGCTCGTTAGTCAAAGTGCTATCTAGAGTAAAATACTGAACATTTTATTTCTCTAGAATTGCAAGACAGAAAAATCTAAGTGATGCTGCACTTTTCATGCATCACTACCACCAGATAATGTACTCCAGTTTTTACCTTGCATAATCACTCCTCGAAAACATAATTAACATTCTTGAGTTCTTTAAGAACATACAGTATCACACTACTCATGGTATTAAATTATTAAAAGTTAGGTGCAAAGGAATGAATCATGATGCACTTAGCCAGGTGGTAATATTAGCGATGGCTGCAATGTCGGAGAGGATATCTACGGGCATGATTCATAACGCACGTTGATATTTTATCTTTATTTTATTTTGCTAGCCGCATACTTTTCTTGAAGACTCAATAACAGTTCATAAGAACATTGAGACTCAATAACAGTACATAAGAACATTGTAGACATGCAACGCCAAGATTTACGCAGAAAGAATTAATGACTCTTAACTACAAAATGCTTATTCAGTTTAGAGGACATATGGAGACCTCATGAAAATGAAATCACTTAATTTGGATTTTTCTTCATACTTACTTATAATAATAATAACATAATTTTCATATTCACTTCAGCTACTGTTGAAGACAAAGACCCAGGTCTCATAGTTTTTATTTTCATAAATTTTGGTGCCATTGGTGACGGTTGCATCACGTAACTCATATTAATTCAGGTGCAGGCTGCATTAGTACATAGTGGACATTGAGAAGGACAAGCGCAAGTAGTTTTGTTGCTTATGATTTAATGGTAATACATTGAGTAACAATACTCTTATTAGTTTGACTGAAATTTGTCTTTGCTTAATTAACAAGAAATAATGTTTATTAATTGTGTAGGAAGAATTTCTATACGTAGCATGGGTAACGTCACTCCATCCAATTGGTTGTTAAGATACAACAAGTCCCTGATAGGAACGTAACTATATAGAGTAAATTTCAGGCTCAATTGGGATTTTATTTAAGTTTAAAAAATTATGCATGACTTACATACTCTACTTAAAATTCAACATCAACGGAATTTGTCTTCTCTAATTATCATTAAAAAAAATTGCACACTGTAATGGTACACGGCTCTATTAGTAAGATTGATAATTTTATTCCTTTAAAAATACAAATCTTCTATGATTCAACACTTAAGCTGATTATATCAAAATTAGATGATATAAAATATTAAAGCTTGTCACTGCATTTCATATTAATCCGGCCATTTGAAACCATCAGCATGCCGAGTCTAAACACATACAACTATATATAGAATATGCATGGGTTACTAGTATACAATCTCCACTTATTCACGGATCAACCTTAGTTTTTCTTCTCTATTATTATTACTTTTGTTTGGAAAAAAAAAAGCAGCTCCAATGTTACAAAGCTCTAGCTTTAAGATCTTTCACTTTGTTACTTTAAAAATATAAATCTTCTAAGTTCCATCATATTGATTATAATAAAATTAGACGACATAAAATGTTATACTTGCCACTTCATCTCCTTAGCATTAAGCTTTTTACTTGAAATCATCACCACATTGAAGTCTAAACTCATACAATTATAGAATAATTTGGTGATTTACTGAGCACGCACATCCGAATATCATGAGGATCTTAATTTCTACCAAGCATTGCTTGAAGATAAGCAATAATAAAAACAATATTTACAACCCACTTTTAATTATTTACCAGATAAATAGCGTAAAATATGTATTCTCACTAACTCAATGCAAATACGAACATCCTAATCTATATAGGGGCAATACGTACAGGATCCTAAACTTATTAATCTCAAAGTAGAAGATACAGATGCGTAATGAAGAAACTAGAATCTTTATTTATATATGTGAATATATGATGTATCAACTAACGGTTGCAAGATACATAGAAGGTGGGAGGGTATTGTTTTGAGAAAGTTCAATAACGGTGTTTAAATCATTTTAATATACGTAACCAAGAGAGTAATTTGTAGCTTTAGAGAGTGAAAGCAAAGGGATCTGTTGATTGATTTAAATCATCCACCATATTTGATGTGAAAATATGAGAAGTGACTTTTGCTTGGATGGATCGCAAGCTAGCTAAACTTTGAAAGTAATATACAAATCATTTATAAAAAAGACCTTTAGGAGGAATTGAAAAGGGGAAATGATTATACTTAGCTTTAAGCAGGAGCAATAGAGTGGCGATTGGGCCTACCATTTAGAAAATCGAGGGCTAGTTATCAATTAAAAAAAAATATAGGGAACTTTCCTTTTAAAAGCACGGTTGGTTAAGTTATTAAGTCATGGATGTAATATCTCTACCATAATCTCTATGATTAGATGTAACCCTTATGTTTCTCACTTGGTTTACTGATTAAATTAATATATCTTACAATCTTCATGGTGACTTTTTGCAATTCAGTTGCCCCCACCTTAAATCTTCGCATGGACCCTTCTCTAGTTTTAATTCAATTAAAACTATCATTAGTCCTCACATGGACCCATTCATCACAAATTGATCGTCTTTTAAAAGCCCTCAAAGTCGTCTTTACTTTTACTGCGATAGTCACGGCAAAAGCAAGGAGAAAAGATAAGCGTATTATCTAATACCTGGACATTCTTACATAATTAATGAATTAATTAATTAACTTCTTACGAGTTCGATCTAATATTTATTTGCAAATAACCTATATATATAAGCATCACGTAATAGAATGATAACTGTATTGGTATTACTTTAGACTTTCGTTTATAAAATAAAAATTATAGATATAATTGTAAGACAACTTGTTTTCTTTTTTTTTTTTTCTCCCTTTTTGCGTCCACATCACGATAGGAGTAATTTCGGGTTCGGTTTAGAATTTTGAGAAAATATTACCAACTTTGATTAGTTACAACTATCAAAATTGATATAGATCCTAATAATATATTTAGGATCAGTTTGGTAATGTTGTAACTGTTAAAATAATTATTGTTAACTTTACTCAAGAAATAATCAGATGTGAAGAGAATCAATTAAACTTTTAGTAAAATTTATTTTTAAATATATTGCGAGTTTTAAAAGCAATTATATATGTTTGATAAATTTTATTGTTAAATCACTGTAAGAATGCAAATGACTGAAATAGCCACAGTATTAAATAAAGTTTATTTACACACACAATAATAATAATAATCGATAACTAAAATAAATATTAGTGTGTGTGTGTGTGTCAATAACTAAAATAAATATTCGAATTTTATTTTTTATTTTGTTATCTCATTATTATTGGTATTAATATTAATCTCTTTCAATTTATTGATTTTATTTCCTAACTGAATAAGGATAATTTTTTTATTTTTATAATACATGTGAAGATATATATGGAATTGTAATAAGTGCAAAACTAATTCTCCAAATCATACTTTGAAAAGTTATTTCTTTCTAGCTTTTCAAAATTTGTTATGGGATTAGTCAATTTTAGCAAAAGTTATTTTTCAAAAAATTTACCAAACACCAAAATTAGCTTTTATCTTTTTAAAATCACTTTTAAATCTCTCAAAAGCATTCTAAATAGGCCCTTAATATTGAACCAAATCAGTTTGGTGTGTTTTATTTTTTAAAATTATTTTAATTCATTTTTAAGTCTCGAACCAAAATTGACCAATTGACAAAAACTTAAGCAAATCTTGAAAAGATCATAAAACCATTCTAACTCGAATTGAGTCAGTTAGAGTCAATTTAACTTGATTATGGTGAAATGCCCCAACCCTTACACTAAAGTGAAGGTCTTATTTAGGATTGAGGTTGAAATGTTGTAAGTGACTTAATTATTTCATAAGTTTTGATCAAAATTGTGTTTGGTAACATTTTAAAAGCTACTTATTTCATCATTTTCTCTATTTTAATAGTAGTTTTTTTTTTTTACAAGCAGGTAAGAGGTTATTTTTTATAAGTAGCTTATTTATCACACCATTTTAAATTTTCTATTATAATTTTAATATTTTAACAGAAAGGCAATTATATCTTATTTTACATAATAAATAAAAGGCAACTTAAACTTATATCTATTTTAGTAATTATATAATAAACAACACTATTGTAAGAAAATTTATTAAACGTATATATTCTACTTTTCAAACTTATAACAACAATAATAACACAATTTACTAAACACTAAATTACTCTTTTAATCATTAATATATTTGATTTATACAGGAAAAACAACTGATTTTATCAGTCACTACAACCCCGAAGTGGCCTAAAACTCATTTCTGTCGCTAGTCTTGATTCATGAACCGTTGTGCGAACTTGAAGTTTTGGGCTTTGATCCAGAGCAAGCCTTTTAAAGCTGGGCTAAAGCACCACTCCTGGAAGATACCGAACAGCGCATACCAGTTAACCGAACGAAGCCCGGACCATTTCTACCGAGTGCCGAATCCTTTCCTTAAGGGGTTTCCTTTCTGTTTGGGTGCCAAACCAGGAAATTACATTTGATTAGGACACGTCCTTTTTTATTTTCTAAACTCCAAGCTTGGCTCATGAACAACGTGAAGCTGCTTTGAGCTTGTAACGATTAACACGTGGGCATCGAATCTCTCTATCTTTCATACGTTGACATTTGATTCACTCGCCATCTTATAAGTCTTTGGAAGTATCATGCAACAAATTTTTATTAATTTTCTGTCGAGGTGTCGTTTGTGGGACTGCCAATCTTATTAGGCCATTAGGAATCATTTTAAATCAGCTAATCGCAAATTAATGAATTCCCATTCATGGGGTTGCAACTTTATTAATGTTGTAACTGGTACTGCTCGACAGATCCCATAAAACGTTACTCGTCAATATTTTATGATCGCATGGACAACTGCCATACAATAATAACAAACAAATGAATCATAAGTAACTCGTTAGATTGATTTCAAGAAATGCCACGAAGTAGACTAATGTCAAGAGCAGCTCACTCGTGATTTGCGGCGATCGATCACATCCACGTTGACGTTGTTCGTGTGACACTTCTTTTACTTACTAATAATAGTTTTGTGTCATTCTCAAAAAAAAAAAAAAAATAATAATAATAATAATAGTAGTAGTTTTGTGTCGCATCTCTAATGTTAAATCTTCGAAATATAATAAAGAAACACAATAATGACAAAATCACGGTGAAAAAAATATATTATTTTTTCTTTAGTGATTTTATAAATTTTTTTTAATAATTTTACTTTTTTCTTTCTAAAAAAATTCTTAAAATTTACTAAAAGACAAAAAAATATTATCATGATTTTGTCATTGGTTTGCTCATTTATCATTGCTCTAAGTCTTCCGCCGTGCATGCTCCCCACCCAACACTTAAATTATCAATGTTCATGATCCATCATTTACGATTTCAGTTTCAGAAGTTTGTACTCTAATTTCGGATCAATCTCGTGTTCAATTCATGCGTTATTATTATACATGTGCGATCAAAGTTTTTCATATCTTAATCTCTCCATTTTCCATTACCAACTGTCCCCCCCCCCCCCCCCCCACTTTTTTTTTTTTTTTTTGGGCTCAATATAATAGATTCAGTGGCAATGTGTGTGGTATCTCATGATTATAAAAATTACCCTCCAATAACATACAACATAACCGGGAAAAAAAAAGGGTTATTTCAAGAAAACTGGGCAAGGTAGGCCGGCTAAGACTCTTGTTCATTCAACTAAAGAAATGCCAGATTTGCTTTAGCCAACAACAGAACTTGATAAAGTCAGGCCCCGCGTGATCATGTAACAATACACAAACATGTTGACTTAAATGGCAAATTTTCCCTCTAATTTGGATTCCACGTGGTTGCTTACATTTGATTTACAGTCAATTCGACTAGACTCACACAGCTAACCTCTAATTCTAAAAGTTCAGTCTTTATTTAATAATTCATTTCTCAACTTCCTATCGTCATACACGCTTCAATAAGATTGCTTATGATAAATTAAAATGAGCTTAAATTCAATATAAGTTGTCAATTAAAGAGTTCGCCCCAAAATAAAATAAAATAACTCTTTAAAAGCAAAAAAGGGGACCGGAAACACTAGGTCAACGTGGCCCGTATAGATCGAAATCCACGTAGTTGATTGATTCGGCCAAGCTTTATTATGGGGCCCATCATAAAGTCATTAATGGATCTTCGGAGATACGATTTACGACTGATGAGGTGGACGGCCGGCAATGAGCTTTAATGGATGGGAGTGTTTAAAGGTCAAGAAGTCAAGCGGGTGGGCAAAAGTGTGATCGTGCGTGAGCGTAGTGGGAATCAAGAAGACTCCGTCAAAGAATCCTTTTGCTTTTGACAAGTTTGCTCTTTTGTCTCCGACATAAGATAGAGACCTGTCTATCTGGCGAAGAACAAGCTTTTTCTCGGACTCAGCAACTCGTCTACGCCTCAAATCCACTTTTGCAGTTATGGTCATTCTTTAAGTGCTTATCACAAAAATGCCATTTTCAAAGAGCAAAATAATTTAATTACAATTTTGAATCTTTTTGGAATAACAAAATCCTCTATGCATTTGGGAATTCACGGAGCCTACCCTAAGTAGGGTAAGTTTTAATGAAATTTTGAGAAATGAAAAAAATATTTTCTAAATTTTTAGTGGGATGGGTTTTTATTTAGTACTCTTCAACCCAATCTCTGTATATCCAAACATTTTATATTTTTATATTATTCAAGGTGTTGCTCTAATATGTTGGAAAGTTTTTCTATTTTTAATGATTTAAGTACTTTACTGTATGTTAGCGATAATTTTATTTGAGTTATTTTTATTTTTATTTTGCCAAAGTTATATATAAAAATCATTTATAAAATAGGTAAATAGAAATGGGTTGGGGATGAGTAAACTAGTCTTAATATAGAGATTCTCCATCTCAATTCTACTAAATTTATTAGGAATAAAATGAAAAATAAGGGTCAAATTATAAAAGGGATAAGGAATGGAGGAGGCCTGTCTACTGTCACCCCACTCCGCCCAATTGCTTGTCTTCTCTTTGGAGTCCAATACTTATGGGATAGTATGATTTACTAAGTTGTTAATTAAAATTCAACGAAATCAATGAAGAAAAGTTTTTAAATCTCCTTTTTAACTTCTATTTTCAGCTTGGGTACTTTGATAAAAATGAAATCAACAAATTTATTAATTTTTTTTCTATTGAAGCTACGAGGATATAATATTGGTTATTTTATTAATCTTAACATAGGAATTATCAATTTATTAGTAAAGTAAGGTGCATGTTAGTAAAAGATTACTAAATTCATGAATTTAACATATTAAACATTTTTTATAAATGTACTTAGTGAAGGCAATCTCATTTTTTAAAGTTTTTATTAGTTAAAATTTTACTTAATATAATAGGAGAACAAAATGCATTAATTTAGAAAATAAGATTATATCAAATAGTTTTATGGTCCTGCATATTAAATTAACTCAAACACTTATTTAATACTATCATGGAAATTTTTCAATAATATGGGAAGTTTGATTTTTGCAAGTTGCCAATTCTCCAAAACTAATTAGTAAGTAACACCCGGAGTAATAATGGCAACCAATGATGGGCAGTTTGGGAAATGAAAAGCAAAATGTAGCCAGGTCAGCGTCCACGACGAGAAATAAGAATCAGTCCCGTATGCGACAAGCCAAGGCCATGAATTTTTTCACCGTATACTTGTCAACGAAACCCCCCTTTTCTTAGACCTCTCTGTTTTATTTTTGTTTTGTTTTTTTCCTCGTCCTCTTCGTTTTTCATTTTCCTATTCTTGCAGTAATCGACAACATCAAAAAAAAAATGCCTGCAACAGATTACCAAGGGTCGTTCCTGGGCCGAATCAGCATTCGCAGGAACCAAGTAATGTCGATGGAGGGCAACCACGAGCAAGAACTCGAAGACCTCGAGCTTTTCCAAAAACACGTGGCTGATCGCTTCGCCGAGTTGGCACCACCAAGTCCATCACAACCGTCCGATGACATACCTTCTGACCCCATCCTCTCAATTGCTTGGATTCGTAAACTCCTCGACGTATTCCTCTGCTGCGACGCCGAATTCAAGGCTATCTTAATCATGGGTCGTGACCCATCTCAGATTTCGAAGCCACCTCTCGACCGTTTGATCCCCGAGATGCTCGACAGAGACGTGAAGGCGTTAGACATATGTAACGCGATCACCAACGGAATTGAGGCCGTGAGGCACTATCAAAAATTGGCTGAAATTGCGGTCTCGGCTTTGGAACAGAGACCGTTTGGCGACGGCCAGGTTAAGCGGGCAAGGAAAGCTTTGACTTCTTTGATTACAGCAATGGCTTGCGAAGATAAAGATGGTGCCAATTACACGAGGACCTGGTCTTTTGGTCGCCGAGGTGCTGCTGCTGCAGGTAATAATAAAAGTACGGGTCAGTTAAGATCTCTGTCTTGGTCAGTGAGCAAGAACTGGTCAGCAGCAAAACAAATTCATGCCATGTCTGCCAATCTCGTGGCGCCACGTGGAGCGGAGGCTTCGGGTTTGGCCTTGCCGGTTTACATAATGAGTACTATTCTGTTGTTTGTGATGTGGACGATGGTAGCCACGATTCCATGTCAAGAGAGGAGCGGATTGGCCACGCATTTTCCTGTGCCTAAACAGCTTGTTTGGGCACAGAGTATTATCGGGTTGCATGAAAAGATTGCTGAGGAGTGGAAGAAGAAAGAGAAGAAGGGCTCAGCTGGGTTGCTTGAGGAGATGCAAAAGCTGGACAAGCTAGGCCAATCTTTGATTGAGTTCACTGATAGTTTTCAGTTTCCGGCCGAGGATGAGCGGGCGGAGGAGGTATCGGCTCATCTGGCCGAGTTGGGGGAGACTTGCCGGAGAATGGAGGAAGGTTTGGTGCCTTTACAGGTCCAGATTAGGGAGGTGTTTCATAGGATTGTGAGAAGCAGGGCCGAGTTTCTTGACGTGTTGGATTTAAATGGAAAATCGTCTGCACTAGCTATGTGATATGGGGGGACTTCTGTCTAGAAATTTTTTTCAGGTAATGTTTCGGACTTGGTATTGGGAAAAAAAAATCGCCATTAAGATGGGGATGAAATTCTGAAATATGCATTTTCGTAATGCGAAATCATGTGGTCTTTTGTTTTGTTTATTTATTTATTTTTCAAGCTAACTCTTGTTTGCTCGTGCGTAAAGTTCTCTTAATTATGTGTGTGTGTGTATATATTCTCGATCAATTTATTTTTTTTCCCCGTATTTGAAGGTTAATATTAGTGAGAGTTTCTCAAGGTCAGAATGGGATCACGTCTGGGGAAATTGATGTGAAATGTATTTAAACAGAAATGCTGATTAATTGTTTCATGTTATACTGATTAATTGTTTCATCAATTTGCTTTCTTTGTAGCATTTTTACAGCAATTTAATGCAGAAAATTCAGAAAACGAAGTAAAAGCTTTAATATAATTAGCTCCCTTAGAGATGAGAACCATTTGGACCATATTTTAGTTGGTATTTATCCGCATTAATTCGATATATGCTCGTGACAACAAAGTGATCTGGTAAGTATAAATTAATCAATCCTTCTCCGAAAGGTACCTGCCTTCATATGGCTTTTCGATGGCGAAGTTTTTCAGGTTTATTGAATGCAAATGCTTTTCTGATTCTACCAATTTTGTTGTTCTCGCATCATTCAAACATGTAATGCCAGACCATTCTTCCTTTTTGATTCCATAAATAATATAAACAAATAAGCTTAAGCTGGAATGGAAGACTTGCTACATAAGGGTCGAACTTTGAATGGGAGAAAACACTGGTGTTCTGATTTGATAATTGCACTCCACTCTGCCTTTACTATATAATTGCCACTCATATCATATAACTCACTCCTTTTATTGAAGAAGTCGCTTGAGTCCGTGAATAATTTGGGACTTTAGGTTATTGCGCAAAAGAATTAATTTAAAAAAGCTTCAATCAATTATAAAATGATAGATTTATTATCGTAAAAAGAAAATGTTGGGGTTGAATTTATAATTTGTAGGCATTCAACTCAAAAAAACTAGTTCATTAAGTAGAGAGATTTATTTTTCTTATAAACGCAAACAACTCCCCTTTATTGGTCAATATGGGACATAATTCAACAATTCCTTCTCGGAAGAAATCACCATCAGACCCTAGTTTTTTAAAGTATCTTGATTATCCACACACTCCCATGAGTTTTCACAAGTGAGAACATGATTTACACAGCCCTTACTTTCCTTGTGCAACTTAGATTGAATCAACATATTCTTAACTTGTACTTACCAAAATCCAATATTGATTCTTCCATCAAATTTTTTCATTTATGCAGTTATAGTTTTTGAAAACCACTTTATTGTATTAATTCTTCCATCAAACTTTTATATTTTTACCGTCACAGGTTTTGAAAACCTTAATGTTGAAATATTTGCTATGAATTGCAACTACTTGTTAGGGATTTAAGCCCATAATTTATAGGTATCTAACTTGATTTAGACTCAAGATTTCTAAGTATTCAACTTAAAAAAATTATTCTATTGAGTAGGAGAGCTATCCTATTTATAAACCCAAATAATTCTCCTTTATTTACTATTATGGGAGACAACTCAACAAAAAAAAATTGAATAAAGAAAAATCCTAACTATAATCAATATTTTTTTTCACAATGTACGTGGAAATAAAAATTAAAGGATTTTGATGGTTTAGTACACTTGAACACTGGTTCTCATTGGATAAAATATGGGTTAAATTAAATTAAGAAAAGAGTTGTGCTACTGGAATCCCTTTAAAATCCCTAACCCTCTTCTAGAAATTTACAAATTAACCTTTCAATAAATAATGTTAAAAAAAAATCTAATTACCCATATATGATTATCATTATATTTTATTATCAATCAACATAAAATTTTGCTGATATACAGTCTTCAAATCAATAGAAAGAGTATGTGGGCTCTATTATTTCTTACGGAGTTTCTATTTTCAATTATTTTTGGACCACCAACTTCTTTTATTTTTGAGATACTTTTAAATGTTTGAAAATTGTATATTAATGCCCATTCTATTGAATAATAGAAGAAAACAAGTTCTTTTATTATATTGTATAAAACAAGCTTTCCAAAAACGAGTCTTACCAAATAAGTTCTCAGTTATAAGTTCTGTATAAATAATACAATATGAATACAACTATAATTTTCATCCACACTAGGATGAAGGAAAGGAGAAAAAAAGTCAAAACTGAGAATGTAAATTGTCATTTAAAGAGCAAAAGAAGTTAAAAGCATTTGAAATTGAAAATGATTCTCATTGAATGCCCAGGAGCTTCAGATTAAATTTATGAAAATTTGCATTGTAAAAGGATTTTGTTCGCATGGTTTTTCTCAAGAATAAGCAGGCTAGCAAAATGGGTCACTGGATCGTGTTCATGTCGTGTCAAATTTAAATCGACCAAACATGACCCATTTAATAATTATGTTAAAATATTAGGACCCAAACCTGACACGAAAAATAAATGAATTATCCAATAACTCATTTAATATCTATATATTTAATAAATGTTACACACACATACCCCAAACTTTTACAAATTTACACAATTTAAAGTTTAAATTATGTATATGTAAATAATATTACATATCGATATCATAAAATATACATGTATATCAATATTTTACACACTTACACTATTAAAATTCTAAATTTATATAAATTTTTATAAATAAAACATTATGTACATGTCCATCTTCCCAAAAAATAAAAAATAAAAAGAGAGAATCATGTCTAATATTTGAGTTTTAATGAAAAAAACCTAAAAATTAATTTAAAATAGAAAATATAATTGTGTCATTGTTAAGGTAAATTGGTCAAGAACTTTAACATTAACCCAAAACAGACAAAAATCGTGTCAATCCAAACCCGGTTCATTTAATAATCGTGTCAAATTTAACGACTCATACTCATTTATTCGTATCGTGTTCATGTCGGGTAATCGGGTCGTGATAAATTTTACCAACTCTAAGAATAAGATTGGAGGGTTAGTTATAAAATTAAATGGGTGTTGATAGAAATAGTGCTATTGTTAAATATTCTTAATGTAGTATCTTAGAAAAGGTGTTTTATAAGGAGTTTTGAGGGGTGTTAACAGTCAACTCTTAATAAAAAATGATATTTGGCCGAAATTCCGTTAAATTGATTATTCTGAACATTTTTTCTTTTTGTTTGGGCGATGGCTGGAAAAGAGGGCATTGCCCAAAGACAGTTGCCCGGCAATGGGTCATCTCCCAAATTTGGTTTGACTATAACGAGAAAGGTTAATTTCGATCATTTTAGATGAAAATTTGAGCCAAAGATAAGTGTTGTTAGATTAGATAGTGGGGTGGCACCTTTCATTAATCTTATAAAATCCCTCATTCTTAAAATTACAATAAAATCCAATAATAAATCTAATTAAACCCCTATGTTTCCCTCTCACGAAACTCTTTAGACACGCCCATATCAAAATCCATGCATACGAATCATACACTTTTTTTTAAAAGCCTCAAAACTCTTTTCTCATTCTAATTTCATGTAAGATTTTACCAAATAAAACTTTAACTTATAAAATTACTCTTTTGAATCAAATGTCATTAAACTAAAGTACTCCTAATTTTAGGATCCAAAAACAAACACTCTGAAATTCAGTTTCAATTCGGCTTCTTGAGGTCTTGAACGAATCTGAAAATTGGACTCTATTTTCTGGATTTTTTCAGGGAGAGTAATTGTCGTTTAAAACAAGGGAATTTTCAGAATTAAAGCGAGTGCTAATAGCAATAAGAGTTCGGTACATTTCTAAATGGGGTTTACTTAACCCAGCAGAAATCATGGGCACATGCCACTGAAGCCCAAATTCAGAACGACATGTGGCAAGGGTAACCCAAGTCCAAGACGCTTTGCACGGTGGGGAAACGGCGTCGTGTATAGGGATTCTCAGACCTCAGTTGTTTCCACGCAATAGACAATACGACCTCGGAGCAGCCTTCCTCCGAAAAAAGTGGTAGCGGCTTTGAATGGCGAAGTGCCACTTAACAACCGGATCGACTGACCAATCAACTTGCTGCAGCTGCAGACGTTCCTTTTCACTCTCTCACATATTACTTGACGTCATGACCTTTCGCTCTCTTGTAGAGCCATTATCTGCTTAATATTTTATTGACACTGTTCTTTTATTATTATATAACTAGAAGCAGCCAGGTCTCCAAAGTTCAATGTCTACAGGTCGCTCAAATACAAATTTCTCTATTATCATATAATCATTAAATCCTAATCTATCTATATTATTTGTGTGTTGGATAATCTGCAGCTCGAAAACTTAAAGTAATGGCGAGCGTATCAAACTCGCTATCATTCAAGCACGGACTGTCCCTCTGGTGTCCTCAGTCGCCGTCTCTTCATCGAATTCGGCATTCTTCTGCTAGAAACTTTCAGAGGAGAGGCTTTGTCGTCGCATACTCATCTTTTGCAAATGAAAATCGAGAGTCAGCTATTTTTAATTTTTTTTTACTGTTATTAATTTTATTTTTTTTTCGTTGTCACCTGATGGGATGTTCGAGTCAATTTGGCAATTGGCGTTTTCAGATTTGTGATCGTTGGTGGGGGCAATGCAGCGGGTTATGCGGCGAGGACTTTCGTCGAACATGGAATGGCTGATGGACGCCTCTGTATCGTCTCTAAGGAGGTAGTTTAATTGCATTTGTGTTGCGTTTTAATCGATCTTGAAAATGTAATGCTATCAATTTTGGCTAAGCTTGATTTTCCAGCAGTTTGTACTCTATTTTGGATGATTGATTATGAAATGTTGATATTATGAGCTTAATAAACATTTAACTGTACGTTTTCATTTTTCACTTATTTGTTGGCATTGTTGTGGCAGGCTTATGCGCCTTATGAGCGTCCGGCTTTGACAAAAGGTTACTTGTTTCCCCTTGACAAAAAGCCGGCGCGTTTACCTGTAAGAATTATCAATCATGCATTTTCTATGGCATTATGTGATGCATGAACCGCTATTTTGATTCTTCTTTATAAGTAGTTAGATTTGCCCTGTTTAATTCAGGAAGGTGATAGAGTTAGAGAGCTAAATTCATCGACATTGGTGATTATGACTTTGCTTAATTTTTATTGTGTTATAACATGTGATCTTAAGTTTCCATTGATTAGGTGCTTCAGTTTTTTTATGTTTTAGTTATGTATGCTATTCTAATTCCTTGGATTGAATTTCATCATAGGGTTTTCATACTTGTGTTGGATCTGGTGGCGAGAGACAAACACCTGAGTGGTACAAAGAGAAAGGAATAGAGGTGTTATTTACTGTCTTCTTACTACTTAAATTGTCTATTTTGTGCTAGTGTTCTTTTTGCTTAAAGTTTTCATTTTTGGTAATTCTTTATTTTCCATTTTCATTTATAAATAAGCAGTGCAATTAATTTGTGAAATTCTACTTATGATGTGTTTTTTTTTTTTTTTTGGGTGGGTTCTATTTAGATGATTTATCAAGATCCTGTGACAAGCATTGACATTGAAAAGCAAACGTTAACAACAAATTCAGGCAAACTGCTTAAGTATGGATCCCTTATAGTGGCTACTGGATGCACAGCCTCAAGGTACTAAAGATTTATTGGGTTAAGTATGGATCCCAATTCATGCATTTCTCCACTATAAAGTGTACGCATTAATAGGTTTAAAGATAAGAAACACTGATATTTTGTCCTCTTGGTTTCAGATTTCCAGATAAAATCGGAGGGAACCTACCTGGAGTCCACTATATTCGAGATGTGGCAGATGCTGACGCACTGATATCGTCTTTGGTAATTTTAGTATCTTTCAACCTGCAAATTCAATTTTTGTGAAATAGTATGTGAATGAATGTTTAAACAACTGGTGAATGAATGTTTAATTTGAATGTGAATCCTAAATTTGCAAATATGGTTTAAACAACTGGTGAACTTCATCTCTTTCCAGCTTCATAATTGTGAATGGTTGAAATCTTAGTCGTAATTCTATTGTCCATGGAAAGAAAAACTATATTTCTATCAGGCATGTACTTTCTTTCTTTGGTGTTGGAAATGAATCTAGCATTCTGAATTCTGTTTATTACATTATTTCTTGATTTAGGATCTCTGGAGTTGTGACTGATCAGCAAAATGCATAAACTTGAAAAGAAATTTCATTTTACTAGCAATCTACACACACACACACACACACACACACACATGTATGTACACACCAGCAAACCATTATCTGCATTACGTCCTTGCTTTCTTGTAAAGCTAAAATGAGGCACTAATTGGGGACATTCAATTTTAAGATCTGACGATAGAAATCTGTGCATAAGATTATTCTTCTGTGAGCTAATCTTTTGTAATTTTCATTTTCCCTGTAAAATCAAAATCTCATGACTATATCTCATGGAAATCTATATATATGTCATGCATTGCTAAAAGGTTCTCGAGTGTACTATTTTTATCTTATTGTAATGGAAATTCCTAATCTATTTTGTAGGAGAAAGCAAAGAAGGTGGTTGTTGTTGGTGGTGGTTATATTGGCATGGAAGTTGCTGCGGCAGCAGTCGGTTGGAAACTTGATACAACGGTACATATCCCCTTTTGAAGCTGCCATGATTACTTGATATGTTTCTGGCCAGATATTGTACATTTGCATTAATAATGGATTATTTGAATAAACCTTCTTACATGTTAAATTTTCATTTACATTACAAAATAGATTATATTCCCAGAGAATCACCTGTTGCAAAGATTGTTTACTCCTTCACTTGCTCAGAGATATGAACAATTATACCAACAGAATGGTGTCAAATTTGTTAAGGTAGTCTCTGTTTCTCATTCCCTCCCAGGAATGCACACCTTTGTACCTTGTTGGCTGCATTTAACCCTAGCCATATGCATTAGCTGTAACTATTTTACTTTGTTCAATTACTTACCAGGGTGCCTCCATAAAAAACTTAGAAGCTGGTTCTGACGGACGTGTAGCTGCTGTTAAACTTGAAGATGGATCAACCATAGATGCAGACACAGTAATTCTTTTGCCTTATGATCAATAATTTTTCTTCCCTTAAATTGGCCTTTAATGTCGAATGTTTGTTTACATCTCACAACATACAGGTGAAACTGTGGCAATATCTGCACTGCTTGTGTTCTCATTAGAAGATGGATTGGGCAAGTTGATAAGACAGACAATTCATTTCTCTTTTCATTGTGCAGATTGTTATTGGTATTGGAGCAAAACCTACTGTTAGTCCTTTTGAAAGGGTGGGGTTAAACAGTTCTGTGGGTGGAATACAGGTGACTACTGACAACAAGTTTTCTTGTCTCTTTAGATTTGACCCATGCATAGATTAACATATATAAAGTGTGCTAATATCGTGTAAACTTAATGTGCTTCACGAAGTAATTTATAGAGTTTTTGCCATGTTGAACTTTGTTCCCAAAGCTATAACTCATAGCTGTTCAAATTCTAAAATTACTCTGTGTGTGTGTGTAATTAAACTTTATGAATTTTCAGGTTGATGGTCAGTTCCGAACAAGAATGCCTGGAATTTTTGCAATTGGAGATGTTGCAGCATTTCCATTGAAGGTACATCTCTGTCTAATAAAGCAGCTCTTACCCTTTTCTCTTTCTACTTCCCTCCTTTTTTGTTTTTTGGGATTCTGACACATGTTTTGACCGAACAGATGTATGACCGTATAGCACGAGTGGAACATGTTGATCATGCTCGTCGATCCGCACAGCATTGCGTTAAAGCATTACTTAGTGCACAAACTCACACGTATATCCAACTTTCTATTATGACTTAAGACATTATTTGTCTGTCTTTCTTTATCCTCCACATACATCTTTATTAATAATTTCATTCCTGCATGAACTCCAGATATGATTATCTTCCATATTTTTACTCGAGGGTTTTTGAGTATGAAGGAAGCCCCAGGAAAGTGTGGTGGCAGTTTTTTGGAGACAATGGTGAGAATCTCTTACATCTTCATTTCTTGGAGTTTTCATAATTTGTTCTTCTTTCATAAATTTTGCTTGATACTTACTTGTAATTTTATTGTACAGTTGGAGAGACAATTGAAATTGGAAATTTTGATCCTAAAATTGCCACTTTCTGGATAGATTCTGGTAGTCAGATTATAGCCTTTACTTGCTTTCTCTCTTTTACTTCATCTTGCTTTGTCCTGTTTCTAGTAAAACAGATGGTTAATTCATTGTTGCTGCCCCGCAGGTAAATTGAAAGGAGTCCTTGTAGAAAGTGGGAGTCCTGAGGTACTAAGATGCTGCTCTTAACTTTTCAGTTTCTTTTTTGCGTATTTGCTATGAGTAGAAGAAGTCGAACAAAGCAATATAAGAAAGGAGAGCAGTATTATCAGCCTTGTGATAAAACCTTGAATGATGGTAGTTTCTAATGTTTGATTTACCGTATTGAGAAACTAATGTCTATTATTATACTCCAGGAATTCCAACTCCTCCCTACTCTTGCGAGGAGTCAGCCTTTTGTTGACAAAGCAAAACTTCAACAAGCATCTTCAGTTGAGGAGGCACTGGAAATTGCTCGGGCTGCCCTACCAGCGGAGGCTGCAGTTTAGACCAGTATTGATTCTTGAAGTTTCCAGTCATCCCTCAGATATTTTGTTTATGATTTCTTTGTCAATAATCTCGATTCCAGGGGTTTATTTCTTGTTACCAAATCCTGGATCTTCACTGTTGTATATTAATAGGAGAATGATGAACATTATGCAGATATTAGAGAGAAAGAGGGACTTTAATGGGTACACCTCGATTTTCAGGTTGTAGATTGGTTTTGGATTTGGAGTTTGGACATCGTCCTGTTATGATTATCTACTTAATGCGTATGATTGATGGACCATAGTGTTCATCCCTCGATGCTACAGCTACTGGCTCCTTTTCACGTCTGTTAATAATGGACAAATAACCTTGATAAGAATACAGATAGCTGTAACATTAGTAACAAGGATTGGCTTTCTTTGTTTCTTGCTTGCTTCTTTCCTGCCTTCGTCTCTTCTGATACGAATCCGATGCACAAAATCTCAATCTCATCACCACCTGGATCGGAATCGGTTCAAAGTCCCTGGAAACCGAAAAATCTCTTTTTTCTTGCTGTACCCAACAATGGACATGGACTTAATCCCTGCAACACAAATTACAATCAACTCAGGCTCAGCTCAAAGTAATTGAGGCTATCTAACCTGCTGCAATATACGTAATACGTTACCCGATATTCAGCACCAACATATTCTGCTTTCATGGCCTTTGTCATTTCATCATTGGCAATCGTAACGCGTAAGTAAACTCTCAGCATGAATATATTCTGCAACAAAAGCAATCTTAGAAAGTCAGTGACAATATCATCAAAATAGACATGTAAACCGTCGAAAAATTTAATTTGCCCTACACGTTCTTGGACACTGAGCAAAATGATCCTTGGAGTTGGGGGGGTGGCGGCACTAGTTTTATTAGTGTCGTACTCATAACTGATTGCCGTCGTCGACAAAATGAAGTGTCGGACTTGGTTAGTCTTAAGCACCATTTTGTTATGCTTTTCAAGTTCCTTAAAATTAGTGCTATGAGATATGAAGTTTGCGGATTGAATAGACTGGCTCCTTATGGGCCGTCGAAAAAATGATTTATGCAAAATAGGGAGGGTTCTGTCTTATCGAAAGATAAAAGAAGTAATAATATAATTACATATTTTTGTATAATTTTTTTTTAAATTGATGTGGTATGATTTAATTGGTTGAATTAAATTTTTCTTGGTCCACATAATTTATTTTATTATTTTATATTTTTATTCAACTAATGAATTAATTCCAAATCAATTTGTACAATATAAATTTATACAAGAGTTTATGACTCTATCATCACTCAAGATCAAGATCAAGTGCTTCCTTCAAATAAAATTGGACTTGGAAAGGCAATTATTTATTATATATAAAAATTTAGTATTAAGTTGAGTTGTGCTTATTTTATTTATAAAAAAAACCAATAGAAAGTTCAACTAGCTCAACGTTCTTTTTTATTTGCTGGGTTAATTTGAAAAAATATAAGTGCATTCCAATTTTCGCTTAAAAAAACAATTGTTATAAAAGCATTCACATTTCATACATGAAAATGTGCATCCTTATCATCTAACAAGTTACAAGTTCGCTTTTGACACCATGAGGTAACAAAGAAGTAATGAGTGACAATTTCGTCGCACAAATATTTTAAGAAATTATTGGACTGTTGTAGCTGACCAAATAACTATATCTGCTTTAAAGATTCGAAGACGGTATTCCTTTTGCCTTTCCTGAATTTAATACAAAGTTTTAATATATTAATGTACCTTTCGTGCATGGTTGGATTTTTTAGTACTATTCAGAAGGGTGCTTATCATGCTGGCGTCAGCAGTGGCGCATCCTGATCGATTTGTCTCAAAATGACTTCAAATCACCCACAACAGATAACACTGACTTCATTGAACTAAATTTTGTGAACCATAATCTATTTGTTAAAATGACAACATTGATGTGGACCGTTGGATCAATCCGATCGCCCAAATCATGCGTCGGGATGAAAATAAAACACTCGAATCACGAAAGAGTATTGAATCTCTATACGAGGAGAGTAATTTTAGGGTATGTTTGGGATTGAGGTGCTGTAATTTTTAAGTTACAGTTGCTGTGAAAAAAAGTTATAATTATGAAATAAAAGTTAGTAATATGTAATAAATATAAAATTTAAATAATAGTTTTAACAAAATTATTAAAGATATAAAAGATTTTTCATGATACAAGTGAAAAAATACATTAACATAACTTATAAGATACAACAGTTAGTGCTTACCAAACACTTTAGTGCTATAGCTTAGAAGTTACAGCTGCCCAACCTCAATCCCAAACGCACCCTTATAATAAGAAGAATCCTTATTTTAAGGAAATCCCCTCACGTCATCAGTCGGCTGATTATGAACCAGGATCGAACCAATGGTGAACTCGTTTGTAATCGCACGTAGCTCGGTTCAAACCAAGATTCTGTTTGGTTCAATTGATCCGACAAATAGGTGTATTGGTATAAAATAAGCATATTTCTTACTATTTTTGTAAAGGTCAATTGAAGAGGTGTCGTCAGTTGCAATACTTTGTGCGAGCTTAATCAGATTATTTCTTTCAATATTGTTGTGGAATTGTGATATTTGAATTAAATCCATGCATTTTTTTTTTAATGAGTACATGTCAATATTTTAAGATCGCCGAGAATTTAAAAAATCAATAATAAAACTACTGTATTAAGGGAAAAAAGGAGAGATTATCTATAACAATTTTTCAAAGAAAAGAAAATTGATCTTACTGATATCTTACATATATTATACGTGTTAGATATTTATCGAAATGAAACTTTTTTTTTTTTTTTTTTTGTGTGGAGAGACAACATTACATATAATTTGTGATTCTTTTCCACTCGTTTGGAATAAAAAATTCCCTACATTTTCCTACAATAATTATAAAGTTTAGTTTAAAAAAATGAAAATATCTTAGTAATTAACTAACTATATAATATAGACAAACATTCTAGCTAAAAAAAAAATTGTTAGTTTAATTAAAGTTTAATGGTCATACTAATAAAGCAGTATTAGAAACACTAAATTTGATATAAAATCAGAAAAATATTGAAGTTAAAGTAAGTTCTTGATAGTTTTACCTTATAAGGGTAAAATAATTAATTTGTACTTTTATGCCAAAACATTCCTTATAATCAAATATTATTAAAAAAAATCTAAGTCACAAAAAAGTAAATTAAGATAGACTTAATTAATTAGTTCTCCATAATTCCTTTTTATTTGAATATTTTTAAAAATAAGTGCACTTTTTTACTATTTTTCTGAAAATAGAATAAGTTTACAAAAATTATGGAGTGGAGGTCTCATCACCGATTTAATATTACAGATGGTAATTGTTGATGCGAGATTCCGGTTCTCCTCGTTCTACGATCAGGATCTCTGCTCGATCAACTTCGTCACTACCAGGAGGTCTCCTCGCCAGGCTTCTTCTCCGGAGGTCCCTGCGTACACAGATAAGTCAGAGTACGCCGGTTGTTTTCCCGGCGCAAACCCTCCGACGCTCAAGTCAGATATGAAGGTTCGGGAAAAGCTTGCCACAGGTCTTATGGCGTTTCTTGTGGTTTTCTCCCCTTTTTTCAAGAATGCCAACCCTTTTACCTTCGTTGGCTACCTTTTTATAGGCTTCCTCTGAATCTCAGTCTTCCGCTCTTTTCGAGACGGTATGGGACTCCAACTGCTGCGTTATGGGCAAAACATGGGATCTAGCGTGTTACGCCACGGTTCAGGGGAAAGCGTGGCTGGCACGGCTCTGTGAGACCTTGCGTGTTACGCCACGGTTCTGGGGAAAGCGTGGCTGCCACGGCTCTGTGAGACCTTGCGTGTTACGTCGCGGTTCTGGGGAAAGCGTGGCTGTTGTGCCTAGATTCTCGTGCTGGAGAGCACGTCTTGCCAACTGCCGTCGACCGGGTCTCCTCGCCTCTCGATCTCTAGCCGGAATGGCCTCATGCCTTTTATAGGAATTGGCCTTGCGGACGACAACATCGTGGACGAGCAGGATGTTTCTGCTCCTGTTCTTCCACGCGCCAGGCTTTAACGGAACACACCGGTTCGCAGAACTCCGCCATCAGATGTCTGCTCGTCATTCCTGGTCCCTTCGACGCATTTGTCCCAAACAGTATCCCTCCCAAACACCGGTCCCCCAGTTTCTGGTGTTGGATAATGTAGTGGACCAGCAGTAGAAACTCGATAGTACTCGCTCGCGTGGGTTTGGAAAAGGCTGCCAGGAGTCATGTCGCATTTAATCGCGGACGAGGTGACGTGGCAGAAATCCCCCCCTCCATTTGAATTTCAAACCGACGGTTACGGGATTCTCGGAATATGCGTCATTAAATGCTGGCAGCCCAAGAGTTTGCTTCTCAGTAAGGAAACCCAAAATCTTCAAACACGAACTCGTCATTTTCTCCATTCTTGTCTCTCCGGCGAATGAACCTCGGCGCCAAAGCTGTCATCCCTGTCTCTCTCTGACCGAGTCCCTGCTTCAGGTATTTCTTCTATTTTTTTCGGTATTGGTTAGTTGTAGGTAATTTCCTTTCTCTCTGCTTTGCTTGAGGTTGTAGTTGGCGGCGGTGTTTTGGTTAGAACTTAGGATATGTCGAAGGGTAAGGAGAAGGTCGTTGAGGTTGGTGACGACGAACTAGGTTTTTTGCCTAGTCTGCCCGCTGATTTTGCTTTTGATCCCGGGATCCCCTTAGAGCCCATTAGGTCTAGTGTTGGTACTAGCGCTAGGAGGATGTCTCCCCAAACAACCCCCTCGAGCGACAGTAGCGATGAAGAAGGATCTTCTGGATCGGAGAACACCTTGAGTGAGGGTCAAGGGGATGATTCTGGTGAGGCGTCCCCATCAGGAGCATCACGACCAGAAGAACGGGGTACAGTAGGAGGTAGAGCCTTGTCGCGTGATTATGCCATTGATTACATGTCGTGTACGACCACGTTTGACGAGCTCAATGACCTCCGACTTAGGTATAGTATTCCTGGTGAGATACCTCTTAAGATCCCAGGAAAGAAGGATACACCTAGCCGGCCTCCCAGGGGATACGTTACCCTGTATCTGGAGAGCTTTAAGTATGGGCTGAGGTGTCCCTTGCAGCCTTACTTTGTCCGGATACTTAACGGGCTAAATCTGGCTCCTGGTCAGCTGAACCCCAACGGGTGGAGAGTGCTCTCTGGTCTGTTCATATTGTGGGACAGATGTTGCCAAAGCGAGCCCACGGTTGATGAGGTGAAGCACCTGTACCAGCTGAAGAGCAGCCCTAAAGATGCCGGCTGGTACTACTTCCAATCTGGTACCAAGAGCAGGAAACCCATAACTGATCTTCCAACTGGTGGTGGTGGGACTTGGAAGAGGAAATTCTTTTTTGCTGGGGGTCCCTGGGGTCAAGTTGCACAAATAGACGGGAAGGATTGTCGCGTCCCACCCCGTTTCACGGTCCCAGGTTGCCTGCTCGCTTTAGATGTCTTGTATCCATAATTGTTCCTGCTGTATTGGTTTGTCTCTAACCAAGTGTCTGTTTGTGCTGTAGTTTCCTGGGGTGTTCACTTCCCGCTCCGACCTGGTCAGCTTAAACGGGTCGAGGCTGTATTGGCCAATTCCTGCTCGAGCCGAGAACTGCTATCTACATACAACTTCCTCGAGTCTCGGTTGATACTTCCTGGCCATAAGATGGAGGACGCAGTGATTGGAGCTCTGACCAGGAAACGCTCTCGGCCTCCAACAACCGATAGGGACCAGGACAAAGATGCTCCCGCTGCGAAGCGAAAGAACATCGTGCAGCAGGTTCCTCCCTTGCAGGCTCTCCCTCCTGCCTCTGCTAAAGTCGGGGAATCCAGTAGAGCAGCCACTGATCCTGCTTCCTCTTCTCCGCCTGTTGTGCCTCGGTCTCGCTTACCCGACAGCCGACCAGAACACTTGGTTCCCTATCTCAATGAGTTGTCTAAACTCGTGAGCAAGAAGGACCTGGAGGGCTTTGACGGTTGTACCCTGGGCGAGCTGGTGGGAGCCATGCAGTATAGTGCTTTCCATCTCAGCTGCATGGCCACCTACTATAAGGCCAAGGTTGGCCGTTACGACAGGAAGATGAAGGAGGACATTCAATCGGCGACGACCAGAGCTGACGTTGCCGAGAAAAAAGCGGGGGAGCTAAACGTTGAGAACCTCAAGCTGATAGAGCAAGAGTCCCTTGCTCAAGCAAAAGCCATTACCCTCGAGGAGGAGCTGACCAAGGTTAAGGAGGATCTCCAAGGGCAGAGGGCTATGTATGAGGCTCAGCTCGAATCTCTCCGCGATTCCCACCGAGCTCATATAGAGAACTTGGAGAGGGAGGCCGACAACCAGTACGACCAGGGACTTCGGCATTCCTATCGTTGTATCATGGCCGTCCTCGGGAAGCAACACCCTGATATGAAGATGGATGACCTTGCAGCTGGTGTTGCTCAACATATGGACGAGGAGGCGGCCAAGGAAGATGCCGAAGGGGCAGAGCCGATCGTGATTGAGGAGGGAGACTCTCCTCCTCGTGCAGTCCCTGCTGATGTTGGCGAGGCGAGCGCCCCTCTGGATGCGACTGGTGATACTCCTCCTGCACCTGAGGAGGTCCAGCCAACCGACGCTGCTGGGCTTACTGATCCACGACCTTCCTGATATGTTTCTTGTATTGTAATGAACAATGTTTGTGAAGATTATCTGCTTTGTTAATTATTAACAAATTAATAGAAATGTTTTTGATTACTCTCTTGTGTGGTAATTACGAGAGCCTGCTCGTCCTCGTCTGGTCGAGCTGGCTATGGCTTGGTATATGGTTTCGCCACCTGCCTTAGAAAATTTTCCGATGTTCGGGATTCTGCTCGCCTTTACGCGGTCGAGCAGATCCCGCCATGCTTGGCTTCTGTCTCGCCATAAGACAGGCTCTGAGACTTGGCGAGCCTTTGCCTGCCTTAGGATTTTCTTCAAACAATTTGGATTCTGCTGCCTTCTCGTGGCCGAGCAGATCCTGGCATGCTTGGCTTCTGTCTCGCCATAAGACAGGCTCTGAGACTTGGCGAGCCTTTGCATGCCTTAGGATTTTCTTCAAACGATTTGGATTCTGCTGCCTTCTCGTGGCCGAGCAGATCCTGGCATGCTTGGCTTCTGTCTCGCCATAAGACAGGCTCTGAGACTTGGTGAGCCTTTGCATGCCTTAGGATTTTCTTCAAACGATTTGGATTCTGCTGCCTTCTCGTGGCCGAGCAGATCCTGGCATGCTTGGCTTCTGTCTCGCCATAAGACAGGCTCTGAGACTTGGCGAGCCTTTGCATGCCTTAGGATTTTTTTCAAACGATTTGGATTCTGCTGCCTTCTCGTGGCCGAGCAGATCCTGGCATGCTTGGCTTCTGTCTCGCCATAAGACAGGCTCTGAGACTTGGCGAGCCTTTGCATGCCTTAGGATTTTTTTCAAACGATTTGGATTCTGCTGCCTTCTCGTGGCCGAGCAGATCCTGGCATGCTTGGCTTCTGTCTCGCCATAAGACAGGCTCTGAGACTTGGCGAGCCTTTGCATGCCTTAGGATTTTCTTCAAACGATTTGGATTCTGCTGCCTTCTCGTGGCCGAGCAGATCCTGGCATGCTTGGCTTCTGTCTCGCCATAAGACAGGCTCTGAGACTTGGCGAGCCTTTGCATGCCTTAGGATTTTTTTCGGTTTCAAGCGAAATAAATTCGTCGACGTTACATTAATGGCAGGATTTGACTTACATGAAATTGTTCGGACATAAAACATAAAAATAAAAGATAGACAGCATGAGCAGAAATTGCTTTAAAATGTGAGCAAGTCTTACTGGAAGTATTTTCGGAGGTGTGCTGCGTTCCATGGGCGTTTCACTTCGTGGCCGTCCGCGCGAACCAGCTTGTAAGCTCCGGGCCCCGCTATCTGCTTGACTCTATACGGCCCTTCCCAATTCGGTCCCAGCACTCCTTGAGTCGAATCTTTGGTGCTCTGATTCACTCTTCTCAGTACCCAGTCTCCGACCCTGAATTGCCGTATGTTCACCTTCTGGTTATAATACCGAGCAACCCTCTGTTGGTAAGTGACTGATCGCTCGGCTGCTTGTTCCCTCCTCTCCATTAGCAGATCAAGATTCAAACATATCTGCTCGTCGTTCTCCTGTTCATTGAAATGATCTGTCCGGTGTGTGGTCGTTCCTACCTCAGCCGGCACGACCGCTTCATGTCCGAAAGCCAAAGCGAACGGTGTCTCCCCCGTTGCGGTTTTGTGGGTTGTTCTGTATGCCCATAGCACACCTGACAGCTCGTCAACCCACGCACCCTTTTTTGCTCCGAGCCTGGTTTTCAGAAGCCTCTTGACTGTCTTGTTGGCTGCTTCTACTTGTCCATTCGATTGAGGGTGAGCAGGCGAGCAATACTTCAGCTCTATCCCGAGGTTCTGGCAGAAATCCCTGAAGCTGTGATTATCGAACTGCCTGCCATTATCCGTTACCAAGGCATATGGGATCCCGTATCGACAGACCAGGTTTCTCCACACGAAGTCTGTTGTTTTCTTCTCTGTGATCCTGCTAAGGGCTTCTACCTCTATCCACTTCGTGAAGTAATCTATAGCGACTATCGCATGTGTTGCTGCTCCTCGTCCCTTTGGCAATGGGCCGATCAGATCAATTCCCCATTGAGCGAATGGCCAAGGGGAGGCCATGGAGGTGAGCTTCTCTGGTGGTTGGTTAGAGAAATTCGCAAAACTCTGGCAGCTTGCACAGCTCCTGGTCTTCCTTTGCGCATCCTGGTGCATCGTCGGCCAGAAATATCCCTGCCTTAGAACCTTGTGGGCCAGGGACCTCCCGCCAGAATGATTTCCACAAATTCCTTCATGCACTTCCCTCAGCACGTAATCCGCGTCGTCATCGTCCAAACACCGAAGGAACGGTAATGTATATCCTCGTCGATACAGTACCCCATCGATCATCGTGTATCTCGAGGCCTGAGCTCTAATCTTCCGAGCCCGTAGCTTATCTGGTGGTAAGACCCCGTCTCTAAGGTATGAAACTATCGGGTCCCTCCACGAGCTTTTTTGTTCTATCCGCAACACCCCCAAATTTTGCTCGATACTCGGGCGAGACTTCACTTCTAGGGGGACCGACTTTGGCATTTTTGGGTCGGCGACGGCTGCCATCCTAGCCAAAATGTCTGCTCGACTATTCTGCTCCCTGGGGATTTGTATCACCTCCACTGCTTCGAACTTCCCCATCATCTGCCTGACTATCCTTAGGTACTGTTCCATCTTCTCCTCTCTTGGTTGGAATCTTTCACTGACATGATTCGCAACCAGCTGGGAATCGGTTCTGATCTTAACTCTGTCCGCTTTCACGGCCCTAGCCAATTCCAGCCCTGCTATCAAGGCTTCATATTCTGCCTGGTTATTTGTGGCTGCAAATTCCAACTTTACAGCATAAGAGATCTCCTCCCCCTCTGGGCCTTCCAGGACAATCCCTGCTCCTGAACCCCGCTCTCCTGATGACCCATCCACAGATATCTGCCATACTTGAGTTTCGTCGTTGCCTACATCTGCATCTTGCTGACCCAAGCATACTTCGGGCTCCGCGAACTCAGCTACGAAATCGGCCATTGCCTGGGCCTTTATCGCCGCGCGGGGTTTATAGTCTAAGTCGAATTCGCTCAGCTCTACAGCCCATTTGACGAGCCGACCAGAGGCATCCGGCTTGTGCAGAATTTGACGCAATGGCTGGTTGGTGATTACCGAGACCGGGAATGCTTGAAAGTACGGCCTCAACTTCCGAGCAGCAACCACAAGGGCCAGTGCCCATTTCTCCGTCGTTGGGTATCTGGTCTTAGCGTCGAGCAGGGCCTTGCTGGTGTAGTATATCGGATACTGAATTCCTTCTTCCTCTCTCACTAGAACGGAACTGGCGGCCCGATCAGATACCGCCAAATACAGATTCAACTTGTCCCCATCCCTCGGTGTGGACAGTAGCGGGGCTTGCTGCAAGTAATGCTTCAAGTTCCGGAAGGCTTCCTCGCATTCTGGGGTCCATTCCGTTTTCTTTCCCCTCCTTATCACTTGAAAGAATGGCTGACACTTATCTGTAGCCTTGGATATGAATCTGCTCAACGCCGCCAGCCTCCCCGTGAGGCTCTGCATCTCCTTCAGGTTTCGAGGAGACGTCATTTGCACAATCGCCTGGATCTTCTCGGGATTTGCTTCAATCCCCCTATGGCTCACCATGAATCCCAGGAATTTCCCTGACTCGACCCCAAAAGCACACTTCTCCGGGTTGAGCTTCATCTTATACTTCCTCAAAAGCTCGAACGTCTCCTCGAGATGTCTGACATGTTCCTTCGGGATTTTGGACTTGGTGATCATGTCGTCCACGTACACCTCCATGGTTTTCCCGATCAAGGGCTTAAAGACTTTATTCACCGGCCTTTGATAGGTGGCCCCAGCATTCTTGAGACCGAATGGCATCACCCTGTAACAGAACAGACCTTGGTTAGTGATGAAAGCCGTGCTCTCCTCATCCGGCTCGTACATGGGGATCTGGTTGTATCCCGAGAATGCGTCCATGAAGCTAAGCAGACCATGTCCAGCCGTTGAATCTACTAGCTGATCGATCTTTGGTAAAGGGAAGCTGTCTTTTGGGCACGCCTTATTGAGGTCTGTGAAATCCACACACATCCTCCACTTGCCGTTTGCCTTCTTTACCAACACCACATTTGATATCCACTCCGGGTAATTGACTTCCCGAATGAACCCCGCTCTCAGAAGCTTCTCCACCTCATCATTTACAGCCTCATACCTCTCCTGGTTGAAGCACCTCCTCTTCTGCCTTACTGCCCGAGCACCTTTCTTTATTGCCAGCCTATGACATGCTACCTCTGGGTCAATCCCTGGCATGTCCTCATGTGTCCAGGCAAACACGTCGGCGTGAGCCTGTAAGCATTTCACCAACTCCTGCTTTTGCTCTCCCTCAAGTCTCGACCCGATTCTGATCGTCTTTCCCGGGTTCTCTGGTCCCATGCTCACTGTTTCCAGATCCTCTACGGGTTCTTGTCTGCCAGTCTTGTTTTCCACTCGGGTATCGAGGGATGTTATCTGCATCGCCTCCCTTGCTGCCGAGGAGTAGCAGCTTCTTGCGATCCTCTGGTCTCCTCGTACCACTCCGACTACCCCATTCACCCGGTACTTCAGAGCCAGATAATGGTTGGACAGCACCGCTTTGCTCATCCTTAAAAATGGCCGACCTAGGATCATCTGGTAAGGACCTTCCTCGTCCACTACGACGAAGTCCAGTATCATTGTTCTTTCTGTCGGGGGGCCCCCGATTGTGATAGGCAGTTCGACCACGCCCAGAGGGACCAGCTTCCCTCCTCCGAACCCCTTCAAGGAGGTGTTGGTGTATTCCAACTTCCGGTCGGCTATTCTCATTTCTTCCAAAGTTGATTTAAATAGCACATCAACTGAGCTCCCCGTATCAACCAGTATCCGGTCAAACTTCTTGCTAGCGATCGTAGCCTTGATGACTAAAGCGTCCTCGTGGGGGTATAGAATCACTTCCTCATCCTCATCCGTCCACATGATTGGCACTTGCCTGACCCTTGCTCGTTTGGCTGCTGGGGTGTTGAAGAGTATCTCTTTACTGGTCATGGCGTATCTGGCATAATTTTTTCTCGATCTGTTCGAATCTCCGGCCAACGTTGGGCCCCCAGCTATCACCCTCGCTGCGGGCGGCTCGCGTCTCAAGATTCCTTCACTCTGCTCCCCTTCATCCGTTGTGGCCACCATCGGGAAAGTCCCATCCATAAACTCATCCAGGTACCGATTTCTCACCAAATCTTCGACCTGGGTCTTGAGATCTCTACACTCTGCTGTGGTATGGCCATGGGTGCCATGGAACTTACAATAACGTCCTCTATCCCTCATGTTGGGTAGCTTTGTTATTGGTGTAGGGAGGTGCAGCAGCCCTCGACCCTTTATGGCCTCGTACACCTCATCCAGGGGCATCTTCAAGGGAGTGTACCGCCCATAGTCCTGGTTCTGGTCGACCAGATGCACTGCTCTTTCTCTGTTTGCCCCACTGTGAGTTGGGGGCGGTGGGAGTGCTTCTGGTCTGCTCGTCCTGCTACCGTGGGAATGTTGATGAAGATCACCGGATGCCGGATCATGTCTTCTCCAAGGCTCCCTAGCTGGGGAACGAGGAGGCGGCGCCCTGCTGCGCTGATACTGTGGCGGCCTCTGATGAGGCTGGTAAGCAATTACCCTACCTCCTGCTCCACTACCGGAGATCTGGTGGTCCCTCCTCCTGATCGGCCCATTAGTTGGTAATGCTTTCTTCTCTTTCCTCCCTAACCCTTCCAATTGGTCTGTCTTGATCCGTGCAGCCTTCTCCTCCTCAATCTCGATGTCTCTTTTAGCCTGTTCGTATGCGGCTGCATACGTTTGAATAGCTGGGCTTCTCAAATTGTACCACAGCCTTCCTATCTTCACCCCTTCTTTCAGTCCCCTTAACGCCTGAGGGTGGTTGAAGGCTCCCAAGTCGAGGACAGCCCGATGAAACCTCTTGATGAATTCCCGAAGGGTTTCTTGCTCCCCCTGTTTCATGCTCTTCAGCTCCATCATGTCATCTTCCGGTGACATTGCCCCACTAAACTGCTCTGCGAATTCCTGGCACATCTGCTCGAAGGTTTTTATGCTGCCCCGAGGAAGTTTCCTGTACCATTCTCGTGCACGTCCCTCAAGGGATAGTGGGAACACCCTGCACCTTTGGGATGGAGATAATCCCTGTACCCCCGTTATGTCGTTGAAGCGCTCCATGTGCATCAGCGGGTCAGTTCTTCCCGAGTATCTGAGGTCGGGGAGGCGGAAATCTCTCGGAATAACTGCCCTCATGATCTCTGCTGCGAGCGGTGATTCCCCGTCCAGCATTATCCTCCAACCAGGGGCTTTGTTCCTCCCTTGCATGTCATCAATTATTTGCGCTAGCCTTCGCACTTCCTCCTCCAGCTGTCCTGCGCGACCAGGGTCGCGCGCTGCAGCTTGATCCCGCTCTCGCTCTACATCATGTAAGTGTTGCCTCAGTTCTGTTTCCTCTGCATTCACCACCCCGTCGCCCCCGTCACAAGTCTGTCTTACCGGGGACTGCTCTCTTTCTCTATGAAATTCTCCTCGCAGAGGTACGTTACCTCTCTCACCACCAAATCTCCCAGCGGTTTGACTTCTCTCCGCACTATCGGTACCTGGTGCCGCTCCACCGCCTCTCACCGTTCCCTCTTGGGTTACCCTTCGCTCGTTCCGCAGCTCATGCAGGATGGTTGTCAAGGTTTCCATCTGCTTTTCCATTCGCTCCATCCGGTCGAACATGACTTTTTCCCGTGCTTCGCTGATTACCTCCCTCAGCGTCACGGAATCGTTAAGCCTTATGTCACCCCCTTGTGCGCTACTTCCTCCTATCTCCATTGCCTTTCGCTTACTCCCCCCCTCTTCTTGCTATCGACAGAAGCTTTTTGCTCTGGATCCCCACAGACGGCGCCAAAATGTTGATGCGAGATTCCGGTTCTCCTCGTTCTACGATCAGGATCTCTGCTCGATCAACTTCGTCACTACCAGGAGGTCTCCTCGCCAGGCTTCTTCTCCGGAGGTCCCTGCGTACACAGATAAGTCAGAGTACGCCGGTTGTTTTCCCGGCGCAAACCCTCCGACGCTCAAGTCAGATATGAAGGTTCGGGAAAAGCTTGCCACAGGTCTTATGGCGTTTCTTGTGGTTTTCTCCCCTTTTTTCAAGAATGCCAACCCTTTTACCTTCGTTGGCTACCTTTTTATAGGCTTCCTCTGAATCTCAGTCTTCCGCTCTTTTCGAGACGGTATGGGACTCCAACTGCTGCGTTATGGGCAAAACATGGGATCTAGCGTGTTACGCCACGGTTCAGGGGAAAGCGTGGCTGGCACGGCTCTGTGAGACCTTGCGTGTTACGCCACGGTTCTGGGGAAAGCGTGGCTGCCACGGCTCTGTGAGACCTTGCGTGTTACGTCGCGGTTCTGGGGAAAGCGTGGCTGTTGTGCCTAGATTCTCGTGCTGGAGAGCACGTCTTGCCAACTGCCGTCGACCGGGTCTCCTCGCCTCTCGATCTCTAGCCGGAATGGCCTCATGCCTTTTATAGGAATTGGCCTTGCGGACGACAACATCGTGGACGAGCAGGATGTTTCTGCTCCTGTTCTTCCACGCGCCAGGCTTTAACGGAACACACCGGTTCGCAGAACTCCGCCATCAGATGTCTGCTCGTCATTCCTGGTCCCTTCGACGCATTTGTCCCAAACAGTATCCCTCCCAAACAGTAATGAAATGTTATTACTCACATTTTCAGTTTTTTTTTTTGGGTTACTATTAAAAATTTTAAAATGTTCTATTCTGTCACTCGGATTCTTTATTTATTATATCGTGAGGAGATACACATTAACGAAAAAAAAAAGTGGCAAGTGAAAATTATCCATTCAAATTTTCAATTACAGAGAAACTTTGTTTGCCAAAGAAAATGACAAGAAACTATGACATTGGCGTTGGCGACTAGTAAAATTACCAAACAGCCAAAAAACCACGGGACGGACGGCTTCCACATGTTTCATATTTTTGGCCTCGGGAAAATAAATTTCATGCAACGCACCATCATTACATACTATGCTTGGTGAAGTTGTACTCTCAAACGGCCATATAAATGGACATACAACATATTAGGCTTTTATGGTACAACAAAATATAGCATTCATTTTCTAACTAGCAAAACAGGAAACGCAGACAAAATAAAACCTAGAGGACTTTGTCTCAGCTTCAACGTCAACGTTTGATGAATTCCTTGTTTCACAAGGCTAGCTTGCTCGGAACCTCACACTCGCAGTGTAGTTTGATTGACTAGTTTTGGCCTTACGTATATGCTTGTTGATATTAGCCCTGCGGGTTAAATTTGTCAATGTTCCCCTTAAACCTTCAACACATATCCGCACCTTGTTCTAGTTTTATAATAGATTATTTTTCTTAAATATGTATACTTGGATCTTCTTATAAATAATTATTTCTCTCTGGCCCTCTCTTTGTGTTGGTTGGTTTGTTTGTTGATCTTCATTTCTTTTGTGCAGTCTCTATCTGATCGATCATCTTCATTTCAAGTAGAGGTCCGAGCTTTAAACAAAACCAGTAGCGCAATGAAGGTGAAACTTCCTTCCCTTAATCTAATTAAATTAGCTAATTATCCAATTAAGTAATCTCAGTTTCTTGGAAAAGTCATGAGTCTTTTTCTTGTTAGTTTAGTTTAATCAGTCTTTTTGGTCATAAAATTAGTCTTTTAGCTTTGTGATGGACTGTGCTTTAATTTCCTAGTCTTATTTATTAAGAATTTGTCGTTGATGGTCAGTTTATCTCTTTGTTAATAAAATTTAGTTTTAAATATGTTGTGTTTAAATTTGTTGCAGAAAGTGGTGTTGAAACTGGACTTACACGATGACAAAGCAAAGCAGAAGGCCATGAAAGCAGTTTCCAGCATTTCAGGTAATCAATTGGTATAAGCTATTTAGGCCTTCATCATCAGCTGACTACTGACGATCAATATTCATCTCTTTTGTTTCTGTTTCTGTTTCCTTTTCACGATGATAACATATGTATATGTCTTTGGTTACTTTCTTCAATTTGCTTCAGGGATTGAATCCATTGCTATAGATATGAAGGACAATAAATTAACAGTGGTCGGTGACGTTGACCCCATTGATGTGGTGAAAAAGCTGAGGAAGAAACAGTGGTACGCGGAGATTTTGACGGTGGGTCCGGCAAAAGAAGAGAAGAAACCGGATGATAAAAAGAAAGAGGAAGACAAAAAAAAGGAAGACGATAAGAAGAAGAATCCCAATGAACAACAACTAGCCGAGCTCATTAGGGCCTATCAATATCAAGCCTACAATCCTTACATGCCCAGACATTATTATGTCAGTGCTGAAGAAAACCCTAATGGTTGTGTTATATTTTAAAGATTTTGCAATCAATGATATAATATGGTCATGGAAATTAACCCACCGGGGTTTCTTACTTATTTTTGTGTAGATTATAGTTGATAGAAATGGGTTGCCCTTTGCCTCAGGTTCAGTGTCTTAATTAGTATAAAGGATATGTGTGTTCGTGTAAACTACAGAGAGAGTTCAATCAACAAATTTCGGATCCAGGAGCAATTTGTAATTAGCTCTACTAGAATCAATCAATCAAATCAAATTTCATTTTCCACTTCAATATTTTTACGCTACTTAATAGTTCATTTGTTATTGATCTTTTTCATTTTACCCATCAAAATATTAAAATATGTGATGCGCACCCGACACACCGCCCCACCCCCCCCCCCCCCCGTCCCACAATCGGCAGAGGTGACGTTGGCTACACAGTCTGATTATTTGTTTACGGTTGGGGTTGCGATCCATGTGGGTTGTGACATGTACTTGACGCTTTGAATTCAAATTCTAGTAGGATTGGTTAAAGATTATATTATGGGATTGAATAATAGAAAATCATTTGAGAGATCAACAAACCCACTAAAGGATTGATTTAGTCACGGCAACTAGAAACCAAACCAATACCATTGACTTCTGGAATAGACTTCATAAAGTAATGATGTACATTTACATATTACACATTAGAGTATTTATTTTCTCCGGCTTTATGCATATTCTTATGAAATAATGCGCGTCCCTAACTATGTGTGACTTTTATGTATCTTCATTAGCGATTTCTCTTTGTTATGTTCCATCATTTTTTTTTCTCTTCTAAATTTTGGGATAGATTCTTGTCTTTTTGGTCTATTTTTAAGAGTGTATTTACTCATCGCTGGTGTGCTGATCAACATTGATTATGAGTCTCAACTCTCAACAAAATTCTAATTGTATACTAGCAGAGGAGGGTTGAACTATTTTCACTTAAAATTTGATTAATTATTAATAGAACTAACAAAATGCTCTCATGCAATTTACAGTTGAACTTTTATAAATTAATAATTTTGGCACCAAAAAAAATTTATTAATTTAAAGAGGTATTAATTAACTGCTAAATTAATAATCAATTACATACAATTTCATGAATATATATTTAATCAACTAAAAATTTCATTACATTTTACCAATCTAATCAATTAAAAATGAATCAATCCACTAAATATAGAAATAAATTAACCAAAAAAATCAAAATTCTTTCAATTTGAGGATTCGAACTCTAGAATTTCTAGAAGCAATAAGTAAAATTAGAGATGAAATCCAAGGATATTTAAAATTTAAGGAAAAAAGTAACAATAAAGGCATATTTTATTTAATTAAACATCATGAAAAATTATATTTTCCGTTTTAGCAGATTATTTATTTGTAATATGGATGGAAACATAGAGTTATATAAGTTTTTTTAAAAAAATTATCTTGTTAGTTTATTGGAAGTATAAATTTAGCCTATTAGTGCAAGGGGCTGAAAATAAATTATATAATAGAAGTTATTAATTTATAAAGATTATACTATACTACTAAATAATTGAGGTCGAATTAACATTTAACAAGATCAATTTATCTATCAAAATTTTATGTTCAACATTTATTAAAATGGTAGGGATTTAAATTCAACAAGTAGCATTAAATTTGTGTTAAAATTTTAAATCAAAATTTTAAGTTAAAATAACCTAAACCTCTCTATTAGACTGAAAAAAAGGGTAAAGTATCTGTCTATTTCATCAAACTAATTGATAACAATGATAAAATTGAAGTTCTTATATGTGACATTAACAAGTTTATCATAATAATTGATTGTCATTATCCATAGAGTAAAATTTTCTCTTATACGGAGTCCTAAAAACTTCTCGCTGTTCATGTAGTGGTTTTCTTAAAGATGGAATGACCATTCGAATTTTGAACGTAAACTGATATTTGATACAAAAATATTTTGATCAAATGACGATAAACACAATGTTACGTTCAATAGGATTCATAGTGCTAATTGAAAATTTATGAATATTTTTTAATTAACACTATAACCCTGACCAATAGAACATTTTATCATTTTAATATTGAATTTCATGGGCTCTGTAGAGTCGTCGAGAATTAATGGCAGTGCCGTGACTTTGACTTCTGGAAACAGAATACGCAATGGGCGCACACTGCTTTAAATTTAATGAAAGAAAATTAACTAGCATTATTATCTTGTGTTTCTGAAATTGCTGATCAATCATAAGACAATCAATCTTGTGGAATAAGGAAAATATATAAAATTAATCAAAACGAACAATTGGCAGAGGAAAAAGTGATTTCTCCAAAGAACAAGTCAAATTGTCTTTTCTCAAGTCGTACGTAAGACAATCCAATTAATAATAATTAAGCTTCGCTGCGGTCTTTTAAGGATGCCTATGTAATTAAGTATATTTGTCTTCTTTGAAGGAGGGTTAACAAAAACATACTTTTTAATTAGCTGTTGTATCTGGAACCACGAATTGTTCAAAACGAATTTTTTTCCTTTTTAAAAGGTTCATAAAGATTATTTAATTTGTCATTGAGTCACAATCTTCTTTCTGAGGGCTTAAATTACAATCACAAGTTGCAAGGTGAAGCCCCGTTCTGTACATATCACTAAATGAATGTAGTGGTCAACCCTGGAAGGGCAAATGGATAAGAGTCGTTCATTTTAATTATCAACGGCTGAAGATTAACCCAATAACTAATTAATTATCTACTTAATTTTTTTGGATTAAGAACTTCAAATCTAGTAATTTAATTGCCATGGAAGCTTTAGGGCTTTGTTGTACACCTCCCAAACCTAAATTTGGGCAGTCTTTACTTCACGGCTCACGCCTTCATTTTTTTCAAGATCCTGGCAGTGTTTCGTTCTCATTTAGGCATGCCCGTGCCCCAAATTGAGAGGGTGTGTTAAACATTCAGCATCAGTTAAATATTCCGCATCACATACAATTTATTTGATACCATTTTTGAATTATTAAATATTATCATTGGGGGTGACGTTATAATGTAACTTAATAACACCCAAAAACATATTCAAACCTTGCTCTTTTATTTCTTCTTTATACATATACCCTTTCATCGATGACCTGTACTCGTGTAATGACAATGACGGTTCATAATTAGAAAGAGCATGACGAGAGCATGCACAATAATGATTAATTTATTATAATGATCCCACCGACTAGGCGGCTACCTATTTGATATGTGATTGCTGACATTAGATGTCTTCGGATGTCCTTAATTTATCATACAGTTCGCAGCTGGAACGGAAATAAAAGAATACGACCCTAGCAATGTAATTGTAATGTTACCTAAAAGTTAAAACAGAAAGGGAAAATAAAAAAAGGTACAAACAAGGAAGAAGAATAAGAAGACAAGAGGATTGATCTGATTATGATATCGATGGAACCAAATTCATCACGTAATTAAGATCTTGTTAATTCACACTAACCATAAAACCTTTGATTAATAATAACATGGTGGATCGAAGAGATGAAGAGCCATGCAGGCATCCTTATCCCTTTCGACCACAACATACTTTAATGATCACGAAAGCGACGGGAAAGGCAATAATGCAAACCAAATTTTGTTTTTCTTATTTAACTTATAAATTCTTTAAAAGAAATTATAAATACTTCACTTGATAGTTGACTTTGACTTTTTATTATTATTATTGCAAATTGATTGTATAAACTGGTTGGTATTTTTAGTCTAATACTAACGAATACCTATTAAATAATAAACAGTACTTATTTCTCATTCATTTTCTATCACATGTATACTTCAACCAATCGTAATAAAATTTGCACATACCTGACAAGTAATGAAAGGATAAGATACAATGCTCCAAGAGTACTAAAGAATTTTCTCATCCATGATAATTGCTAAACTGCAGGCAAATGAATCTTGAATTTTGGAATTACGGATCATAATTGATTGAATACAGATACAACCGTCGACTTACAAATGATAGACTTTTTCACCAACGAAAAAATACACACGAACAGTACAATAATTTTAAAAAGAATTACAAATGCACGAAGCATAAAAAATCCCAAACGAAGGACTACAATTCTGGTCGACTCCACACAGGGAGGAAAAAAAAATGCATGAGCCATTGTTTCTCTTAGTTACGAACAAAATGAAAAAAATAATTGAACTAAATTGCCTCAATTACACTTGACTTGGTCATACGAACGTGTAGCTCCAATTATTATTGCACTTAAGTCCGGGCCTGAACAAGAGGTGATTGAGGAGACATGCATGGTGAAGCCATGAAGTCATCCATCCTTCGAGATGACATGCTGAGCCGAAGGCTTCTTTGCCAGCAAAGTTTCTTCTTATTAGGCACCTTGGCTTCCACATTCTTAAGCATAAAGCTTGTAATTCTTGATAGAGCAATTTCCATCGTCCGATCATCCATGTTGGCGAAGCAAACTCTAAACCACCCTGGATTCGGGCAGTGAAAAGAAGATCCAGGAGAAACATTAAGCTTGACTTCGTTAATTATCACTCGCCATAACGCCATCTCAGCTTCGTATGTTTGCTCCTTCAGAAGATGATGCAAATCCATCCATAGGAACAGGCCAGCATTGCTCTTTAAACACCCAATGCCCACTTGGGAAAGTCCCCAAGTGAATGCCTTATGCCTTTCTGCTATTCTTTTAGCACTCTCGGCGATGAACTTCTCCACAAACTGATCATCCGATAACATTGTTGCGATTAAATGTTGGGTTTGTGAGGATACAAGTCCAAAGCTAGACATTTTGCGAGCACAGCTCACTACTTGATCATTGTACGAGTAAATGATACCGACCCTAAAGCCAGGGAATCCCATGTCCTTAGAAAGACTGTATACAATGTGAATGAGATTGCGATTGCATGCAATGTCTTGGTCTATTATCTCCGCGATGCTAACGAAACTAGGCTCCTTGGTGAACACTGTGGCAGCATAAATCTCATCACAGACTAAATGGATGTTCTTTTCATTGATGAAGCTCACTATATCTTTTAGGGTTTCTCGGTCTAAGAAAGTGCCCAATGGGTTTGATGGATTGGTAATAAGGACACCCTTTATTCTGATGTTGGATTCTTGGGCTTTTTCATAAGCCGCTTCTAAGGCTTCCATGGTGACCTTGAAATCGTTAGAGCTGTCACATACAACTGGAACAAGTTGAACTCCTGTTCTCCATCTCAAATCTCGATCAAATCTGCATTAGAATCACAAATTCTTTTAGTAATATAATCCAACTTGAATGAATTAGAAGACAGAGAAATTATCTTGAAGTTATTCTAATTAATTAATGTGCCAAAAATTTAAATTTAGATCTCCTGTACCTCTTGTGGTATAAAAGAAATTTTGCGAATTAAAGAACTTAAATATATGCCCGCATACTAATTTATAAGCCTATTAAGGACGAGTTTTTATGCATTCAGCTATTAATAATTGATAGTTTCTTAAATAGGTGGAAGCCAATTAGCCTTATGCATTTAAGGAAGAGTCAACTAATGACCCAAGTGGCGGGTAAATTGGTATCGCATTTGTGGGAAGGTGGGGCCTCATCTTCCTCGAGTAGTGTTATCAATTATTGTATTGGACAATGGACATGATTCCTGAAACTGTCCGTGTATGATGAAAGAGAATCGGTATAATTCATCGCTTAGAATAAATTGGCTGTTTGCTCGTCCCCACCAATAATACATGTTTGTCAAAAGGTTAAGATATGGCACTGAAAATTTGGTGCTATACAATTAGGTAGATCAACGATATATGTACAAAAATTAAATCCTTAGATGTTTTGGGTTTTTTGTAAAAGAAAAAAAAATACCAAAAAACAACCTCCTTTTGTTTGTTAGGGTTTAATCAGGTTTTAGTTCCCCAATAAATTTTAATACATTAAGAATGCAAGCAAAGTGATTGACTAAAGTAACCTTGACTTGATTCATTAATCTAAATCTTGATTTGATAGAGCTAATGTCTCCTTTAATTTCTTGCATTTTCTCAGTTGTGTGGTTCTAATAAGCGAAGAGTATATTTATTTAAAAGAAAAATATTGATATAAGACACTTACACGCAAAATTATATATGATAAATAAAATGAGAATACTTATATATAAAAATAAAAATATTAAAGTGAATAAATTTATTTTATAATGAAATATTTATTATTTTTAATGATAAAATTCAATCGAATGTGTAATATCATATGCAAATATTATTTCTTAAAAAAAAGAAAAAGAAAAAGAAAAAAAGACTTTATACTTTCAAATGTGTGTTTAATTAGGAAGTGCTGTAATCATTAAACCGCTGACCTACATCATGCAATCTCTGCTATTAGTCATAGCAACAATAAAATATTCAAGCAGAAAACAAAGTCAAAATCAAACAGGAAATTAAAATAATGAATCAACAACATACCCTGGATAATAGGGAGTGGGTACTAAGAATGCGTCGCCGGGGTCGGCTAAGCAGAAAGCAACCGTCTCATGAGCTCCGGTTGCTCCACCACTCATAACAATACGGTCGGGATCGAATGTAATTCTGTTCCCTCTCACTTTCCCCATAAATTTTGCAACAGCCTGTAGAATTAATATTAATCGTATTATAAATTAATTAAGAACCATGTATAAAACGTTTAATTAAACGTAACAATCCAACTTAGAGAGAGTTAATTCAGTAGAAGGCTAGGTTTGTTGCATACATTTCTGAACTCTGGCAAGCCGTGATAATCCTGAAAGATAGCTATACCCTTGAATTCATTTAGGCCTTCAGCTGAGCAAATGGAGGCCTTTGGGTTGTTCATGAGCCAGTCTTCAACCAATTCATGGCAAAGCTGCGATTTCAATAATCAACAAATTAAAGAAGTTAGAAGCAGCAGCTAGGTGGCTAGTTTTGCGCTTTGGATGAACTTAATTAATTAATTAATTAGTCATAATAAGTTTTTTACCAGGTTCTCAGCTAGACCCATCTGGATAACCCCATTAGGATTCTTGGTGGGATGATAAGGATCACTTTCGAAAGCCTTCCAGCCATCGAAATACGGAGAATCTTCACCATGGCCATTGCCGGCTGCAATCTTGGACAACAATTGCACTTGGTTACTCAACGCGAAGGCCATTTAATCTGTTTCTGAAAGTAATTTAGTAAATGCACTGAACTGATACAAGTGTGAACGAGATCAGTGGAATGAAATTGACTGAAAGAAGTGAGGAGAGATGGCAAATATTTGTAGTGAGGGGAGGCTCTAATTTGGTTTTTGGATTCGCAATCGCTTAGGTTATTCACACGGTTTCTGTATGGTGATGTCTGAACTACCACCAGCAAGAGTACGCAAGATTGAGATACAGATGCAGCTTCGTTGGATCCATAAATGTGTTAGTGCGTGTATATATATATATATATATAATATTGTCTGAGAAGGCTTCTCTGTTTTGTTCTGACAGCAAACTTGACCTTTTAGTCCTAGCAGAAGGATCCCGGAAGGCCAACATGGTTCTCTTCTTTGAATACACGGGTGAGAATTGGCAGGCCTGTTGAAATTCATCTCCAATCATATTTACTCATGGTGTTTACTGTGTGGCAGGTGAAGGTAAGGTAACCAGAGGGAGAATTATTATGGTGGGACCAAAATTTGCTGGTGCGACTGTTTAATCAAAATTTGCCACATAGAGAACCATTTCTAACACCTTTTATTTCTTTATTTATTTATTTACCATTTTTAGAGGAGAAAGAGAAAAAGAAAATTAAATTGTGATTTTGTACTTTAGTGAAATTCATTCTTTTGATTCCGTATTGTTATAGTGTGGAAAAAGTGTATGCGTATAAGAGTATGCCTAATTACTCGAAAAAATTATCAAAATAACATGCACCATATGAAAGATACTGGAGCAATGAGAAAGACGTGTTGCCCGACAACTAGTCCATCGCATTAATTTGATTTTGTAGCAAATTATGATATATATTATTCTTATAACTTCCTAATGCTATCTATTTTTTTTTTTTTTTTGGTTTTGACCACGAGATATCTTGGGGAGGGCCCCAACTGTGAGAGGCACCTTTAAGTCCGTACCACAACTCAGATTAAAAGTCCCCACTCAAACCGAGAGGCACAGGTTCTCCCAACAAAGGCGACTTCCCTGTGACTCGAACTGGAGAGCAAACTCAGTCAAGCCACTTAAGGAAACTCCATTGCCAGTGGAGCCAACACTTTATTGGTAATGCTATCTACTTATTAATAGTTAATATGAAGGACAAGTAGGAGTATGTATATCTCGAAGTAGGTATTGCCAGTTCATTACTTGGCACCGAAACCGCATCTGTCTTAATCATCGCCACTTGTTTTCATCTGGCTAATTACTTAAGATTTTCTTTTTTCCTCTGAAATCCTGAACCTTCATGTGTGTATTCGCTTCCCAGAAGCCAGGAACGGGAAGGAAAGGGCTTGCTCCACCTACGTATATGCTTAATTTGTGTTGAATTGAAATACAGAATGCTCATTTATTCTTCAAAAAAGAGAGAGAGAGAGAGAGAGAGAGAGAGAGAGGAGGAATTGACTGCATTTGATGATGTTTATGGAAATTTTGAAAATAGACAAAATTGCTCGACCGAAAGTCGTTTCAAAGCAAAAACTCTGACACGCTTACAGCCATATGTCAAAGGAAGGAAAGGAGTATACATTTTCTGGCACGTGGCACAAATATTCAATAGAGGTCATATGCCACTATGTAGTCCAAATCTAGAAAGTTCAACCATTAATGGCCACATATTATTAATGTGACCAGAATTTTAGGAGGCAATTTAGTTTGGGCTGCCAGGGGCAAACATTAACCTTGACTCCACGGATTGCTTTATTTTTTAAAATCACGTTTAGACCATCACCTTTCGTTGTTTTCTTTTTAAACTGGATTTAATTAGATTGGAGAGTCATTTATTTATATCAAACCCAAAATTGGAGTGAAACTAATTAATTTGGAATTATTAAGTTATTTGTATTATGCGGATGAAATAAATTTATCAATTAAAAAAATTATTTAATGTTTAATAAATTATATTATTGTGTTTGTTGTCAGTTTAAAAAGTAGAATATATATTTTTAGTAAATTTTATTATAGAATTGTTATTTTATTATACAATAACCAAAATAAATGTAAGTTTAAACTACCTTTAATTTACATATTAGAATTTATAGAAAAATAAGACATAATTATTTTTTTTATTAAAATATTTATAAGGTTATAATAAAAACTAACTTTACCAAACATCATTTTTATCAAAACTTTTGAAATAAACCACTTATACTGTTTTATTATCAATCTCAAATGGAGCCTTACGAGTGAAAAAGAGAAAAAAAAAAAATCTTCAAGTGATTTTTTCAATTTTCTTGGTCAACTTAAAATGTTGAAGCCTCCAAATCCTCAAGGTGCCCACTTAGACCCGCTTGTATTAATTTCTATTTTTGTCAAAAGTCATAGTTTAGAATTTTTACACGTGGCGTGGGCACAAGTCGACAATTCTAACGTCGTAGGAACTCACTAAGCCCTTTGAAAAGTACCATTGAGTTGCATATACAACCCGATTTTTCTCCACGAACAAGCCCAGCTCTACATTGACCAGTTCTGGCTTCTGGGTTTTGTCCAGGACTTCGCAAAAGTCAAAAGAGTAATTGAAATTTGGTAAAAAATATTAAAAGGAAAATTGGAGCATATTGCGCTTTGACTCAAAAGAAATACAAACCTCTATTGCCAAGCAGACAGGCTCTAAAGAGATCCAAGTGTACAAACGTGTTTTTGCGACTTCCATTTGTACCAAAAAGCAGAGGTTAGTTAGAATAGAAACCATACTTGGATCTATACGGTAATTTTAGTATAGGAATTTCGCCAGCTGAGAACGTTGATTAATTGAAAAACATGTGCGATTTAATGGTCTATATGTGACGCAGAAAATCATTCAAAGATATGTTGCTCAAATTATTAATTTAAGGAACATATGCTACAGAGCCGAAAAGGGTTCGAGAGGTGCAGAGAATCATTCCAAGATCTAAAAAAGCTGTTGAACATTTTTATTGTGATGTAAAACTGGGAATTAAAAAATTTCTGCAGCAACAAAATCCAAACTAAAATGATTGAAAACGTGAGATGAGGAACATATATTTTAAAGCATACATAAAACATGAAAAAAATGATAATTATTGGGGTCTGTTTGGTACTCCTCTTAAGAAGTCGTGGCTTAAAAGTCTCAGTTATAATGCATTTAATAAACACTTATCACTATAACTATAGTTTGATTTCGTAATTATTTAATAGAAAATAGCGGTGAAGGTAGGAATTTGAGCCGAAAGAGGGTCATTCAAAACAATAATAATGTTTAAGAAACTTCAACATAAATATTTAATAATGTTTTCATTCATCGTATTATGTGTACTTTATTTTTTCAATAGATTGTTTTATGGTATGTTAATTTTTGCTTTTTCTATGTGAGCAGAGTTTAAACCTCAAACATCTAATCCACTCCAATAAAATTAACTAGCACAATTTATAATTGTTGTTGATGGATACTGTAAATTTCACTATAACTAGAAATCAAGAATCAAAAAATCATATTGCTATCAATAATAATAAGAAAATGTGATGAAATATATTAAAGCTAACCATTTTTTTGTTGATAGTTTCAATTTTAAAACTCTAACGAAAAAAATTAAAATAGAATTGCAAGTAAAAAGAGCTGCCGTTCTGTCCGAAACGGACAGAAATCTGTAGTGTGAAGCGAAGAATAAGTAAAGAGGATG